>NC_050098.1:147305175-147608206 GCF_902167145.1 Zea mays
CAATACGAGGTTAAAGGAGATGTTTGCACTATATCTTGATTTAACATAACATGCTTTACATATATGATGAAAATTAAACCAATTGAAAGTTTAAGAACTGAAAGTATATCAATTAAAACCCTGAAGGATAAAGCATGCTAGTATGAACCTCAAACCTCATATTATATGATTATGTCACAACTTCTTCATTATTTGGTTTACAATATAGTTCAACTTCCTTCTTGATTCACTATGATTTCTTTTCTCTTTATGATTTCATCCAACCAAGTGATCTTGAACTTCATTCATCTTCGCTTGGTTCGATCATACTTGATATGAGACCCATTGAAACTCAATGATTGAAAGAACCAAGACTCTTATATTTGTAGATTTTGAATCCATCTTCAAAGAACTTGGAAGGACCTTGTTGAAACACTTAGAAAAGAGAGCATTAAAAACACATGAGAGGGTTTCACAAATGATTATCCTTATATGTGGATGGCAAATGAATCATCATTCTTGAAACCCATAAGGATAGATTAAATTCCTTTAAATTAGTGCACACATATGGTTGATGTCAAAGTTATATGCACTATTGAACATTTTATATTGCAAGAAAATCAACCTATACTATGGTACATCCTACTAAGGATAGAATACTAAAACAACTGAAGGAGAGAATGTTTTCATACCTTGGCCTCTTATCAACTTCATCTTACCTTAGTTGAATAGTAACCTTTAAGCTTATGATTTATCCAATTTAAGCACAATCTCTTTAACATAGATTTTCTATGGATAAGCTCAACATAAGAGATGACATTAGTAAAACAAGCACTAGTTTCTTATTTAGCAACCATTTTTTATGTGGAAGGCAGGCGAGTTGCTAAAATAAAGAAACCTCATAATATGGACTAAATTTCCGTTAATCCCTTATGCACAATACATTATTGAATGGCATAGGTTTAGATATGCATGGTTATTCAATGAAGTCCAAAGGTCTAATTTAAGCCATATTATGGTGAGTGTCTAATATGAAAGAATCAAATCTAATATAATTAGAGAGAGATAATACATCACATAGTTTTGAATTATTGACCATATGATAAGATTCATTTTTCTTCCAATTGGACCTTTGTTCCATAATCAATAATTGATGTATACCCTCAAGTGCTTCCTCTTCCTTAGTGGCTACACAAGTCATAAAGGAGGTAAGAATTTAAAATAATATGCACTTGAGATTCAATTGTTACCACCCTTGCTACTAACTCCAAATATGATTTATACATCCATTATCGAGCACCCAGCTTGACCCATTTAAGAAGTGATCCTGCAAAACAAGTTTAAGCTTCGTATTTTGGTACCCAATTTGAATTGGGTCCTTTGAGATTAGTAGTAAGAGCCTTGGGTACCCACACATTCCTTATTGTGGCCTTTCTCTTTGTGTAGGCACCCACATATACTTGACAACCATCTTACGTGGTTTCAAGTCAATATGTAATCAAACAGATAAGAGCTAGAGTTAAGAATAGGAGCCTTTTCTCCTTTTGTTTTATGATTTTATTTCATCTTGCTCTTCAAGCAACCCATGTTGATCATGTTATGAGCTTGGATGGGTTGTAGCCAAGTGCCCTTCGTCCATGGTTGTTTCTTAGGGGCTTATTCTTGGCGTTACCTTTTCTTGATACATCATTGTGTTGCCTTCTTGATGATGTACCTAGCTTGACCTTGGGTGCACCTAGCTTGTCAAGGTTAGTCGCACAAGCATTCATATCATAAAGACAAGTTATGCATGGAATTTACAACTTAGTGATCCAATTCAATGTGAAGCATATGAACACCAATTGAAGTAGATTTCTAAGATATCAATATGTAAGTTTCCAAAATTTAGAGAGTATGGATCACTAATTGTACCTTTTATTGTTCAAAAATCATATCCATGTTAGTGCATATGCATATGATGAATATAAAAAAAGATTATTATGCACTTGATATAAGATAAAGGAAATTTTAAACTACATCGAGAGTAGCTATTTGGAAAACGAATATTACAATCCATATGAATGAGATACAAATTTACCATTATGGATTGTCTTAGTATATCTTACTCAAGGGAAACTTATTCTCCATGACACAAGATATATATAATGTGCTCCCACTAGATATGTGCATCAAGTATTTGAATGACTTGCCAAATGCACTTTCAATTCAGTTAATAGTCTCATGAGGAGTACATTACATATATTGGTCAAGGCATGAAAAATTTGCAATGAATTAACTTATGCCTAAGAATACTTACCACCATATAGAATGTACCATTTGTTATATCAATTGAAAGATCTTACTATATGAGATGGTGTCATCTAAGTATTCTTCTTTTCTTCATTTGCGGAGACTTCGTTCTTTACCTTGTTATCTCTTTTCCTTTTAAAACTAGTCGAAAAAGCACTTTGAAAAGAGATATTAGTGGTACAAGGAAGTATTTAATGAATGATGATATTTATATATGAATGGCAAACAAATCATCATTTATGAGGCATAAAGGCATAAATTAAATTCCTTTTAAGTTAATGCACATGGAGGAGTGAATTAACAATATGCACCAATTTACAAATTTAAGCAAAAAGGAATTTAACATTCATATTGACATTTCTTTCCATAGAAATATATTATTACCAATTGAAAGAATGCCAACTATTATTGATCACGTACCAAATGAAACAATTAGTTCCATACCTTTGCCTTGAGCATTCCTAATCTTTCTTTTAGGTGAAGACTAACCTTTAATTCTTGTGATTTTACAAATTGAAAGAGAACAATCTCTACTTATGAATTTCATGAAATAGCTTAAAAGAGATTGCATTAGAAACACAAGCAATAGTTTCCTATTTAGCAACCTCTAGTATACGAATGACAAGAAGGCTACTAAAATAACGAAACCTCATGATATGAACTAAATTACCCTTACAAGCATCATGCATAACACCGATTTAAACAAGGTGAAAATAGCATGATTATTTAATTAAGTTTACATGGCAAGTTTAATTCATAACATGGTGAGTGATTAATGTAGAAGAATCAAAACCAATTTAAACAAGAGGGAATACATCACATAGTATTGGATTGATCTTATTTGAATGTTGAATGACACATTCCATTTGAGAAACACATTCTCATGTTGTGAAACTACATAAATCCCTTAGATAAAAACATTAGTCTCACAAATCTAGTCATATAGAGAAGTTCCCTTTTGATAAGTGCTTTAAGAATTTTAATTTCTTACTTAGCACTCTATCCATTTAAGAATTCGGGATAATCCTCTTTATGTCTAGGTCATGGCAATAATACGATAATTCATTTGAAATATGCCACGAATTAATTATCATCAATTAAAGTATGTAGATTGCCACATATAAGAATACAAATATGCAATCTACCATATGATTGGAACTTTTCAAAGACAAGGTAAAATATTTTAAGTTCATTCTCAAGTGCTTCATTTTTCCTTTATGTGGCTACGAAAGACACAAAGGAATATACTAATTAAAAGCAATGTGCACTTAAGATTTAATTGTTACCATCCTTTAGATATCCTTAGTTGTAGGCCTTTTGCTTGATTCCCACAAAAGTTAATCCTTACCCCTACAACACAAGTTCTTGCTAGAGATGAATATGAAGTTAGTGATATAACAACTCAATTCATCTTTGGGTCAATCTTAAAGGATAGACAATGTAAGGTTGATAGCTTGAGATAAGAATTGAGTTAAACTGCTCAAGCACCCCAAAGCTTCATATCATCTCTGGGTACCTACAAAACTTATTAAGTACATTTTGGTACCAATTTTTGGATGGGTCCACCAAGGTTAGCTAATAAGTACTTAGGCATCCAAATGGCCTTGGTGCTAGTTTTAGGTGAATTAATTACCTTTCTAGCACAATTGTCATTTTTGGGTCTCCTAAGCGAGTATGAATGAATTGACATGGTAGGCTTAGGATACTTACTAATGGGACAATCCTTGCAAAGGTGTCCCTTTCTTCGGCAAGTGTAGCAAATATGATTTTTAATTTTGCAAGACTCCTTGCCTTGCTTCTTGTTTGCTACATGGTTAGTGAGCCTCTTTCTTTCCAAAGTTAAGCCACTATCTTTTATGTAGGGACATGACTTAATCTCATGTCCCTTCTCATGACATTGATAACACTTTCTAGTGCATCTTCTCTTATTTGGAAGAGTGGCTTGTTTGTTACCTTGTGTGAAGCATGTGGAGGCGTGGTTGAGGCACTTGTCATGAGCTTTGGCTTTCTTCTCTTGTTGTTTGCTCATGCCTTTCTTAGGGAACTTAGCATTCTTTTGAAGGGGGTTTGTGCATGCTATGGTTGTCCCCTTCTCAAGCTGCTTCACCATGTTATCACGGTTATCATGAGAAGGTTGAGCATGACACATTCCCTTCAAAAGAGTTAAGCTCCTTCTTAGCCTTCCAACTTCTTCCTTGAGCTCTTTATTTTCTTGTGTGATAGAAATATCACTAATTCCTGAAATTTCTAGCTCAATGGGACTGACGCAAGAACGATTACAATTCAGCGTGAACAACACGGGGGTACTGTTCATCTATTTATAGGCACGGGACGCAGCCCGGACAAAATTACATCCATGTCCCTGTTAACTAATTATAATCATAATGCAAACTGTTAAGGACTATATAGTCTTTTCCTCTTTAAGTCGGTATCGTTCTTTGCCTTTATCATTACACCAAGCCGAAGCTCTGTCAGCCATAGCTTCGGTTTTTGTCTGCATCATCTTCGGCTTATATCTTCATGTCTCACTTGCCTTTGTCCTGTCTAGCCAAAGGTGTTTTTATCTTGAGGACCTTCGACGGAGGAGAAGACCCCCAACAGTAGCCCCTTCGCGGTGCTAGATCGTTTTTCGTAACGAGCTCGATCCGCGAAAAACACGAAGGCTTCGGAATGCCGAAGGTCCGAAAAACACCTTCCCTGAGCTCGTTGCCGAGAAACGATTATAATATTCCGGACGTCGGATGGTCCACCGCTCAGCCAATGCGAGCAGTGTGGCGGTTCGCCTTCTCCCCTGCAGCACTATATAAAAAGACGGGTTGGTGAGGAGTTACCATAGCATTCATTGCCATTGCACTGTTGTGCTGTTAAATTTTTTTAACCATAGCCAAAGCTCTCTATATTGCACTTTCGAGCAAACGCTTCGTCACTAGTGATTAGCTTCGTCTTAGAAGAAGCATAAATACAAATGGCCAGAGTTCGATCCACCGCTAGGGTGTCTCGTGAGGGAGACGAGACCGAAGCTGCCGAAACAGCGCCCATTTCAGAAGTAATGAAGCAATCAGGTCTAGTTGTGCCAGGGGCAGTTACTAACGAAGGTTCCTCAAATGTTGAAGCTGGACAAACTGTGGTTGAGGGTGATAGTTGTAACGAGAGCAAGGACTACAACATTCTAAACCCGACAAAGCCTAGTCATCTTGAATTTGAAAAATCTATTGTATCAGAAGGTGACATGACTATGATGAAAAAACTGGGCTACTTCGGAGAGTCTGAGAGCAAGCTTGTTTGATTTGCTGGGGAAGAGATAATTCTGGAGCCGAGGAATGATGAAGTTATCGTCTTTAAGAGCTTCTTCAGAGCAGGGCTTCGGTTCCCGCTAAATGACATGATAGGGGAGGTTCTAAAGAACTTTGAAATATACCTTCATTAGCTGACCCCCAATGCCATTGTTAGACTTAGTGTGTACATATGGGCTCTCCGAAGCCAGGGAATGGATGCGAATGCTGAACCTTTCTATTGGGTGCACGAACTTCACTACCAGACGAAGGCTAGAGCAGATGGCCTTCATAGGAACTTTGGCTGCTACAATTTTGCGTATCGGAAGGATACGAAGGCCCCGGTTATTGGCTATCGTACTAAGTGGCTGACAGGATGGACTAATGAATGGTTCTACATGAAAGTGGATGAGAAAAAGAGGGAGAAGCTAATGAGCATGGTTATGAGTCCGTTAGAGTTAAACTTTGGCATGACTCGACCCTTATGCAATATGCAATTGGAGTTACCGTGCCAGCTGGCTGAAGTAGAATTTAGAGTGGTGGCCGAGCACATCAGTACTAGAGACTTAGTGCAAGAGTATTTATCAGACAGAACATATCCGACTTCTAGTGGCTGGGGAATGCCGAAGAGAAAAGAAGTGGGAAAAAAGCACGAGCTTGTACGGCTCCCTTATCATTTTAAATTCAAGAAACAATTCAAAAAGCCCTTCAAAGAATGGCTAGATATGACTGAGACCATGTGCAACAAAATACTTGGGAATTATACCAAGAAAGAAGATCAGTTGATAACTACAGCCTTCGGTACTCAGTTGAAACGAAGATTGAACCGGGTAATGGACGCCTTGAATTTCGAATACCCTGACTATGAAAAGCTTGACCAAGGGGCGAAGGGGTAAAAAGGAAACGAGTTGTCAGCATCCTGAATAGGCAAGCTGCCCGGCTGATAAAAGAAGATGAAAAAATTTTGAAGAAAGCGAAAACAGATCCTGACCGAAGGCGACGTCTTCTAAAAAACGAAGGCTCATTACAACTTCCACTACTGAGCCGAAGGTGGGTGAAACAGACGAAGATCCTTCAACACCCTCTGCTGCCGAAGTAGTAGAAATTTTAAAGGTAATGACTGACTCCCCCCATCAAGCTGCTAAGTCCTCTAGGGTCGGAACTGACGAAATTTTTACAGAAGAAAGAACAACCGTCGGCTGCAAAGGAGAAAGCTGAAGGGCAAAAGAAACAAAGAATAGTCAACGTGATGCAAGCCATTAAGCGAACACCGCCTTTAGCCTCAGCGGGCAAAATGATAACTGCTGCAAGTACAGAAGCTGAAGCTGCTTCCGAAGCTGCAAAACTCACAACCACAATGTCAAGAATTGACAATCTTATATCAGATATGGTTGCAGAAGAGACATTTGTGGTTGCGGAGGAAAGCATGGCCGCAGTGCCTGATAAAGGGAAAAAGTTGTTGATACTTCTTCGGGAGAGAAAGATTTTGACCTTCGGCACCTGGGTGGCCAGGAACTGTCCGAGGCAGACAAGGAGGAGCTGAAATAATATGGGATATCTTGTGGCTATCAGCTGAGATCTATGCTCTTCGGTGGGGTTGACGAAGAAATTTTGGGATGTATTTGCGACCGCGTCGGGGCGAAAATAATCGGCACTCTGTCTAAGAGTGTTGGTTTCCCAAAGCTGGAGTCTGAAATTAGTGGTTACCGACGGCAACACATTGTCGGCGGCCTATTTTACTCCAATTTTAAGGTGAAATCTTTGTCTAGATTCTTGTTATCTTTGTGATGGATTAAAATATTCTAACCTTAACTTGTTTTCGCAGAGCATGCTGTTAAGTAAGGCGCTAAGAATGCAGTAGGATTTCGAAGATAAGAAGAATGAAATAATAATTGAAGGCTTGGAGAGCAAGATTAAAGATTTTGAAGCTTCTCTCGAAAAGAAAGATTTCCTACTACAATCAGTCGAAGGTTCCCTTGCGAAAGCACAAGCTGAAAATACTAAATTAAGCGAGGAACTTCTCAATGCTCGAACAATTTTAAAGGAAAAATTAGAGCGCTTCGAACAAGAAAGAAAAGAACTGCAAGCAAAATCCGAAGCTGAGAAGAATACGAAGCTGCAGGAAACACTGAAAGACCTTCGAAATAAGTGCTTGGATTTTGCCACCCGCTGCGCGCATCGATTAAAAGGAATATTCAACTCGGTTGGGGCTAGCTCTGAGGAAATTGCCCCTTCGGTTGAAGATATCCCGAAAGCCTTCGAGCATATTGAAAATGAAGCTGATGCGCTCGATGAAGTTATAACTGGGCATAGAGATTTCTGTGCTCTGTTAGCTTCTCGTGGCACAGCTGCTACATTTTTGAAGACCGGATGCACACATGCTAAAATAGTGAACAAGCCAAACTTCAGCCTGTCACCATCAGACTTAGTCAATACTCCTGGTGAGGCCCGAAGCATTGAAAATAGATCTATCACTCAAATTTGGGCTAAAGGCGGGTGGGAGCTTGCTGGAGACGAAGCTCGGAAATTGCTTAACTCGGTATGAAACTTGTACCTGTCTTTTACCTTGAGTTTTCTTTATTACACTTGCATTTACCTTATATCGTCATCTGTCTGCAGGATGGTGGCGCCGAAGATCAATAAGCCGAAGCGTGTTCCGAAGGTTGCTGGGCTGAAGCTTCTTTTTGTGACTTCCTATACAAAGCTTAGGATCTATTTGCATTATTTTTGTAAAATATTGTAATTGAGAGCTAACACAACATTGTACATATTTGTCCATACCTTGTAATATAATTTTACCTTTCCGTCCAAGTATAAATTGATTTGTTGTGGATGAAACCCACAGTTACAGTTTTTGAGCCGAAGGCGAAAAACACCTTCCCTTCTTTTCGTTCACATCGAAGCATTGTACACAGTATCTCTGTATTCTTGTCTGAGACAAAGCTTCTTCGTATTCAATGAAGCATTTTGTCATCAAAGTCAGGCAACTCTTTCTTTCATGTTAACGTCTGTGCTTCAGGTCATGATAATGATGATCTTACAAATGTCTAATGAATGTTTGTATGAATGCAAAGAATGATGCGATGAAATATGCAAATGTATGACCCGAACACACACGAAACCACACCCAGACTCTGCATCCCCTTAGGAATGACTTTTGAGTCTCTTCACCTTCTATTTCGGTGGCATTTAAGCTCTGCATTCCCTTAGGAACGTCTTTTGAGCTTCTTCACCTTCTATTTCAGTGGTATTTTGGCTCTGTATTCCCTTAGGAACGACTTTTGAGCTTCGGAACTTACTCTGCGCTCCCTTAGGAACGACTTTTTGTAGCTTTGTCACCTTTGGAGTGGCATTGCATCCCCACATCCCCTTAGGGACGACTTTTGAGCTATTCACTGTTCTTTTTGCACTCGATGGTGCGGATTCTAATATTACATGTTATATTTTTGGGGGAATCTGACCCTTGCATAGGGCTAAACAAAAAAATGAAAATTACAAACTATGGCCCCATTAAAAACCTTTCTCCCCTTCTGAAAGGAAAAGGGTGCCATAGGAAAAAATAAAAAGACTACATCTATTACACATAATATCGCCGAAGCTCATCCGCATTCTAATACCTGGGTATGTCGTTGCCATCCATATCCTTCAGTCTGTAAGAACCGGGTCTTGACAAAGATACTACCAGAAAAGGACCTTCCCACTTCAGCTGAAGCTTCTCCACTGTATCTGGGTTAGCTATCCTTCGAAGCACCAATTGGCCTGGGTTGATATTTTTTTAGTCGAACTTTTCTATCACGTCATTTTATTGTTTCGGCCTAGTACTTATTGATGTGCTCTATGGCCTGAAGTCTGGTTCCTTCTATGGTGTCTTTTGTTATTTGGCAATCAGCTTCATCCTCCGTCGAAGCTTTGGTTCTTATTGATCCTGTTCTTGCTTCTTCCGGTGTTATTGCTTCGTCATTGAACAAGAGCTTGAATGGAGTAAAACCTGTTGACCATGAGATGATAGTGTTGTGGTTCCACACCACCTTTATTAATTCATCTGGACACTTTCCTCTAGGCTGATTGAAGATTGACTTCATTATTCCTGTTATTATAATTCCATTTGCTCTTTCTACTAATCCATTTGATTCTGGATGCCTTACTGACGCGAAGTGTATTTTTGTACCAATCTGGTCACAAAAACCCTGGACGTTTTAGCATAAAATTGAGTTTTGTTATCAACTGTAATAGCCTTTGGCACACCGAAGCGACAAACAATGTTTTGCCAGAAAAACTTCTGGACTGTGGCCAAAGTTATTGTAGCTAGGGGTTTAGCTTCGATCCACTTTGAGAAATATTCCACTGCTACTACAACATATTTCAAGTTTCCTTGTGCTGGTGGAAGCGGTCCTAACAAATCTAGGCCCCATCTCTGTAATGGCCAAGTGGGTTGAATCAGTTGTGTTAGAGATGAAGGTTGTTTCTGGACTGTGGCACACTTCTGACAGTTTTCACATTTCTGGATCAAGTTCGCTGCATCCGAAGCTGCCTTCGGCCAATAAAAGCCTTGTCTAAAAACTTTTCCCAGTAAAGGCCTGGATCTGATGTGGGCTCCACACAGTCCTGCATGTATCTCCTTTATTAATTCATGTCATTCATTCCTGGATAGGCATTTGAGCAATGGGGAACAAACTCCATGCTTGTATAACTCCCCTTCAATTATTACATAAGGTCTTGTGCTTGCTTTCATTCTCTTGTTATAAGCTTCGTCATCTGAGAGATAGTTGCCTTGGAGGAAGGATATTATTTCGTTACTCCAATCTTCACTATGTACAAGTGAGATTGTGAGCACTGCTCTTTCCATGAGCTCGATTGAGGGTGCTTTTATTGTTTTAAAAAATATTTTCGAAGGCAAAGGGAGCCCATGTGCCGCTGACTTAGCTAATAAATCTGCATGCTCATTCTCTCTCCTTGGGATATTTTTTACAGAAAAATCCTCGAAAGAAGCTTCCAATCTTTGGACTGCATCCAAATACTTTTCAAGCTTCGGATCTCTTGCCTTGCTGCTCTTATCCACATGACCCATAATAACTTGCGAATCAGTTTTAAGGATTGCCCTTCTTATTCCCATTGCCTTTAGTTTCTGAAGCCCTAAAAGAAGAGCTTCGTACTCGACAATGTTATTTGTACAGCTGAAGTCTAACTTTGTTGCATAACATGTTCTTACTTTAGAGGGTGCAACTAGGACAGCAGCTGCTCCTGCACCGAAGGTCCCCCAAGATCCATCGCAAAATACCGTCCAAGCTTCAGCATCTTTTGTTGCTTCTTCACCCTGAGCCCCTGGCGTCCAATCAACAATGAAGTCTGCTAACGCCTGAGATTGAATTGAGGATCTGTGCACATAATCAATGGTGAATTCGTTAAGTTCCGCTGCCCATTTTCCGATCCTTCCTGTAGCTTTTCTGTTCCTCATTATATCCTTTAGGGGTTGCGATGAAGGCACTATTATGTGATATGCTTGAAAGTAATGCTGGAGCTTTCTAGAGGCCATCAATACAACATACAATACCTTTTCCAACTCTGTGTAATTTTTCTTTGAAGGGCTGAGTACTTCATAGATGAAGTATACTGGTGCTTGCTTTTTTACCTGGCTCACTTGTTTCTCTTGTACAAGTGCTGCACTAACCGCAGCATGGGAACGACCACGTATAGAAGTAACGGAGTTCCTGATGAAGGTGGGGTTAGAGTTGCAGATCTATCAAATACTGCTTCAGCACTTCGAAGGCTTTCTATTGAGCTGGACCCCATTGGAAGACTTTGGCTAATTTCAGTATTTCAAAGAAACGTAGATTCCTCTCTACTGATCTTGAAATGAATCTGTTTAACGATGCCAGCCTTCCTGCCAACCGTTGAGCCCCCTTCTTTGAATTTGGTGGCTCCATCTGGAGGATAGCTTCGATTTTGCTTTGATTAGCTTTGATGCCTTTTGTTGATACCAGGCAACCAATAAACTTGCCCTTCTTCACCCCGAAGACACATTTTTCTAGATTTAACTTGAGACCAGCTTGTTTGGAATTGGCAAACGTCTCTTGCAAATCGGCAACATGATTTTCTTGCTTTGTGCTTTTTATTATGATGTCATCGACATAAGTCAGCACATTCCTGCCAATTTGAGAGTGAAGAACCTTGACAGTCATTCTGCTGAAGCATCCTCCAGCATTCTTGAGCCCTTAGGCATCCGAAGGTAACAATAGGTACCACTAGGAGTTATGAAGCTTGTTTTTGGCTCATCCTCCTTCTTCATCCAAATTTGATGATAACCCGAGTAGCAGTCCAGTAAACTCATAAGTTCTGAAGAAGCTGCTGCATCTACAAGGGAATCTATTCTTGGTAGTGGGAATTCATCCTTCGGACATGCCTTGTTGAGATCTGTGAAATCAATGCACATTCTCCATTTTCCATTAGCTTTTTTCACCATGACTGTGTTGGCCAGCCACTCTGGATATGTTACTTCTCTGATAACACCAGCACTTAGAAGTCTCTTCACTTCATTTCGTACACCTTTGGCTTTATCATCGGACATTTTCCGAAGCCTCTGCTTTCTTGGTCTGAAGGTCGGGTCCACATTGAGTGAATGCTCAATGACGTATCTATTGACACCACAGAGATCATTTGTTGTCCAAGCGAAGACATCTTTGTTGTTGAATAAGAATCTTAGCAACGTCTTTTCCTGTTCACTAGATAGCTGAGATCCCAACAATACTTTTTGCTTTGCTATGTCTTCACACAAGAGCATAGGCTTCGGCTGATCTGCTGAAGCAGCCTTCTATCTTTTGTGCTTATACTGCTGATAAGCCTCGGCTTCATCGATATTATGAATAGCCTTCAAATCCATCCAACTCCCTTCAGCCCTCCTGGCAGCTTCTTGACTCCCGTGTATAGCAATAGGCCCTTGTTCCAAAGGTATCTTCATGCAAAGATATGCTGGATGAAGTATTGCTTCGAAGGCATTAAGCGTCCCTCGACCAATGATTGCATTGTATGGATACTCCATATCAACAATGTCAGAGACAATCTGTTCTGTTCTTGTGTTATGAACATAGCCGAAGGTAATTGGCATTGTTATCTTGCCAAGGGCCACAATCTGTCTTCCTCCGAAGCCACAAAGAGGGTGTGTTGCATCATGTATCTTATCCTCTGGCTCTTGCATTTACCTGAAAGCCTTTGCAAAGATGATATCTGTTGCACTGCCTGTGTCCACCAGGATATTATCGACCAGAAGTCCCTTGATGACACAAGATATGACCATTGCATCATTGTGAGGATAATCCTTGAGCTGAAGGTCTTCCTGAGAGAAGGTAATTGGAATGTGAGACCACTTGGATTTGATGAAGGGTCCTTGCACCCCAACATGTTGTACTCTTCTCTGCGCTTCTTTCTTCTGCTTCTTGTTGGCTGGTTTAGAACTTGAGCCACCTGTAATTGGGAGCACCAGCTTCGTGACCGAAGGTGCTACAACTTGGTTGTTTTGTGAAGCCATCGTCGCAGTTGTGGAAGTGAGTTCACCGGAGGTGGGCGCCAATGTTGGTCACTTGTTCTCGAATGCTACAGGTCAAGGACAGGGCAACACAATTGTTAATGGTTAAAGACCTTCGTCCTTCGAAGCATTACCTCCTTTAGGATATAATGATCTTCGGACGAAGGTCATGAAAGGTGTACCTTCATCATCTCAGTGAATAAATATAAATGAATATACACAAAACATAAAAGAATATAAATAATCACTATGAATTATTAGATTACTTATATTCTCATTTTATAAACATAGATAAACACCAACGATATGAACATTACATTAATACCTTCGGTTCCACAGAAGGTGAAAAGCGAGACTGACACAAGAACGATTACAATTCAGCGTGAATAGTACAGGGGTTCTGTTCATCTATTTATAGGCACGGGACGCAGCCTGGACAAAATTACATCCATGTCCCTGTTAACTAATTATAATCATAATGCAAACTATTAAGGACTATATAGTCTTTTCCTCTTTAAGTCGGTATCGTTATTCGCCTTTATCATTACACCAAGCCGAAGCTCTGCTAGCCATAGCTTCGACTTTTGTCTGCATCATCTCCGGCTTATATCTTCATGTCTCACTTGCCTTTGTCTTGTCTAGCCGAAGGTGTTTTTGCCTTGAGGACCTACGGTGGAGGACAAGACCCCCAACAGTAATATAGTTTCAATTTCAACACATGTGCACATGTGAGGTTGGTATGATTTCAAATTAGTTAACACAACCTCATGAGCCATTTCTAACATGATATGTGAATCCATAAATTTATTTTGGGAGCACACAAGCATATCATGTTTTTCTTGCAAAGCTAGATTTTCAATATTTAGCTTTTCTATCGTGTTATTGAGCATAGTATTTTCTTTTTCTAATTGAGCAACACATGATAAAGCATTTGAAGTACTAGTTTGCTCAATTGAAATCTTTACATACCTTTGGACTAAATCATCATGGGAGCACTTTAGCTTCTCATGCTTTTTGGTCAACTTCTCCAAGTCTTTGATTTTTTCGATGAGGATATCTTCTTACTTATGAAGCATTTCCTTTTGTTCTTCCGCTCTTTTCATGAGTTTGAGCAAGCTCAACCGGTTCTTCTTGCTTAGTTGAGCGAAGAATTTTTTAAGATCATTCTCATCTTCACTATCACTTTCATGTTCATCCTCATCCTCACTTTCGCTTTCACTATCACTCCCATTAGCGACAAAGCACATATGAGAAGTGGACTTGAAAGATGAACCTTGTGAAGAGGTGGATTCGTCGTTTGGTCTCCATCAATCATTTTCTTCTTCTTCAATCTTGTTCTTCGCCTCATCTTCCTTCATTTTGAGGAACATCCTTTCGGCAATTCTCATGGCAAGGTCTATTGCCCTAGGATCAACATCTACACCAAAAGATGAAGTCGATGCAACCTCAACTTTTTCAAGCTTAGAAGCACTTTCGTTTCCTAGTCCCCCCCAACATGATCTTTTCCTCATGCGGTTAAGCGTTAGAACGAGGATTAGGCTGCGATACCAATTGAAAGTTGCCTAGAGGGGGTGAATAGGCAAGTTAAAACTTTTTCAACAAAAACGAGAAATGAACTGGGTAAAACCGGTTCAGCCGGTTTGCATGCGCTCAACTAAAGAATGAGATATAAACTGAATTGATCTCGAAATTTACCTAGTTAACTTTGGAAATGAGATGTTCTAGTTGATCCACAGGGTTCAAAGTAGTAGATCTGAGAAGGGCACTTCTCAAAATCCACACACCAAAAAGATATAAACAAATCTTCCACGGAATGGTGAGAGAGCAAAGAACACGAACAAACACAATGAGCAAGAACACAAGAAACACAAGATTTATCCCGAGGTTCGGTCACACCACCAAGGTGCCCTACTTCCTCGTTGAGGCGCCCACAAAGAGTCGGGTCTCTTTCAACCCTAATCCTCCCTTTGCCGACCATAAAGGTCAAGCCCACACACTAATCTTTGCCCAAACGAGCGGGTAATACAAACTTTCTTGTGGTCTTCCACAAGATTTGGAGACTCACAAGAGACACCTAGTCGTCTAGGAGCTAGAAGCTCCAAGAGTAATGAATACACAAAGAACTCGATGTAGTACCAAAGCTCGAATCAAGAAGAACAAGAAGGATTTAGAGATGAAGCACAAAAACCACAGCTCTTCAATCTCACTTAAAGATTTCTCTCCAAATATTTGAAATGGGAGAGGCAAGAGGTGTGTGAGAGAGAGTGGGAGGTGTTTCTCAGGTTAGGAATGGAGTTTGAGTCGTGCTCTTGTGTAGGGGAGAGAGGTAGGAGTGTGTATATATAGGTGGGGCTCCAAAACTAGTCGTTTTTACTTTTCTGCACAAAAACGACTAAGCAGTTTTAAAACCGGCTGAACTGGTTTCCACCAGACTGAATTCCGGTTCAGTGACCGGCTGAGCCAGTGGGTGAAGCAGAGTCAAAACCGATGTAAGGAAAATGGACCCCGGGCCATTTGGCTAATTGAGTTTTGGTGTTTGATGATCAACACAATCCGTGAACTAATAAGTTTTCTAGTGTTTGTGTTTGTGTTTGTAGTTCACAGGATGCAAGATTAACTTGGACTAAGGAATTGAGGAAAGCAACACCTCAAAAGAAGACATTAAAAAGATCCAAGAAATGTCCAAGTGTGCTGCCTGCGGACTATCTATGCGTGGAGCACCGGAATGTCTGGTGGCACACCGGACTGTCAGGTGCCCACACGCCGGACTGTCCGGTGCACCAGGGAAACGCAACCCAACGGCTAGTTCCAGGTGGCACCCGGAGAGAAGACCACCGGACTGTCCGGTGTGAGGACCGGACTGTCCGGTGTGGAAAGCCTGCGGTGCCAACGGTCACCTGCTCTGACAGGGCAACGGCTAGGCGCACCGGACAGGCTACAGTGCGATGTCCGGTGCACCACCAGACTGTCCGGTGTGCCACAGAAAGCAGCAGCTTTTCTCCAATGGCTCTATTTGTTTTGGGGGCTATAAATACACCCCCAACCAGCCATTTCCAAGGGTGGGAGCCCAAGCAACATACCAAGGCATATAGTAGACATACCCAAGTGCTCTTACACCCAAGTGCTTAATAGAATCACTCGGTGATTAGCGTAGGTGCTTTGCGAAGTGCTTAGGTTAGTTAGACCGCTTTAGCGCTTGCTCTAGGTGAACCCTAGATTGTTGAGTGAGTTTAGATAAACCTCACAACCCCTCGGCTCTTGCGTGAGCCGTTGTAATTGTACCGAGTGGGGTGAGAGTCTTGCGAGACCGTGACAACCGCGTTTGTGTCACTGCCGCCACCGTGTACCGGAGGGAACGAGGCCCGTGGCGTTTCGGCCAGAAGCTCGATAGTGGAGACGGCGGGGAGCGTCCGAGAGGAGCCGGAAGCGGAGCACCACTTGCACGTGGAGAAGGCCCGCGGCTCTCTATGGAGTTACTCGACCGAGGTGCTTGGCCCTCGTGTGGGCTTCCCTTTGCGTAGGGGCACCAACGAGGATTAGTCGGGACCTTGCGCGGTTCCGGATACCTCAGTAAAAATACCGGCGTCATCCACGAGAGTTTGCTTCTCTACTTTGCTCTTTAAGTTTCCGCATTTATAATAAGCATTTAAGTTTCAATCTTGTATACATACTTATTTAGTGTAGATTGAAACTTAGCCTTTGCGGTAGAGATAGCAACACTTAGACAAAACCTAGTTTGCACATTCTAGTTTGACTATTTGCATAGGTTTTGCTCTAGGGATTTATTTGTGGCCTAGTTTAGCGAAAGTTTTAGAATTCCTAATTCACCCCCCCCTCTTAGGCGTTACCCGTTTCCTACAAGTGGTATCAAAGCCTGATTTGGCTCATTTGAAACGCTTTAGCTTCACCGCTAAAAGAGCCAACGCTTTTTAGAGGAAGGGATGGATACCCATTGGCCACCACACTTCGACGGCACTAACTTCCCATATTATAGTGCTAGAATGGCTTGTTACCTAGAGGTCGTTGATCTAGGAGTTTAGCGAGTCACTCGTGACGGGATGAAACCCCCCAAGAATCCTGAGAAACCCACCACGAGTGAGGAAAAAGAAATTCATTTAAATGCTAGAGCCAAAAATTGCTTGTATGAATCTCTTAGCATGGATATTTTTAATCAAGTATTTACCTTGAAAACTGCTAATGAGATTTGGCTAAAATTGCATGAGCTCCATGACGGCACATCAAATGTCCATGAGCAAAAACATTGCCTAGTCTTAAATGAGTATAATTCTTTTGCTATGAGAGATGATGAGCTTGTTAGAGACATGTATTCTCGTTTAAATCTAATCATCAATGAGCTCAACTCTATTGGCATAAATAAGCTAGGTGATGCGGACATTGTAAGGAAGATTATCTCCCTGCTACCACAAAGAAGATATGGGAGCATCATCACCATCCTTCACAACATGGAGGACTTGAGTACCATGACCCCAACCATTGTGATTGGGAAAATCGTGGCTTTTGAGATGTCGTGAAAAATGTGTCGGGGAGAGGAGCCAACTTCCTCAAGGCCATATGCTTTTGCATGTGATGAAAGGAAGGGCAAAAAGAAGGCTCCCACTCCAAGTTCCTCAAGTGAAGAAGAGGAAGAAGAAGAAAGTGATGATGATGAAGATAATCAACCATGCACATCATCCTCTGAGGACAAAGAAACAATCTGACGCGTCGGAAAGGTAATGGGGATGATTCGCAAGATTAATCTAATGGGTGTGCCCCTGCAGGTAGAGGATCTTCTCTTCAACATTGACAGGAAAAAGCAAAGAAAGAAGGGATGCTTCGCATGCGGGGAAAAGGGCCACTTCAGAGACAACTGTCCAACTATGGTCGAACCCAAAAAGGAGAGAAGCAAAGGCAAGGCGCTAACAAGTGTTAGAACTTGGGATGATTCTTTAAGTGAAGATGAACCTCCAAGGACGCGCAGCCACCGGTCCTCATCACACTCATCACGGTGATCACACAAATGCCTTATGGCAAAAGGTAAAATGAGCATTCCATCCTCTAGTGATGTTAGTAGTAGTGATGATGATGGTGAGGGAAAGCCCTCTGTAGATGAACTTGCGGAAGCCGTTAAATTTTTCCAGGATGTTTGCACTAAGCAAAAAGCTCAGCTTAAAACTTTGAAAAATAAGTTGATTAGCTCCCAAAATGGTTATAAAGGTTTGCTAGAAAAATTTGAAACTTTTGCAAACTTAAATTGTGAGCTGTCAACTAAAATTGAGCTATTAGAGTCTGGTGCTCCATCCACTGCTACCAATGATGGCCTCATTAAAAAGAATGAAAAACTTAAGGCTAAGTTAGCTAGCTCCCAAGATACTATTGAAAATTTGCTAGAGAAAATGGAAATTCTTAGCATACACAATAATGAGCTAACTACTAAGGTAGAAAACATTGGTAGCACCCCAGGAGCATCTTTAGTTGAAATTCCTGAAATTATTAAAAAGGATGCTTCTACTTCTTGCTTTGATTTAATTGATGATTCTAACTCCTGCAACCAAGTTCTTGTTGAGAATATTGTTGTAGAAACATGTTCGGGTGAGGTTGCAAAGGAAAATGAACAATTAAGGCAAGAAGTGGCTTGTCTTGGCAAGGCGTTGTATGACAAGAAAGATAAAGCCAAACAAATCCGACCTCCACAGGATAACACCACTGCGGGAGTGAATAAGCCTATGGAGGGAGAAACTGTGATTTGTAGGCTATGCCACATGGAAGGCCACAAGTCTTTCCAATGCAAGGCGATGACCGGGGATAAGCAAAGGCAAAAGCTCAAGAAAAAACCATCAAGCAAAATCTCCAACACCTACATCAAAAAGGTGGACAAAAAGGCTGCTACACCATATTTGACCAAGAAGAAAAAGAATGGAAAGGTGACAGCAATCAAGGCCAACAAGCAAGCCAACAAAAAAAGGGGGCCAAACGCATCTGGGTGCCAAAGGAAATAATTACGACCATGAAAAGCACCAAGAAGGTTTGGATCCCCAAAGGGAAGTGAGTGGACCGAAGGTCAACGGGAAATTTGGAGACTTGGCAAATTAGGGATGTATATCATGGGATACATCATATTGGACCAAGTTTTTTGCCAAGTGGGTTAGTAAATATTTTGGACCCAAATTTCCGCACCCATGACTAAGGTAACTAAATTTATTGTATTCCTTATTTTTAGATATGTGTATCTATTTTATGTGTATCTAGTTTACCTTTCATGCCTAGTATTGCATTTGGTACTTACTCTTGTTTAAAAATTATGCATACTAGGTAAATCACATGGTAGGATTGCTTGCTTTCAATTTATATACTTAAGCAAACCTACATGGCTTAAAACGTTTATTTAAGCACGGCACATAGCTTCTATATCACTCCATAGTAAATGATGCATCAATTGATATTGTTAATATTACAAGTGGTAAAACACTCACATACTACAATGTGTATCATTTAATTTATATGTGCCAAAGTTCGGATTATAGATAAATCACCCCTCCTGATATCAAATCAAAGTGCATGTCTCCTACAAGTATTCAAAACTTGTATGCACACTTTTAGGGGGAGGTTACTCTATAATCCAAGACTTAGAGACTAACATCTTTTCAAGTCTATTTCATGTGATAGTCTCATTGTAAGGAAAATGAGGTCCCCGGAGAAAGACAACAATCTTCCACTGCAAAATCTCCAAGAACTCTCATGTCTCTCAAGCTCGCCATTGAATTTCAATCGGTATCTTTTGAGACTACATCTAGTATCATTTACATGTCTTCTCCAATGTTTGATTAGACTATATTTCATATCATATACTTCCATGTTGCTAAAAATGCATAAGTGGTTAACTCATATTCTGTTACCTATGCATAAGGGAAGTTAGTCTTTTCAAATCATGTCTTGCACCTCTAATTTTCACATGTTTTTTCCTAAAGGTAGAAGATCTCTGTCAGGGGGGGTATTTCTTCGTCTCTAAAAAGGGGAGAAATTTTCTCTCTAAAAGAGAACACTCATTTAGGGGAAGTAATTTTTTAGGGCAAATTTTTTATTTACTTCCTACATGCTTTTAAATGTCTTCCTTTTCGGTGGTTGATGCCAAAGGGGGAGAAGTTTAGGGATCAAAGCAATGAAAACTATATCAAACACCAAACACCACCAAATTTAAAATTTTAAAATCTACAAATGGTTTTCAAGTGGTTTTGGTTATTCGGTCAAAAAATAGGAAGTAAGTGAATTATGAAGTTAGGGGAGGCTTAAGTCCATAATATCACATTGTGGGGACAAACATGCATCCTAGCAAGTAGATTGCATATTTTCATTGAAATACTTGTATTATTTGCTTGCTTTGATTGTGTTGTCATCAATCACCAAAAAGGGGGAGATTGTAAGGAAAATGGACCCCGGGCCATTTGGCTAATTGAGTTTTGGTGTTTGATGATCAACACAATCCGTGAACTAATAAGTTTTCTAGTGTTTGTGTTTGTAGTTCACAGGATGCAAGATTAACTTGGACTAAGGAATTGAGGAAAGCAACACCTCAAAATAAGACATTAAAAAGATCCAAGAAATGTCCAAGTGTGCTGTCTGCGGACTGTCTGTGCGAGGAGCACCGGACTGTCCGGTGGCACACCGGACTGTCCGGTGCCCTCACGCCGGACTATCCGGTGCACCAGGGAACCGCAGCCCAACAACTAGTTCCAGGTGGCACCGGAGAGAAGACCACCGGACTGTCTGTTGTGAGGACCGGACTGTAAATACACCCCCAACCGGACATTTCCAAGGGTGGGAGCCCAAGCAACATACCAAGGCATATAGTAGACATACCCAAGTGCTCTTACACCCAAGTGCTTAATAGAATCACTCGGTGATTAGCGTAGGTGCTTTGCGAAGTGCTTAGGTTAGTTAGACCGCTTTAGCGCTTGCTCTAGGTGAACCCTAGATTGTTGAGTGAGTTTAGATAAACCTCACAACCCCTCGGCTCTTGCGTGAGCCGTTGTAATTGTACCGAGTGGGGCGAGAGTCTTGCAAGACCGTGACAACCGCGTTTGTGTCACGGCCGCCACCGTGTACCGGAGGGAACGAGGCCCATGGCGTTTCGGCCGGAAGCTCGATAGTGGAGACGGCAAGGAGCGTCCGAGAGGAGCCAGAAGCGGAGCACCACTTGCGCGTGGAGAAGGCCCACAACTCTCTACGGAGTTACTCGACTGAGGTGCTTGGCACTCGCGTGGGCTTCCCTTTGCGTAGGGGCACCAACGAGGATTAGTCAGGACCTTGTGCGGTTCCGGATATCTCGGTAAAAATACCGGCGTCATCCACGAGAGTTTGCTTCTCTACTTTGCTCTTTAAGTTTCCACATTTATATTAAGCATTTAAGTTTCAATCTTGTATACATACTTATTTAGTGTAGATTGAAACTTAGCCTTTGTAACACCCGGGTTTTAGGGGTCCAAAGCCCGGGCGTAAACATAATCACCAGGTGTGCTGGGACCAAGTCTCACACATATGATGAATCATGGCACAGGATCGAATGTCACATCTTTACTACATAACATGAGTTCTATACAAAATAATTAAGTATTTACATTATAAGGAGACAACGGTCCAGCAACCCAAAGTTGACTGGGAGACGACGGCCTAGACCACTCACGAACTCATCACAGCATCCTTCACGCGCCTCATCCTGCGGTACCTGGTCTTGACCTGTGGTGTATGTGAGACAGCAAGAGTGAGCTCACATACGTTCATCGCTCAACAAGTTGTGGGGAATAATGTGCATGAACTCGCCAAAGGTGGGAGCTCACGTGAAGTGTAAGGCTTACCAAAGAAGATGGTTAGAGCTGAGCATTGCTTTTAAAGTTGGTCAAAATTTTATTAGCAGTTACTAAGTATAAGTAAATACCAAACCCAATTAAGTAGTAGAACAAAAATAACAACTTCACCCGCGATGCAATGCATATGACAAATTGAATTTAGTTCCATAATTTAATCATCAGAGAGTCCTGAGCTGCTCATGACCGTGAGCTCGGCTAGTATACCAGTTTTACACTCTGCAGAGGTGGTACCCTTTACCCACAAGTCATGTTACCCATCTGCCAAGAGATCGCGACTTCCCATACACCTCTACCGAGGAGGCGAGGCAGGGTAACACTACGAGGCCTTTACAAAGTTCCACTAGCTTCAGAAAACCCGCTACAGTTTATAGGAAGCTCCAATGCAGGAATCCCTTGCAGGACCGCCATCGCAGCAAAATCCTCCCGAGGGCCTCCCTACACTGACCACTCCCCTACTGCCCTTGCCCCTTTCGGGTAAGGTAGTCCTCCACTAGCTTTCCTAATTAGTCAGCCAAGGGCGTCCCATTAAACCCTTGTGGTGGCACGTGGTTCTCAAGTTAAGCTCTATGTTCCAATTAACATTTAATGATCTTGTCATGAACATAAATAGAATAACAACATAATTGGAACATAGATGTAATGAAATATTAACCCAAAACCATATAAAGCAGTAGCAGAACTACCCAAGTGATTCAGGGGTAAACAAGGTATTCAGGACGAACAAACTAGGGTGACCTATTGGGTCCCATCAAAATTAACCTATGTAGATCATTATGATTAATCAGAACATGAGTGGGTAAAAGAAGTGATCAAGGGCACAACTTGCCTGGGACTTGAGATTCCAGGTACCAGGATGATCTTCAGGTGACTCGTAATCTCGCGCTAGTCGTAGCAACACAAACAAGCATGGTATAGACAAAATTAACATCACACCAAACATAAGAATAAACTGTGTATTAATATCCTACGTTGTATAACGAGATCGTGAGTACAAGAATTACTAAATTCGGAGTTACGGGTACCAAGTTATGAATTTCTGGAATTATTAGGTACTTGGAATAGCATAACTCATGTGGATAATTTTAGTTCAAGTTTCATGGCTAAACAATGTTATGGTTGGTAGAAAATACTAATACAAAATTAATGTCACTGGAATGGACCCAAAAGGGTTTAATATGAATTTTCTATGAATTTTACAAGTTTCTAGAATTATTTTTGTATTAAAAATCATTTTCTACAATTAATTTCCTATTTTTACTGTTCTCTGGACTGGGCGTCAAAAACAGAGGAACGCAGGGGCTCTAGCGTAAGTTTTCTAAGACTAAGAGAATAGTGCAATTGGACGGCGGGTTAATTCATCGAAATCCGAGGGGCTCGTTTAGAAAATGACCACGGCAAAGGGGTAAGATGGAATCTGAGCCGCCCGATCCAGAACCGAGGACCCAGATTAAAAGCCCGCTACGACGAACCGGTACGTATTGTGTGCCGTTCGATCAGGGACCAACGCCCAGGATTTAAATAGCCGAGAGAGAATCTCGTACATCCGATCGGATCCAACGGTCAGACTCTGACACATGAAGGGGGTACGCGAAGCACGATCACATCCATCCATAGCCGAATCAACGGTCCACCCATCGCCTCCTTCCTCCGCCAAAAACCGAGCACGGCGGCGGCGTCGGTCAGCCCGCACGGTGGCGCATCAACGGCGCACACCCAAATCCAAGCCTCTGATGCACGAGTTCCTAAGGCAACGAGCTCTATGCGTAGCAGGGACAAGAGTGAACGTTGAAGAGGGTTACTTACCCAGATTAATGAAGCGAAGCCGGTCGACCACAGCCGGGGCGGATACGCGGCTCCGGCTGCCGAGCTCCACAGATGGCAAGGCCAGGCGCGTGCGGCCATAGAGCACGCGGGGGCACCTTGCACTTGGGTTCGAGAGAGTACACAGGGAAGGTTGGAGGCTCGCCCATGGAGGGAGCCCCGCCCGGCCTCCAAGGAAGAGGAGCAGGGGCGATGGTTGCCGAGCGCCATGGATGGGCAGAAGGAGAGGAGGTCACGCGTCCTAGATATATGGCCTCGAGCCCCAGGGATCCGCGATAACCGGTTATGGTTGGCCGTGGAACTCACGCGAAGACCGCCGATGGCTCAGGCACGCGCGGGATTTCCGGCCGGGTTGTTGGAACGACTAGCGACATCCACTGATCCACGCGGACTCCTGGGTTTAGTTCATGCGAACGCGAGGGGAAAGGGACGATTCCGACCGCGGAGAAGAAGTGCCTGACGATGCGGGCCCAATCGTCAGTCAGCGATTAGAGTACCTAGCGCACGCGGTGAGGAGCCGGCCAGTGGGGCATCGTTGTCAGTGGCAGGGCGAGTGGCGGGCTGGTGAGGGGAGGGGAGAGTGGGCCGAATTGTGCAGAATTGGCCCAGGCGCGGTTTCTCTATTTTTTTTTTCTTTTATCTTTTCTGTTTTCTTTTCAAATTCAGTTTAAATTCAAACATGTTTTGAACTTCAACTTTTCAAGTGTCACAATAATTCCTAATATAAAATCTATTGTTTACAATATTTTTTTTCCTATTCTTTCCCTTGTCATCTATTTACCAAAGGAATAAATGGTTCCATAAATTGTTTTCTTTCTCATTTAGAAAAATAGTACTTTGAATGTGGAATGAGAAGTAAAAGTTACTTCAAAATTAGATATTCATATAAATAAATGCTTATGGTGCATCATTTAATGATATGCACAATTATTTAGTTGAATAGAAACCTTTCTATATTTTATAAATTACTTCTCAGTTTCAAAATTCAGTCCACAACATTCATTACTCAAGTATAAGTTGAGATATTTGAACTTACTATTTTATTTATATATTTATTTATTGTCTTATGCAAATTTTGGGCTTTACAAATCCTACCCCCCTTAAAAATAATCTCGTCCTCGAGATTAGTAAGCAGAAGGGTTATACCGAGGTTGGTTTATAATTGAGATTGTAGTTTCTAATGGATTCAAAAATTAAGAGTCTCTCTCTTTCTCTTTTTAAAATACTATTTAGCAAGTACTTAGAAATGCATGGGTATCTTCTATGTTTAGACACACAGGTAAGAAGAGAGATGGTCAGAGTGAGGGTAGCTGATGGTAAGAAGAACTTGGTAAGGGAAGACTCCGTCCAAGGTGGTAAATTTGAATCATCTCGAGATCTGATTTGACTCCTATTCTTCCATGTCGAGGTTGATCTCCTCCTTCTTGCTCTTTGGTGTCTCCATCCGGGGTTGGGACAAGAGGTTAAGATAGATCTATTATGTAGGTCAAGTTGTTGGGTATGGCCGAGTTGATCTAGGATCTCAAACTTGTTTATAGGAGCAGGGTCTAATGTATTTCACCAGGATTAACTAACTTCTTAGGTCACTCTCTTTAAATTGGATCATAGTAGATTAGATGGGATCTAGATTAGATTGGTATGACTAGCTTGACTAGATAAGATCTAATTAATTTGCATTAGATCATGGTTGTTAAACTAGGGTGGATAAGTATGCTTATTAGGATAAGATGGATCCATAAAGATAAGATGGAATCTTTTGAGGTTAGTAAGATCTATTAGGATATGATAGAATCTTTTCGGGATAAGATGGATCTATTAAGATGAGATAGATCTTTTAAGATAAGGTGGATCTATTAAGCTAGATACATTTTTAATGAGGGACAATCTAAGTTTGATTAGTTATATATATGCCTAAGTATATGTAGATGCAATTGTGGACACTACTCCACAACTCATCCCACTCAATCAACGATCCAAATCAGACAAGTATCATAATAACAAACATTCAAGCACATAGATAAAAATAGTTTTGTTTTTGTCCCTAAGATTAGGTCTCCTATTCCTAAAGTCACTTTAGGTTAAGGATTTCAAAGTGTGAAATCCACATTTGTCTTTAGAAGTGAAAAGGTAAGAGTAATCAGAGTAAAGCAGCAGTATATGGGGAAAAGATTAAGGGAAGTTTAGAAAGAATCAGAGCAGCAAAGGTAAGTAAGTAAGGGTTGTCCATTTCTATCTAGGTTTCGTCCTACAGTCAACATTCCTCTGATACCACTTCTGTAACACCCGGGTTTTAGGGGTCCAAAGCCCGGGCGTAAACATAATCACCAGGTGTGCTGGGACCAAGTCTCACACATATGATGAATCATGGCACAGGATCGAATGTCACATCTTTACTACATAACATGAGTTCTATACAAAATAATTAAGTATTTACATTATAAGGAGACAACGGTCCAGCAACCCAAAGTTGACTGGGAGACGACGGCCTAGACCACTCACGAACTCATCACAGCATCCTTCACGCGCCTCATCCTGCGGTACCTGGTCTTGACCTGTGGTGTATGTGAGACAGCAAGAGTGAGCTCACATACGTTCATCGCTCAACAAGTTGTGGGGAATAATGTGCATGAACTCGCCAAAGGTGGGAGCTCACGTGAAGTGTAAGGCTTACCAAAGAAGATGGTTAGAGCTGAGCATTGCTTTTAAAGTTGGTCAAAATTTTATTAGCAGTTACTAAGTATAAGTAAATACCAAACCCAATTAAGTAGTAGAACAAAAATAACAACTTCACCCGCGATGCAATGCATATGACAAATTGAATTTAGTTCCATAATTTAATCATCAGAGAGTCCTGAGCTGCTCATGACCGTGAGCTCGGCTAGTATACCAGTTTTACACTCTGCAGAGGTGGTACCCTTTACCCACAAGTCATGTTACCCATCTGCCAAGAGATCGCGACTTCCCATACACCTCTACCGAGGAGGCGAGGCAGGGTAACACTACGAGGCCTTTACAAAGTTCCACTAGCTTCAGAAAACCCGCTACAGTTTATAGGAAGCTCCAATGCAGGAATCCCTTGCAGGACCGCCATCGCAGCAAAATCCTCCCGAGGGCCTCCCTACACTGACCACTCCCCTACTGCCCTTGCCCCTTTCGGGTAAGGTAGTCCTCCACTAGCTTTCCTAATTAGTCAGCCAAGGGCGTCCCATTAAACCCTTGTGGTGGCACGTGGTTCTCAAGTTAAGCTCTATGTTCCAATTAACATTTAATGATCTTGTCATGAACATAAATAGAATAACAACATAATTGGAACATAGATGTAATGAAATATTAACCCAAAACCATATAAAGCAGTAGCAGAACTACCCAAGTGATTCAGGGGTAAACAAGGTATTCAGGACGAACAAACTAGGGTGACCTATTGGGTCCCATCAAAATTAACCTATGTAGATCATTATGATTAATCAGAACATGAGTGGGTAAAAGAAGTGATCAAGGGCACAACTTGCCTGGGACTTGAGATTCCAGGTACCAGGATGATCTTCAGGTGACTCGTAATCTCGCGCTAGTCGTAGCAACACAAACAAGCATGGTATAGACAAAATTAACATCACACCAAACATAAGAATAAACTGTGTATTAATATCCTACGTTGTATAACGAGATCGTGAGTACAAGAATTACTAAATTCGGAGTTACGGGTACCAAGTTATGAATTTCTGGAATTATTAGGTACTTGGAATAGCATAACTCATGTGGATAATTTTAGTTCAAGTTTCATGGCTAAACAATGTTATGGTTGGTAGAAAATACTAATACAAAATTAATGTCACTGGAATGGACCCAAAAGGGTTTAATATGAATTTTCTATGAATTTTACAAGTTTCTAGAATTATTTTTGTATTAAAAATCATTTTCTACAATTAATTTCCTATTTTTACTGTTCTCTGGACTGGGCGTCAAAAACAGAGGAACGCAGGGGCTCTAGCGTAAGTTTTCTAAGACTAAGAGAATAGTGCAATTGGACGGCGGGTTAATTCATCGAAATCCGAGGGGCTCGTTTAGAAAATGACCACGGCAAAGGGGTAAGATGGAATCTGAGCCGCCCGATCCAGAACCGAGGACCCAGGTTAAAAGCCCGCTACGACGAACCGGTACGTATTGTGTGCCGTTCGATCAGGGACCAACGCCCAGGATTTAAATAGCCGAGAGAGAATCTCGTACATCCGATCGGATCCAACGGTCAGACTCTGACACATGAAGGGGGTACGCGAAGCACGATCACATCCATCCATAGCCGAATCAACGGTCCACCCATCGCCTCCTTCCTCCGCCAAAAACCGAGCACGGCGGCGGCGTCGGTCAGCCCGCACGGTGGCGCATCAACGGCGCACACCCAAATCCAAGCCTCTGATGCACGAGTTCCTAAGGCAACGAGCTCTATGCGTAGCAGGGACAAGAGTGAACGTTGAAGAGGGTTACTTACCCAGATTAATGAAGCGAAGCCGGTCGACCACAGCCGGGGCGGATACGCGGCTCCGGCTGCCGAGCTCCACAGATGGCAAGGCCAGGCGCGTGCGGCCATAGAGCACGCGGGGGCACCTTGCACTTGGGTTCGAGAGAGTACACAGGGAAGGTTGGAGGCTCGCCCATGGAGGGAGCCCCGCCCGGCCTCCAAGGAAGAGGAGCAGGGGCGATGGTTGCCGAGCGCCATGGATGGGCAGAAGGAGAGGAGGTCACGCGTCCTAGATATATGGCCTCGAGCCCCAGGGATCCGCGATAACCGGTTATGGTTGGCCGTGGAACTCACGCGAAGACCGCCGATGGCTCAGGCACGCGCGGGATTTCCGGCCGGGTTGTTGGAACGACTAGCGACATCCACTGATCCACGCGGACTCCTGGGTTTAGTTCATGCGAACGCGAGGGGAAAGGGACGATTCCGACCGCGGAGAAGAAGTGCCTGACGATGCGGGCCCAATCGTCAGTCAGCGATTAGAGTACCTAGCGCACGCGGTGAGGAGCCGGCCAGTGGGGCATCGTTGTCAGTGGCAGGGCGAGTGGCGGGCTGGTGAGGGGAGGGGAGAGTGGGCCGAATTGTGCAGAATTGGCCCAGGCGCGGTTTCTCTATTTTTTTTTCTTTTATCTTTTCTGTTTTCTTTTCAAATTCAGTTTAAATTCAAACATGTTTTGAACTTCAACTTTTCAAGTGTCACAATAATTCCTAATATAAAATCTATTGTTTACAATATTTTTTTTCCTATTCTTTCCCTTGTCATCTATTTACCAAAGGAATAAATGGTTCCATAAATTGTTTTCTTTCTCATTTAGAAAAATAGTACTTTGAATGTGGAATGAGAAGTAAAAGTTACTTCAAAATTAGATATTCATATAAATAAATGCTTATGGTGCATCATTTAATGATATGCACAATTATTTAGTTGAATAGAAACCTTTCTATATTTTATAAATTACTTCTCAGTTTCAAAATTCAGTCCACAACATTCATTACTCAAGTATAAGTTGAGATATTTGAACTTACTATTTTATTTATATATTTATTTATTGTCTTATGCAAATTTTGGGCTTTACAGCCTTTGCGGTAGAGATAGCAACACTTAGACAAAACCTAGTTTGCACATTCTAGTTTGACTATTTGCATAGGTTTTGCTCTAGGGATTTATTTGTGGCCTAGTTTAGCGAAAGTTTTAGAAGTCCTAATTCACCCCCCTCTTAGGCGTCACCCGTTTCCTACAACCGGCTGAGCTGGTCCGAAACCGGCTGAGCTGTTTTTGAATACCCGCTGAACCAGCCTGAAACCAGCTGAGCTAGTATTTGAATACCAACTGAACCAGCCTGAAAACCAGCTGAACCAGTATTTTCCAGAGAGCAATTTTGGCCAAGATAAACTTAAAAAGGTTGTACTACATACTTTCACTAAGGATTAACAAGGGTAAAATAGAAGTTTCGGATCATGGATTTTGTGCTTTAGTACCAACATCAACCTTCTTTTTGGATCCCACTTGATAGTACGACGATTCCTATACTCAAGTTAAATAAAATATATTTAAGTAAACTCCTTGAGTCATTGGTGTCTCATGAGTGATTTCTCCATGGCATTGCTTCATAAGGATCATAAACATCTTTGTCTCACCTTTTGAAGCAAACACAAATCAAACCCTGTGACTTGTACCATTTCACCATATATGAGTTCAAATCATGGCTTCAAGTCACCTTACTGATGCATCAACATATTATAACTCTTCATAGCTGATTAGTTCATCGACTTAGTACAAGTACTCTCTTCTTCACCTTAGCCATGGTACCTCGGTCCACAAGCCATCGCTTTGCCTTCACCTTCGCTTGGTTCCTCGAAGCCCTTTCCTTGCTATCTTCACCCTATCAAGCCATTCTTGACTCACATCATATTGAGCATCCATTGAGAGAATCATTTCTTAGATATTGTGAACCTTCCTTGAATGTCATCTAGATATAAATGCTAAGATCAATCAAGCTCTAGTTTGATTCTCATAGATTCATATATGGACTAACAGTAATATGGTCAAGCCAATTCATGATTCCTCATATCTCATTCACTTTGGCTTGACCAATCCTCTTAATCACTTCAACCTCTATTCTGATCATATTTATGCATAGTGATTTCTCAGGTCTTGTCCATATATTCAAACCAATATAGAGACCATATTATATACATTTGCATTGTCTCACTAGTTATTTAACCTTATGTTGAACCTTTGTTCACTGATCATTATACACTATTCAAGTATGTTCACTTCAAGTATGTTCATCATATTGAATTTCCTGTTCAACACTTAGCAAACTTGTTAGACCTTTAAATGTGTTGTTATCCAAATCACCAAAACTCACAAAAGGGATGAATGCACTTTCAGTGATCCTCAAAGCAACATATCTCTTCTCAACTTGATCAACCTCAACTTCTCACAAGAGCCTCTTCTTCACCTTGGCTTTAGTGCCTCGGTCCTCTTGACTTTCGCCCTTGCTCTAATACCTCGAAGGTCTCCTTGTCTCCATCCTTGGTTTGATCAACTCTCTCCAAGCCATGCACATTGAGTCTCACTTATTCATTGTTCACCATTTAGTTAACTCGTGATGACCACAATTCATAATCAACTCAGCCTATGTGGAGCATCACACTTGTTTCCTTGTGTTGAACCTTTTAGGCTTTTCACTTAGTACCTATTCAACAATTAACACCCTAGCTAGACCTTTAATTGTGTTGTCATCCAAAACACCAAAACCCACAAGGGACCTTTCAATCTCTCCATTTTTAGTAATTGATGTCAACACAGTTAAAGCTTACAATAGATACAAATTAAAGCACAATTTTGAATCTTAACACATAGAATTCTCCCCATAAATATATGCTTCCATAAAATCTCAACTTTGGCCCCAAATGCCCGATTGCACATACTTAGGCCAAAGTGTGAAGCATTTCTACATCTTAGCATTCTTGGGTGCATAGTATCATAAATCAAACCGTGATGCTCATGACACACATATGCACACTATTGGACCAGCTGACACGTGGATAGATGTGCCCAAGCACTTGGGAACTGATGAGCTTAGGTGCACAACAAAACGGTAGGTAGAGAACTACAACATCTTGTTATGTGTGTCCCATCCATATACAGAACGAGGGTATTTATAGGTAACCGAGGAGTAGGTGGACCTAAATACCAGTATACCCCCGATTATTTTCTACATTTCCATAATATTCTCCGCAACAGGGTCATTACAGCATGGCAAAATACACTAACTTGACCATACCCAAAAACCTACCTCTCTCAGGGGCTTACAAGTGGGTCCACGCCGTGGAGTCTAGGTCGCACAGAGGATGCATGGGGCCCTCGCACAAATATTGGGCCCTTCGCCTCATGGTGCCCACCGAGGGTGCCTTCGCTGGGACCTTGACTTCGTTTGCTGAGGGGACGATGGACCTTCGCCCATCATCATTATTGATAGTGGAGATCCCCCTCTTGCCGCAGGGCCCTTCACATGGTCATCTTTAGCAGTTGGGACCGAGGGCTCCGCCGTCGACATCGGGTGAAGTCTCCTGCTGCTGCGAACTTTGTGCCAAAATATTGTCGTTTATAGTCGGGTAAGTTTGATCAGAGTTGGGTTTAGCCTTCACTCCAACATTAGCCATCCAAGGGATCTATTCAACTTGGTTAGCTGGTCTCGAAGTTTGTTTTTGAGAGATGGTCGAACATTGCCCAAGATCACTAGTTGAAGTGACCCACGAACACTGCCCTCAATCAGTAGGTTGATAATGCAGTTATGCTGATTTTTTCATTATATTTTAGATTTCATCCCGCGTTTAGTGACGTTGTGAAAAAAAGATATCGGAACAAGGACATGTTCATTATTCTAACGAATAAATTAATCGATTTTACGATACATGTGCTATTTCATTTGCCATATATAGTAGTAAAATTATTCTCAGAAGTCCCTTGTCCTCCATTCATATGAAGTTAAATAAGATTTTCTTCAAAAGATGCTTTAATATTGTCGTGGTTTTCAGAACCGGGGACAATAAGATTTATGTTCGGCAGGGGTGTTAGCGTGAACTCACTCCGAATGGTGAGCTACGGGGAGCTCGAGGGTGGATCTGAGGCGAGTTGGTTATACTGGTTTAGGCCGGAGCCCTAATCCTATGTAGTGCTGACAGTAGTATTGCTTAGAGCGTGTTATAGTCGGGTGATTGTGTGAAGCTAGGAGGATATGGGATCATGTTTGGATGGGGTTGTCTTGCCCTTTTATAGCCCAAGGGTAGACGTTACAATGCGTACTAGTATTCTACTGTGATGGAGTTCGGCCTCCTGCTTCTGGGCCTCGTAGCCATTATGGTCTCGTCTGTTGGGTCGCGCTTCTGGGCCTCGTAGCCCCTATGGAGTCGTCTGCCGAGGCGTGCGCTGCCATACATCTGGTATGGTGTTGTGTCCCATCCACTTTCCGATGAGTTTCTATAGCTACTCTGATTTAGACGTGGCAGTGTTTTGTGGGTTTTGTTGAGTCAGCTCATGGCGTTGGTTAGGGATGTCTTCAGTACAACTTTGTCTTCCGTCATCCCCTTAGTGTCACCTTTTATCATGTGTAGGCGTATGCTTGGTATGGCGTATTGCTTCGTCCCCTCCGTCGTATGGGTAACTGTAGAAACCCCAATGCTGAGGTCTCTACAGTCGGGGTCGTTCGGTCCCACTGGTCAACTGGGATACGTATCTGGCGTGGTGCTTGAGAGAGACCCCTCGGTATCGCTTCCACAGTCTAGGCATGGCTCAGTGATGTCCCATCGTGCTGACTTGACCTGATAGTACTAGGTCGGCTCTTCTTGAGAGCCGGTTGTCGTCTTGATGGGTTGCCCGGCGGGCCAGTTTCTTGGCAGCCTCGCTCGTGGGGTTGCTAGGCGGGCAGGTTGGTTAGGAGTCCCGCCTCGCTCGGTTGCTTGGCGGGTAGGCCGGTCGGCTTGGCGAGCTGTCCCTGAATGGTCTTTTGGATCTTCCCGCCGAGCTGCTTGGCAGGTGGGCCGCTCGGTTCGTGAGCAGTCTTTGGGAGGCCTTCAGTCCTTCTTTGGGTACCCTGTTCCTAGGTACCCAACAAATATCTTCTATTCTAGAATGGAACGTCTGGATCTTCTATTTCAGAATGGTACATCTGGATCTATTCTAGAATGGCACATCTTAAAATACATATACAATCATACACTATAAAAGAGCTGAGTATTTTTCGAACAACCTCCTCTTTAATCTTTTTTCAATCAAGATGAATGCTTGCAACGGTACACAATCAAATTTGATGCATGACCGACATCTGCATTGGTTTCCCTCAATCCTTTCCAGTTGTGGCATTCTAAATAATGAAATGATGAGCTTGGCCCAATTGTTTGGATCACTGCCATGATGTCATTTCTTTAGCTCGTCCATGAGTGTGGAGTGCTAATAACTATTGTTATATTGCTCCCTTTGACCCGAAACAGTACAACATAGTTTCAATATGATACTTTGACGAACAATATTTATTAAGAATACGTTAGCCTATTTGAATCAAATATTGTTGGCATGCATTTAAGCCTGGTCAGTTTAAACTGACCTGTGACGTGGTAACACGGATACTCATGTGTTATGACATCACACAATCATGTCCTTGTCTCTCCTAGCTCTTTCTGTCCCTGCCCATCGTTGACCTAGACGTGCAAGAACATGAAACTACTCAAATAACTTGTGTGTCGTCGCAATGGACGATTATTGTATGTTTTGGGGTCATGCTCGTTGTGACCTTGCCTCTTTGTTAGAAAGAACCTCGTGTCATCCTTTCAGCGTGCGTAAGTGTACAACCGGTATAGTGTATTGCTTCGTCCTGGCCAGTATGTGTGTCACTATAGAGACTCTGATGCTTAGGTGCTTCATGATTGGGTTGGTTGGTCCCACAAGGCGGAGATGGGAAGCGCTAAAGAGCGTATGTGGTGATGTGTTGTCACGTCGGCAGAGAACTATCGGGTCCCCTTCGGTATGTGTGCCACTGGTCCAGACAAAGTTAGGTGACGACGCGTCCTGTCGTGGTTGTCGTGGATCAACAGTGCCTGATTGGGACCCTCGCCTCGCTGAGTTACTCGACAAAGACCTGATTAAGACCACTAACTCACTGAGTTGCTCGACAGAGACTTGGTCGACACTTCCGCCTCGCTGAGTTGTTGACAAAGACTTAGTCCGCACCCTCGCCTTGCTGAGTTGCTCGACAGGGACATGGTCGTCCGCTCCACCTCGTAGGGTTGCTGGGATTTGGTCGACTTAGGTGGGCCGTTAGGGACCATGGGCTTACTTTAGGTACCCGTTCCTGGGTACGATTCTATAATTATTTGATATTTTTAAAAAAAATAAGATCTTTGTTGGATAAAAAATGGTGTTAGAGTCCTATATTTCAAAATATCACTCCGTTTAGAACTCCTACTAGAGTTGCTTATGTCCCTACACTCGACCACTATAAAGCACCAGTTTTCATAATTGTTTTGTGTCAATATTTTTGTAAAAAATCCTTTATATTTCTTCGTAATCAACTCGTAGTCCAAGGCTCTCCATCTCTGCTTCCTCTCCACTTCACAAAAAATATCTCATATTTTTTTAATCAACCCACAGTTAGGGGTGACAATGGGACTGCACATGTGGTGTTCGCCGACGGGACTGCATGCATGTTAGGTTGGTTGGTTCTTAACTTTTTTTCTTCTAGTTCTCAGGCAGCAGACTATACTGCCATGTTGTGTTGCCTCTGTATCGAAATGGAAAATATGATTATGCCGGGTTATTGCAACTTGGCTTCCTGCATCTCGATACCGTTTTGATATGGGTGGATTTCTCCTTTGACGAACACAAGGACATTCTTGTCCATCGCATTGTGAACTCTAAGCATCCACCAAATTGTTCTGAACAATTTTCAAACATCTGGTATTTAATTTGGATTGCAAGTAAAAATGTATTGCTTCTGTGCCTGGTGAGTAGGGGTGGATAACGAGCCAGCTCGGCTCGTTCGAGTTCGAGTTCGAGTGTCACACCCAGATTTAAGGGATAAAACCGGGTATGTCTCATATGTGCGCCAAAGAAGAACATCACATATAATAACAAAGTGTATAGAGATAAATGTCACAAATATCATTATTACATAGCAAAAGTCGTACAAAAATAAATGAGAACAATGAAACGAACTAAGTATTATTCCTTGGGGCCATAAAGCTGACTGGGAGACGCCACCTAGATAAGATCGTACTCCTCGTTATAGGTCTCCTCCTGGACCACCTGTTCTTCTCCCGTGGGAGGGGGTTTATATATCATAAGAGTGAGCTCACAAAAGATCATAGCTCAACAAGTTCTGGGGAATAATATGCATGAACCCACCAAAGGTGGGAGTTCATGTAAAGTGTAAGGCTGGTCAACAAATAAGGGTTAAAGCTGAGCATTGCTTTTAATAAGTTGGTCAGATTTTATTAGCAGTTACTAAATGTAAGTAGATACCAAACCAGAGTAATAATAGATCAAAATTAATAATAAAACCACAATGTGATGCAAATGACAAATTGAGTTTAATTCCATAAATTAATCATGTGAGAGTCTTGAGCTGCTCATGACCTCGAGCATGGCTAGTATACCAGTTTTACACTCTGTAGAGGTTGTACCCTTTACCCACAAGTCATGTCACCCGGTTGCCAAGGGGTCTAGAAGTCCCATTCATCTCTACCGAGGAGACGAGGCAGGGTAACACTACGAGGCCTTTGCAAAGTTCCACTAGCTTTAGAAAACCCGCTACAGTTTCTAGGGAGTGCAATGCAGGAATCCCCCGTCTGACTGCCATCGCAGTAAAATCAACCCGAGAACCTCCCTACACCGCCAACTCCCCTACTGGCCTTGCCCCTTTCGGGTAAGGTAGACCTCCGCTAGCTTTCCTAATTAGTCAGCCAAGGGTGTCCCATTCCACCCTTGTGGTGGCACGTGTTTCTCAAGTTAAGCTCCATGTTCCAATTAACATAATAGTCTTATCATGAACAGAATAGAACATTAATAATAAAGAATGACCATGTGTAGTAGTTATCTCAACACCCAAACCACATATAGCAATAGCAAAGACTACCCAAAAGTTCAGGGGTAAACAAGGTGTAAAGATGACCAAACAAGGGTGACCTATTGGGTCCGATCAAAATTAAGCCTATGAATGCCAAAATGATTATAGAGAACATTATTGGGTAAATAAAAGTGGTTAAGGGCACAACTTGCTATCAACAAGCTCCTGCTCAAAATTATCCACCTTTTGAACACCTCGATCCTCGGTCACTGGTTCGTCTACTCGAAGCAATACAAACAGACATGGTATAGGAGAAATTAACATCACACCAAACATGAGTACATAATATATAATAATAATCTACGCATCGCAACGATACCATAAGGTCGAGAATCACTAAATTCGGAGTTACGTATTACGAGTTATGATTTTCCGAAGTTTTCATGTGTTTGGCACAGAAATAATTAAGTGATTAATTTTAATATAAGTTTCATGCTAAAGCAAAGTTACCAAGTGATAAATAATATTAATACAAAATTATTGCAACTGGAATGGACTAAAAAGGAGTTAAAATGAATTTACTATGATTTAAACAAGTTTCTGGAATTATTTTTACACTAAAATCATTTCCCATACTAATTTCTCTGATTTTCTAACTCTTTGTACTGTGCTCATGAATATCAGGGACTTCAGGGGCTAGTTTACAAGAATCTAGGGCCAGTTTGCAATTCCTTTACACTTTCGACGGACGGCGGGTTGATTTAGTAAAAACCCAGGTGAAAGTCGCCTAGAGGGGGTGGATAGGCGGAAACTAAAATTTATAAACTTAAAGCACAACTACAAGTCGGGGTTAGCGTTTAGAAATAAATCCGAGTCCGAAAGAGAGGGCGAAAACAAATCAATCAAGAAATAAGGCGGATGACACGGTGATTTGTTTTACCGAGGTTCGGTTCTTGAGAACCTAGTCCCCGTTGAGGTGGTCACAAAGACCGGGTCTCTTTCAACCCTTTCCCTCTCTCAAACACTCACCTAGACCGTGTGAGCTTTCTCCTTAATCAAATGGGTCACTTAGACCCCACAAGGACCACCACACACTTTGTGTCTCTTGCTTTGATTACAAGTCACTTGAGAATAAGAATGGGAAGGAAGAAAGCACGATTGCAAAAGCCAAGCAACAAGAGCGACAAATAATACACAGATAACTCTCTCTCTCTCTCTCTCAAGTCACTAATCACTAATGATCACTTGTCTCAATTGTGGAACTTGGAGAGATTGGAAGCTTTGATTGTGTCTTGGAATGGATTGCTAGCTCTTGTATTGAATGTGGAAGATTGGAATGCTTGGGTGAAGTGAATGGAGGTGGTTGGGGTTGTATTTATAGCTCTCAACCACTTCCTAGCCGTTGCTCCCTTTCTGCCGACCACGGACGATCCGCGCCCCTGGTTTGGACGGTCTGCCCCTGCACATCAACGGCTCAAATCCCGACGGTCAGCAGTAACGGCTATATCAATGGCTATAATGCATTAAATGTGTCGTCAGATGTCAGATAAAGGCAGTCGTGGACGGTCCGGTCATGCACCCCGGACGGTCCGCGAGGACGCTAAAATTCATTTTACTGAACCCGTCACCTTCAGGTTTTTCGGTTCTTCACCAACCGGACGGTCCGCGCCTGAGGCCGGACGGTCCATGCTTGGTCTCGAACAGTGCTTGCTTTTCCATCGAACGGTCCGTAGTGTAGACTTGTGTTTTTGCATTGGTTCTATCCGAGGCTCACCCTAGTGTCGCGGACGGTGCGTCGCAAGGGCTCGGACGGTCCGCGCTTAGGTGATTTTTCCAAAAAGCTTCTCCTGTCCAGAATAATCTACGGTATTATGGACAGTCGATTTAGAATAGTTGTAGATGAACTTATGCACCTGTGAAATGATCAACTAGGCAAACTGGTTAGTCCACAAGGTTTGTGATGGTCGTCAAACACCAAATTCGATTATAGGAAATGTTGAGACTATTTCCCTTTCAATCTCCCCCTTTTTGGTGATTGATGCCAACACAAACCAAAGCAAATATAAAGTGTAGAAATGTAACTAGTTTGCATTTTGATAGATGTGCATAAGTTATTTTGAAATGAAAGCATTTCTAAGCAGTTAAGTTGATATGATAATTTTAACATTTTGGACCACATTTGCACCACTTGTTTTTTTTTTGCAAATTCTTTTGGGAAAATCTTTTCAAAGTCTTTTTGCAAATAGTCAAAGGTATATGAAAAAGATTGCAAGAAGCATTTTTAAGATTTTAAATTTCTCCCCTGTTTCAAATGCTTTTCCTTTGACTTAAACAATACTCCCCCTCAATGAAATTCTCCTCTTAGTGTTCAAGAGGGTTTTAGGTACCAATTTTGAAAGTGGACATACCAATTTGAAATATATCAAAAATAAGATACCAATTGAAAATCTTTTGTACCAATTGAAAATCTTCTTTTAAAAACTTTTGAAATTGATGGTGGTGCGGTCCTTTTGCTTTGGGCTAATACTTTCTCCCCCTTTGGCATGAATCGCCAAAAACAGATACTTTGTGAGTGAAATATAAGCCCTTTTACTTTCTCCCATAATGGTACAAATGAATATGAGTGAAGATTATACCAAGGTGAGAGTGGAGTGATGGCGAAGGGTAAATGATACCGATAGAGTGGAGTGGAAGCCTTGTCTTCGCCGAAGACTCCATTTCCCTTTCAATCTATGACTTATCATGAAAATACACTTGAAAACATATGAGTCATAGCAAATGAAAGAGATATGATAAAAGGTACATAATGAGCTATGTGTGCAAAGTGTCAATCAAAGTTCCTAGAATCAAGAATGTTTAGCTCATGCCTAAGCTTGGTAAAGGTTTTCTCATCTAATGGTTTGGTAAAGATATCGGCTAATTGTTATTTGGTGCTAACATAGGCTATCTCGATGTCCCCCTTTGTTGGTGATCCCTCAAAAAGTGATATTGAATGGCAATGTGCTTAGTGCGGCTGTGTTCAACGGGATTATCCGCCATGCGGATTGCACTCTCATTGTCACATAGGAGAGGGACTTTGCTCAATTTGTAGCCATAATCCCTAAGGGTTTGCCTCATCCAAAGCAATTGCGCGCAACAATGGCCTGCAGCAATATACTCGGCTTCGGCGGTAGAAAGAGCTACTGAATTTTGTTTCTTTGAAGACCAAGACACCACGGATCTCCCCAAAAACTGACAAGTCCCTAATGTGCTCTTTCTATCAATTTTACACCCTGCCCAATCAACATCGGAATATCATATTAAATCAAAAGTGGATCCCTTGGGGTACCAAAGACCAAACTTAGGTGTATGAACTAAATATCTCATGATTCTTTTCACGGCCCTAAGGTGAACTTTCTTAGGATCGGCTTGGAACCTTGCACACATGCATACGGAAAGCATAATATCTGGTCGAGATGCACATAAATATAGTAAAGATCCTATCATCGACCGGTATACCTTTTGATCTACGGATTTACCTCCCATGTCGAGGTCGAGATGCCCATTGGTTCCCATGGGTGTCTTGATGGGTTTGGCATCCTTCATTCCAAACTTGGTAAGTATATCTTGAATGTACTTAGTTTGGCTGATGAAGGTGCCATCTTGGAGTTGTTTCACTTGAAATCCTAGGAAGTACTTCAACTCCCCCATCATAGACATCTCGAATTTTTGAATCATAATCCTACTAAACTCTTCACATGTAGATTTGTTAGTAGACCCAAATATGATATCATCAACATAAATTTGGCATACAAACAAATCATTTGCAATAGTTTTAGTAAAGAGAGTAGGATCGACTTTGCCGATTTTGAAGCCATTAGTGATAAGGAAATCTCTTAGGCATTCATACCATGCTCTTGGGGCTTGCTTGAGCCCATAAAGCGCCTTTGAGAGTTTATACACATGATTAGGGTACTCACTATCTTCAAAGCCGGGAGGTTGCTCAACATAGACCTCTTCCTTGATTGGTCCATTGAGGAAGGCACTTTTCACGTCCATTTGATAGAGCTTAAAGCCATGGTAAGTAGCATAGGCAAGTAATATGCGAATTGACTCAAGCTTAGCTACGGGTGCATAGGTTTCACCGAAATCCAAACCTTTGACTTGTGAATATCCCTTGGCCACAAGTCGGGCTTTGTTCCTTGTCACCACACCATGCTCATCTTGCTTGTTGCAGAATACCCATTTGGTTCCTACAACATTTTGGTTAGGACGTGGAACAAGATGACATACCTCATTCCTTGTGAAGTTGTTGAGTTCCTCTTGCATTGCCAACACCCAATCCGAGTCTCTTAGTGCATCCTCTACCCTGTAAGGCTCAATAGAGGACACAAAAGAGTAATGTTCACAAAAATGAGCGACTCGAGATCGAGTTGTTACCCCCTTATGAATATCGCCGAGGATGGAGTTCACGGGGTGGTATCTTTGTATCGCTTGGTGGACTCTTGGGTGAGGCGGTCTTTGACCCTGATCATCTTCCTTGTCTTGATCAACTTCATCTCCCCCTTGATCGTTGTCCTCTTGAGGTGACTCATCCTCTTGATCTTCATTTACATTATCTTGAGCTTGATCCTCATCTTGGGTTGGTGAAGATGCTTGCATGGAAGATGATGGCTGATCTTGTGCTTGTGGAGGCTCTTCGGATTCCTTAGGACACACATCCCCAATGGACATGTTCCTTAGCGCGACGCACGGAGCCTCTTCATCATCTAGCTCATCAAGATCAACTTGCTCTACTTGAGAGCTATTAGTCTCATCAAACACAATGTCACAAGAAACTTCAACTAATCCAGTGGATTTGTTGAAGACTCTATATGCCCTTGTGTTTAAGTCATAACCAAGTAAAAAGCCTTCTACAGCCTTAGGAGCAAATTTAGATTTTCTACCTCTTTTAGCAAGAATAAAACATTTGCTACCAAAGACTCTAAAATATGAAACATTGGGCTTTTACCGGTTAGGAGTTCATACGATGTCTTTTTGAGGATTCGGTGAAGGTAGAGCCGGTTGATGGAGTAGCAGGCGGTGTTAATTGCCTCAGCCCAAAACCGATCCGGAGTCTTGTACTCATCAAGCATGGTCCTCGCTATATCCAGTAGAGTTCTATTCTTCCTCTCCACTACACCATTTTGTTGAGGTGTGTAGGGAGAAGAGAACTCATGCTTGATGCCCTCCTCCTCAAGAAAGCCTTCAATTTGAGAGTTCTTGAACTCCGTCCCGTTGTCGCTTCTAATCTTTTTGATCCTTAAGCCAAACTCATTTTGAGCTCGTCTCAAGAATCCCTTTAAGGTCTCTTGGGTTTGTGATTTTTCCTGCAAAAAGAACACCCAAGTGAAGCGAGAATAATCATCCACAATTACAAGAACTCCATGTGCAGTAACTCCAGTGGCCTGTCTGTTGTCATGATGTTTTTGTGTGGATGATGTGTACCAACTTGCTTCCCTGCTTGACATGCGCTACAAACCCTGTCTTTCTCAAAATGAACATTGGTTAGTCCCAAAATATGTTCTCCCTTTAGAAGCTTGTGAAGATTCTTCATCCCAACATGGGCTAGTCGGCGATGCCAGAGCCAACCCATATTAGTCTTAGCAATTAAGCAAGTGTCGAGTTCAGCTCTATTGAAATCAACTAAGTATAGCTGACCCTCTAACACTCTCTTAAATGCTACGGAATCATCACTTCTTCTAAAGACAGTAACACCTATATCCATAAAAAGACAGTTGTAGCCCATATTGCATAATTGAGAAACAGAAAGCAAATTGTAATCTAAAGAGTCTACAAGAAAAACATTGGAAATAAAATGGTCAGGTGATATTGCAATTTTACCAAGTCTTTTTACCAAACCTTGATTTCCATCCCCGAATGTGATAGCTCTTTGGGGATCTTGGTTTTTCTCATAGGAGGAGAACATCCTTTTCTCCCCTGTCATGTGGTTTGTGCACCCACTGTCAATTATCCAACTTGAGCCCCTAGATGCATAAACCTACAAAACAAGTTTAGGCCTTGTTCTTAGGTACCCAAACGGTCTTGGGTCCTTTGACATTAGAAACAAGCACCTTGGGTACCCAAACACAAGTCTTGGAGCCCTTGTGTTTGCCCCCGACATATTTGGCAACAACTTTGCCTGATTTGTTAGTTAAAACATAAGAAGCATCAAAAGTCTTAAAAGAAACATTAGGCTCATTTGATGCAACGGGAGATTTCTTTTTAGGCATTTTAACATGAGTAGAATGCCTAGAACTAGATGTCTCATTCTTATACATAAAAGCATGATGAGAACTAGAATGAGACTTCCTAGAATGAATTCTCCTAATTTTGTGCTCAGGATAACCGGCAGAATATAAAATGTAACCCTCGTTATCCTATACCATGGAAGCCTTGCCCTTAACAAAATTGGACAATCTCTTAGGGGCATTGAGCTTGACATTGTCTCCGTGTTGGAAGCCAATGCCATCCTTAATGCCAGGGCGTCTCCCATTATAGAGCATGCTTCTAGCAAATTTAAATTTTTCATTTTCAATCTCATGCTCATTAATTTTACTAGTTAGTTGTGCTATGTGATCATTTTGTTGTTTAATTAAAGCTAGGTGATCATGAATAGCATCAACATTAATATCTCTACATCTAGTACAAATAGAAACATGATCAACACTAGATGTAGAGGGTTTGCAAACATTTAATTCATCAATCTTAGCATGTAAAATAGCATTCTCATTTCTAAGATTGGAAACAACATCATTGCAAACATTTAAACCCTTAGCCTTAGCAATTAATTTATCATTCTCGATCTTAAGGCTAGAAAGTGATTCATTCAATTTGTCAATCTTAGCAATTAAATTGGCATTATCATTTTTAAGATTGGCAAGAGAATCATCACAAACATTTAGCTTCTCAACCTTAGCAATTAAATTAGCATTCTCAAATCTAAGGTTGGATATAGTGTCATGGCAAGTGCTTAGCTCACTAGTCAATTTTTCACATTTCTCTACTTCCTGAGCATAAGCATTTTTAACTTTAACATGCTTTTTGTTTTCTTTAATAAGATATTTCTCTTGTCTATCCAAGAGTTCATCCTTCTCATGAATGGCACCTATCAATTCATTCAATTTTTCTTTTTGTTGCATGTTTAAGTTGGCAAAAAGGGCAAGCAAATTATCTTCATCATCACTAGAGCTATCCTCATCACTAGGGTGTTGTTTGGTTCACGAAATGTAACGTAAAGGGTAATGGTAATGGTTTGCATTCGATTATGGTCGGTAACAAGTTTGAATAGTCCGGTATCAATTTTTAGTATAGTATCTGATTACGGTTGGACTAAAACAAACATGATTTAACGTTATCACTTACCTATTACGTTACAAATATGTGAACCAAACGGACTATAGATGTTGCATACTTAGTGGAGGCTCTAGATTTTACCTTCTTCTTTTTGCCGTCCTTTGCCATGAAGCACTTGTGGCTGACGTTGGGGAAGAGAAGGCCTTTGATGACGGCGATGTTGACGGCGTCCTCGTCGGAGGAGGAGTCGGTGGTGCTTTCGTCGGAATCCCATTCCCGACATACGTGGGCATCGCCGCCCTTCTTCTTGAAGTACTTCTTCTTTTCCTTCCTCCTTCCCTTCTTGTCGTCGCCCCTGTCACTGTCACTAGAAATAGGACATTTTGCAATAAAGTGACCGGGCTTACCACACTTGTAGCAAACTTTCTTGGAACGAGGTTTGTAGTCTCTCCCCTTCCTTTGCTTGAGGATTTGGCGGAAGCTCTTGATGATGAGTGTCATTTCCTCGTTGTCGAGCTTGGAGGCGTCGATGGGGAGCCTACTTGATGTAGACTCTTCTTTCTTCTCCTCCGTCACTTTGAATGCGACGGGTTGCACCTCGAGCGTGGAGGTGCCACCTTGCTCAACAATTTGTTTGGAGCCTTTGATCATCAACTCAAAGCTCACAAACTTTCCTATCACTTCCTCGAGAGACATTAACTTGTATCGAGGATCACCACGAATTAATTGAACTTGAGTGAGATTACAAAAAACAAGTGATCTAAGAATAACCTTGACCATTTCATGGTCATCCCACTTGGTGCTCACGAGGTTGCGCACTTGGTTGACCAAGGTCTTGAGCCAGTTGTACATTGCTTGTGGCTCGTCTCCTTGGTTGAGGATGAATCGACCGAGCTCCCCCTCGATCGTCTCTCTCTTGGTGATCTTGGTCACCTCGTCTCCTTCGTGTGCGGTCTTTAGCACGTCCCAAATATCTTTGGCACTTTTTAGCCCTTGCACCTTGTTATACTCCTCTCGACACAAGGAGGCGAGGAGTATAGTGGTTGCTTGGGAATCAAAGTGCCGGATTTGAGCGACCTCATCCGAATCATAGCCTTCATCCCCCATGGATGGTACCTGCGCTCCAAACTCAACAATGTCTCAAATGCTAACATGGAGTGAGGTTAGATGATGCCTCATTTTATCACTCCACATACAATAATCTTCACCGTCAAAAACCGGTGGTTTGCCTAGTGGGACGGAAAGTAAAGGAGTGCGTTTGGAAATGCAGGGATAGCGTAGGGGAATCTTACTAAACTTTTTGCGCTCTTGGCGCTTAGAAGTGACGGACGGTGCATCGGAGCAGGAGGTGGAGGGCGACGAAGAATCGGTCTCGTAGTAGACCACTTTCTTCATCTTCTTCTTCTTGTCGCCACTCCGATGCGACTTGACGTGATGAGGTGATTCCTCCCTTCCTTTGGGGCCGGAGTCCTTTGATGGAGCCTTCCCGCGGCTTGTGTCTGTCTCCATCTCCCTCTTGGCGGATCCTCCCGACATCACTTTGAGTTGTTAGACTCTAATGAAGTATCGGGCTCTGATACCAATTGAAAGTCGCCTAGAGGGGGTGGATAGGCAGAAACTAAAATTTATAAACTTAAAGCACAACTACAAGCCGGGGTTAGCATTTAGAAATAAATCCGAGTCCGAAAGAGAGGGCGAAAACAAATCAAACAAGAAATAAGGCGGATGACACGGTGATTTGTTTTACCGAGGTTCGGTTCTTGAGAACCTAGTCCCCGTTGAGGTGGTCACAAAGACCGGGTCTCTTTCAACCCTTTCCCTCTCTCAAACACTCACCTAGACCGTGTGAGCTTTCTCCTTAATCAAATGGGTCACTTAGACCCCACAAGGACCACCACACACTTTGTGTCTCTTGCTTTGATTACAAGTCACTTGAGAATAAGAATGGGAAGGAAGAAAGCACGATTGCAAAAGCCAAGCAACAAGAGCGACAAATAATACACAGATAACTCTCTCTCTCTCTCTCTCAAGTCACTAATCACTAATGATCACTTGTCTCAATTGTGGAACTTGGAGAGATTGGAAGCTTTGATTGTGTCTTGGAATGGATTGCTAGCTCTTGTATTGAATGTGGAAGATTGGAATGCTTGGGTGAAGTGAATGGAGGTGGTTGGGGTTGTATTTATAGCCCTCAACCACTTCCTAGTCGTTGCTCCCTTTCTGCCGACCGCGGACGGTCCGCCCCTGCACATCAACGGCTGAAATCCCAACGGTCAGCAGTAACGACTATATCAATGGATATAATGCATTAAATGTGTCGTCAGATGTCAGATAAAGGCAGTCGCGGACGGTCCGGTCGTGTACCCCGGACGGTCCGCGGGGACGCTAAAATTCATTTTACCGAACCCGTCACCTTCAGGTTTTTCGGTTCTTCACCGACCGGACGGTCCGCGCCTGAGGCCGGACGGTCCGCGCTTGGTCTCGGATGGTGCTTGCTTTTCCATCGGACAGTCCATAGTGTAGACTTGTGTTTTTGCATTGGTTCTGTCCGAGGCTCACCCTAGTGTCGCGGACGGTCCGCCGCAAGGGCTCGAACGGTCCGTGCTTAGGTGATTTTTTCCAAAAAGCTTCTCCTGTCGGAAATAATCTACGTTATTCTGGACAGTCAATTTAGAATAGTTGTAGATGAACATATGCACCTGTGAAATGATCAACTAGGCAAACTGGTTAGTCCACAAGGTTTGTGATGGTCGTCAAACACCAAAATCGATTATAGGAAATGTTGAGACTATTTCCCTTTCACCAGGGGGTCTTTAGCAAAGTTGTGAGCCGAAGCGGTATGGATTGATTTCGGCCGTCCAATCAAAAATGAGAGCTGCAGATTAAATGCACCATAAAGTGAACCGGTACGCTAGGTGGGTTGTTGGATTAGCCATCCATGGTCCAGATTTAATGAATCCGAGATCTAACTCGGACCGTCGATTACCAAACAGACAGTCACCAATTTCCCCCTAACCAAATACCAATCTTGATCTAATCTTCACTATATAACGCAAGATCGACAGCCCCAGCTCATCCTCCTCCCCCACAACAGGCGGGAGGCAAACGCCGGCCACGGCGGCGCCATCACCGGCCAGCCGCCCGAGCGGCCCTGGTGCCCCAAATCCTAATCGGCTAGGCCCAAATCAAAGCAGAGTCTGGCAGGAACTAAGGGATGCGGTTGCTTGCCGATGGTGGGGGTCAGGTGGACCGGACACGATGGAGAGCGGGCGCCCGGTGACCGCAATAGTCGACGAGCAATTTCCCGGCCACCGCCTTCAAATTCCACCCGGCATAGCCACAGACACGTTGCTGGTGACCTGGCAAAGCTTCACGGACATGCACCGAGGGTCCAACGTTGACGGAGCACGCCACCGTGCGCGGCAGCACACCGTCCCACGTTAGAGTTTGCACGGAGAAATTGGAGGGCTTATGTGAATGGGCTCGGGGTCACAGGTGGTTGAGAGGGGAACAGAGGGGGTTTTCTCCAAGGTTATAAGGCGCCTGCGAGTTAGGTGGAGCTAATGCCGCCAATTGCGCGCGGGTTCTGTTGCAACAACCCGTTGCGAGGAAGGGGGAAACTCCGACGGGTGGGTCCCACACGTAAGCGGCTTCGGAAAAGAAATGCGGCACGGGGGTGAATCTAACGTGAGGGCCCCGCTACCCAGTTGGTGAGGTGTGCGCCACCTGACTGGCGGATGGGCCCCGCATGTCGATGCGCCGACCCAGCTGGGCCGCGTAGGGGAAAGGGAAAACTGAAATGGGACGAGTATGTTGAATTGAGCCCACGTGTGAATTCTTTTTTCTTTTCTTTTCTTTTTCTATTTTTAGGTTTCGAATTTAAATTCAAATTTTGTTTTGGAGTTCATATTTGGATCAAATAGACAAATTCACCTACCAGAATGAACACGTGTATTTATTTATTTATATATATTTTCCTTATATTTATATAGTATTTCCCTTATTCTTTATATCATTTTCAATTTCTAAATGGCAAGTTTGGTCTTAAATCCCAATTTGGCACTAATATGTTTTATTAATATTATTATTATTCATGGATGCACAAACACATAAACTCCAGCATGATGCATAGATTATTTTAGATATCATTAGTTAATTACTCACTTTAAATACGGATATTCCCCTATTCTATTAAGTAGAGGGCAAAACAGATAATGAGATAACTCTTTTCTTATTATTTATAAATTGGGCATTACATCGAGCTGGCTCGTTAACTAACGAGCCAGCTCGGCTCAGCTCGTTAAGTTAATGAGTCATAGAGTTAGCTCGGCTCGGCTCGGCTCGTTTAGCTCACGAGCCAAAGCAGGAAAAAATAATATGTACATAATAATTAATTTTTAGTAAATTTCAAATTAATTTAACAATAGAAAATAGTAATTATACTCATAGTTTCACAAACCATGTCAATATAACACCGAATTAGCACAATTCATCACTCATCAATTCACAATTCACATACATGTTCATCAGTTTAATCCACAATTATATTTGCATAGAGCAATTTAACACAGAGACATAATTCATTAATCATTAGTTTAACTCATAGGCCATAGGCATATCTGAAAGGGAAATAGGCTTACACCTTTTTCTAAATTGATTTTGGTGGTTGAAATGCCCAACACAAATAATTGGACTAACTAGTTTGCTCTAGATTATGAGTTCTACAGGTGCCAAAGGTTCACAATAAACCAATAAAAAGACCGAGAAAGGATTCAAATATTGAGAGCTAAAGTCAGCAGAAATGTGCCCTAGTCTGGCGCGCCGGACTGTCCGGTGTGCCACCGGACAGTGTCCGGTGCACCAGGGACTCCAACTTCGAACTGCTCACCTTCGGGAATTCTGGAGGCCGCTCCGCTATAATTCACCGGATTGTCCGGCGTAGCACCAGACAGTGTCCGGTGGCGCACCGGACTGTTCGGTGTGCCAGCGGAGCAACGGCTACTTCGCGCCAACGGTCGTCTGCAGAAGGCATTAAATGCGCTACAGTGCGTGCCAGAGTCAGAGCAGAGCCAGATGGCGCACCGGACAGTGAACAGTACCTGTCCGGTGGCCCAGAAGACAGAAGCTCCAACGGTCAGAATCCAACGGCTGGGTGACGTGGCAGGCGCACCGGACTGTCCGGTGCGCCATGCGACAGCAGCCTTCACTAAACGGCTAGTTTGGTGGTTGGGGCTATAAATACCCCCAACCACCCACCATTCATTGCATCCAAGTTTTCAGACATTCTACATCTTACAAGAGCTATAGCATTCAATACAAGACACACCAAAGAGATCAAATTCTCTCCCAAGTCCAAAGATCATTCCCAATCAAATAGTGACTAATGAGAGAGTGACTTGTGTTCATTTGAGCTCTTGCGCTTGGATTGCTTCTTTTTCTCATTCTTTCTTGTGATCAACTCCATTGTAACCGAGGCAAGAGACACCAATCGTGTGGTGGTCCTTGCGGGGACTTTGTGTCCCGTTTGATTGAGAAGAGAAGCTCACTCGGTCTAAGTGACCGTTTGAGAGAGGGAAAGGGTTGAAAGAGACCCGATCTTTGTGACCACCTCAACGGGGAGTAGGTTCGCAAGAACCGAACCTCGGTAAAACAAATCCTTGTCTCACTCTTTATTTGCTTGTGATTTGTTTTTCACCCTCTCTCTCGGACTCATTCATATTTCTAACGCTAACCCGGCTTGTAGTTGTGCTTAAGTTTATAAATTTCAGATTCGCCCTATTCACCCCCCCTCTAGGCGACTTTCAATTGGTATCGGAGCCTTGTACTTAATTAGAGCCTAACCGCTCGAAGTGATGTCGGGAGCATCCGCCAAGAGGGAGCTCAGGACCGGTGACAAATCCGCAAGCTCGGGGAGAACGCACTCAAGGGAGTCCGCCCACCACAAGCACAAGGAGGAATCCTCTTCCTCCATCAAGTCCCAACGAAAGGGTGACAAGAAGAAGATGATGAAGAAAGTGGTCTACTACGAGACCAACTCTTCGTCACCCTCCACCTCCGGCTCGGAAACGGCATCCGTCACTTCTAAGCGCCATGAGCGCAAGAAGTATAGTAAGATGCCCCTTCGCTACCCTCGTATTTCAAAACGCACTCCATTACTTTCCGTTCCATTAGGCAAACCACATATGCTAGAAGGTGAAGATTATTCTATGTGGAGTGATAAAATGAGGCATCACCTAACCTCACTCCACAAAAGCATATGGGATATTGTTGAGTATGGAGCGCAGGTACCAAAGAAGGGAGACAACGATTACGACTCGGAGGAGGTCGAACAAATCCAACACTTCAACTCCCAAGCCACAATTATACTCCTCGCCTCTCTAAGTCGAGAGGAGTATAATAAGGTGCAAGGGTTGAAGAGTGCAAAGGAAATTTGGGACGTGCTCAAGACCGCGCACGAAGGAGACAAGGTGACCAAGATCACCAAGCGGGAGACGATCGAGGGGGAGCACGGTCGCTTCATGCTTCACCAAGGGGAGGAGCCACAAGCAATGTACAACCGGCTCAAGACCTTGGTGAACCAAGTGCGCAACCTCGGGAGCACAAAATGGGATGACCATAAAATGGTCAAGGTTATTCTAAGATCACTAGTATTTCTTAATCCTACGCAAGTACAATTAATTCGTGGTGATCCTAGATATACACTAATGTCTCCCGAGGAAGTAATAGGAAAATTTGTGAGCTTTGAGTTGATGATCAAAGGCTCCAAGAAAATCATCGAGCAAGGCGCCTCCTCCACGCCCAAAGCACAACCGGTCGCATTCAAGGCAACGGAGGAGAAGAAAGAAGACTCTACACCAAGTAGAGTCCCCATCGACGCCTCCAAGCTCGACAACGAGGAAATGGCGCTCATCATCAAGAGCTTTCACCAAATCCTCAAGCAAAGGAGGGGGGAGGACTACAAGTCCGGCTCCAAGAAAGTTTGCTACAAGTGTGGTAAGCTCGGTCACTTTATTGCAAAATGTCCATTATCAAGTGATAGTGACAGGGGCGATGATAAGAAGAGCAAGAGGAGAGAAAAGAAGAGATACTACAAGAAGAAGGGTGGCGATGCCCATGTGTGCCGCGAGTGGAACTCCGATGAGAGCTCCACCGACTCCTCCTCCGACGAGGACGCCGCCAACATCGCCGTCACCAAAGGGATCCTCTTCCCCAACGTCGGCCATAAGTGCCTCATGGCTAAGGACGGCAAAAGAAGAAGGTAAAATCAAAATCCTCCACTAAATATGCAACCTCTAGTGATGAGGGTAATTCTAGTGAAGAGGAGGATAATTTGCTTACCCTTTTTGCCAACCTAAACGTGCAACAAAAGGAAAAATTAAATGAATTAATTAGTGCTATTCATGAGAAGGATGAACTCTTGGACACCCAAGAGGACTTCCTAATTAAGGAAAACAAGAAGCATGTTAAGGTTAAAAATGCTTATGCTCTAGAAGTAGAAAAATATGAAAAATTATCTAGTGAGCTAAGCACTTGCCATGATGTCATTGCCAACCTTAGAAATGAAAATGCTAGATTAATTGCTAAGGTTGATTCAAATGTATGTGATGATTCAATTTCCAATCTTAGAGATGATAATGCTAGTTTACTTGCTAAGATTGAAAAATTGAATGCTTCTCTTGCTAGCCTTAGGATTGAAAATGAAAAATTGATTGCTAAGGCTAAAGACTTAGATGTTTGCAATGCTTCCATTTCCAATCTTAGAAGTAAAAATGACATTTTACATGCTAAGATTGTTGAACTAAAATCTTGCAAACCCTCTACATCTACTGTTGAGCATGTTACAATTTGCACTAGATGTAGAGATGTTAACATTAATACTATTCATGATCACATGGCCTTGATTAAACAACAAAATGATCATATAGCAAAATTAGATGCTAAAATTGCCGAGCATGAGTTAGAAAACGAAAAATATAAATTTGCTCGTAGCATGCTTTATAGTGGGAGATGCCCTGGTATCAAGGATGGCATTGGCTTCCAAAAGGGAGACAATGTCAAACTTAATGCCCCTCCTAAAAAATTGTCAAACTTTGTTAAGGGTAAGGCTCCCATGGCTCAGGATAATGAGGGTTACATTTTATACCCTGCCGGTTATCCCGAGCACAAAATTAGGAGAATTCACTCTAGGAAGTCTCACTCTGGCCCTAATCATGCTTTTATGTATAAGAGTGAGACATCTAGTTCTAGGCAATCCATTCATGCTAAATTGCCTAAGAAGAAAACTCCAATTGCATCAAATAAACCTAACATTTCATTTAAAACTTTTGATGCATCCTATGTTTTGACTAACAAATCCGTCAAAGTAGTTGCCAAGTATGTTGAGGGCAAACACAAGGGGACAAAGACTTGTGTTTGGGTACCCAAAGTTCTTGTATCTAATGTCAAAGGACCCAAAACCGTTTGGGTACCTAAAATCAAGAACTAAATTTGTTTTGTAGGTTTATGCATCCGGGGGCTCAAGTTGGATCATCGATAGCGGGTGCACAAACCATATGACAGGGGAAAAGAAGATGTTCTTCTCCTATGAGAAAAACCAAGATCCCCAAAGAGCAATCACATTCGGGGATGGAAATCAAGGTTTGGTCAAAGGATTGGGTAAAATTGCTATATCACCTGACCACTCTATTTCAAATGTGTTTCTTGTAGATTCTTTAGATTACAATTTGCTTTTCGTTTCTCAATTATGTAAAATGGGTTACAACTGTCTTTTTACGGATATATGTGTTACTGTCTTTAGAAGAAGTGATGATTCAGTAGCATTTAAGGGAGTGTTAGAGGGTCAGCTATACTTCATAGATTTTGATAGAGCTGAACTCGACACTTGCTTAATTGCTAAGACTAACATGGGCTGGCTCTGGCATCACCGACTAGCACATGTTGGAATGAAGAATCTTCACAAGCTTCTAAAGGGAGAACACATTTTGGGACTAACAAATGTTCATTTTGAGAAAGACGGGATTTGTAGCGCATGTCAGGCAGGGAAGCAAGTAGGTGTTCATCATCCACACAAGAACATCATGACGACCGACAGGCCGCTTGAGCTCCTACACATGGACCTATTTGGCCCGATAGCTTATATAAGCATCGGCGGGAGTAAGTACTGTCTAGTTATTGTGGATAATTATTCTCGCTTCACTTGGGTATTCTTTTTGCAGGAAAAATCTCACACCCAAGAAACTTTGAAAGGATTCTTGAGACGGGCTCAAAATGAGTTCAGCTTGAGGATCAAGAAGATAAGAAGCGACAACGGAACGGAGTTCAAAAACTCTCAAATTGAAGGTTTCCTTGAGGAGGAAGGCATCAAGCATGAGTTCTCTTCTCCCTACACGCCACAACAAAATGGTGTAGTGGAGAGGAAGAATAGAACTCTATTGGACATGGCAAGGACCATGCTTGATGAGTACAAGACTTCGGATCGGTTTTGGGCAGAGGCGGTCAACACCGCGTGCTACGCCATCAACCGGTTATATCTACACCGAATCCTCAAGAAGACATCGTATGAACTCCTAACCGATAAAAAGCCCAATGTTTCATATTTTAGAGGCTTTGGTAGAAAATGCTTTATTCTTGTTAAAAGAAGTAGAAAATCTAAATTTGCTCCTAAGGCTGTAGAAGGCTTTTTACTAGGATATGATTCAAACACAAGGGCATATAGAGTCTTTAACAAGTCCTCTGGACTAGTTGAAGTTTCTTGTGACATTGTGTTTGATGAGACTAACGGCTCTCAAGTAGAGCAAGTTGATCTTGATGAGCTAGATGATGAAGAAGCTCTGTGCGTCGCGCTAAGGAACATGTCCATTGGGGATGTGTGTCCTAAGGAATCTGAAGAGCCTCCACAAGCACAAGATCAACCATCTTCCTCCATGCAAGCATTCATTGCCGCAGGATCAAGAAGATGAGCCACCTCAAGAAGAGAGCAATGATCAAGGGGGAGATGCCCATGATCAAGAAGAGGAAGATGAACAAGTTCCAAGACCGCCACACCCAAGAGTCCACCAAGAAATCCAACGAGATCACCCCGTGAACACCATCCTCGGCGACATTCAAAAGGGGGTAACTACTCGATCTCGTGTTGCTCATTTTTGTGAACATTACTCTTTTGTTTCCTCTATTGAGCCACACAAGGTAGAGGAAGCACTTCAAGATTCGGATTGGGTGGTGGCGATGCAAGAGGAGCTCAACAATTTCACAAGGAATGAGGTATGGCATTTAGTTCCACGTCCTAATCAAAATGTTGTAGGAACCAAAAGGGTCTTCCGCAATAAGCAAGATGAGCATGGTGTGGTGACAAGGAACAAAGCTCGACTTGTGGCCAAGGGATATTCACAAGTCGAAGGTTTGGATTTTGGTGAAACCTATGCACCCGTAGCTAGGCTTGAGTCAATTCGCATTTTACTTGCCTATGCTACTTACCATGGCTTTAAGCTTTACCAAATGGACGGGAAAAGTGCCTTCCTCAATGGACCAATCAAGGAAGAGGTCTATGTTGAGCAACCTCCCGGCTTTGAAGACAGTGAGTACCCTAACTATGTATATAAACTCTCTAAGGCGCTTTATGGGCTCAAGCAAGCCCCAAGAGCATGGTATGAATGCCTAAGAGATTTTCTTATCACTAATGGCTTCAAAGTCGGAAAGGCCGATCCTACACTCTTTACCAAAACACTTGAAAATGATTTGTTTGTATGCCAAATTTATGTTGATGATATCATATTTGGGTCTACTAATGAATCTACATGTGAAGAGTTTAGCAGGATCATGACACAAAAATTCGAGATGTCTATGATGGGGGAGTTAAAGTACTTCTTAGGATTTCAAGTAAAGCAACTCCAAGAGGGCACCTTCATTAGCCAAACGAAGTATATTCAAGACATTCTAAACAAGTTTGGGATGAAGGATGCCAAGCCCATCAAGACACCCATGGGGACCAATGGGCATCTCAACCTCGACACGGGAGGTAAATCCGTAGATCAAAAGGTATATCGGTCGATGATAGGTTCTTTACTCTATTTATGTGCTTGACGACCGGATATAATGCTTTCCGTATGCATGTGTGCAAGATTCCAAGCCGATCCTAAGGAAGCTCACCTTAGGGCCGTGAAACGAATCTTGAGATATTTAGTTTATACTCCTAAGTTTGGCCTTTGGTACCCTAGGGGATCCACGTTTGATTTAATTGGTTATTCGGATGCCGATTGGGTAGGATGTAAAATTAATAGAAAGAGCACATCGTGGACTTGCCAGTTCTTGGGAAGGTCTCTGGTGTCTTGGGCTTCAAAGAAGCAAAATTCCGTAGCTCTTTCTACCGCCAAAGCCGAGTATATTGCTGCAGGACATTGTTGCGCGCAATTGCTTTGGATGAGGCAAACCCTTAGGGACTATGGTTACAAATTAACCAAAGTTCCTCTTCTATGTGATAATGAGAGTGCAATCCGCATGGCGGATAATCCCGTTGAGCATAGCCGCACTAAACACATAGCCATTCGGTATCATTTTCTAAAGGATCACCAACAAAAGGGGGATATCGAGATTGCATATATTGACACCAAAGAACAATTAGCCGATATCTTTACCAAGCCATTAGATGAACAAACTTTTACCAAACTTAGGCATGAGCTAAATATTCTTGATTCTAGGAATTTTTATTGATGTTTTGCACACATAGCTCATTGATATACCTTTGATCACCTCTCTTTCATGTGCTATGACTAATGTGTTTTCAAGTACAATTCTTGCTAAGTCATAGATTGAAAGGGAATGGGAGTCTTCGGCGAAGACAAAGGCTTCCACTCCACTCCATTGAATTACTCATCCTTCATCGTCGCTCCGCGCCACTCTCCTACTCTGGTATAATCTTCACTCCTATGTTATTTACCATAGTAAGAGAAAGTAACAAAGGGCTTATATTTCACTCAAGTATCTGTTTTTGGCGATTCATGCCAAAGGGGGAGAAAGTATTAGCCCAAAGCAAAAGGACCACACCACCACCAATTTCAAAAATTTTGAGTTAAGAAAAGAGTTTTCAATTTGGTATCTTATTTTTGATAGAATTTCAAATTGGCACAACCCTTTCAAAACTAATATCTAAAACTCTCTTGAATACTAAGAGGAGGATTTGATTGAGGGGGAGTTTTGTTTAGTCAAAGGAAAAGCATTTTGAAACAGGTGGAGAAACTTTCAAATCTCGAAAATGCTTCTCAAAATATTATTCATTTACCTTTGACTATTTGCAAAAGGACTTTGAAAAGAATTTACAAAAGTATTTGCAAAAACAAAACATGTGGTGCAAGCGTGGTCCAAAATGTTAAAAATAAAGAAATCAATCCATGCATATCCTATGAGAATTTATTGGTTCAATTCTAAGTAACCTTTGCACTTACATTCTGCAAACTAGTTCAATTATGCACCTCTATATTTGCTTTGGTTTGTGTTGGCATCAATCACCAAAAAGGGGGAGATTGAAAGGGAAATAAGCTTACACCTTTTCCTAAATTGATTTTGGTGGTTGAAATGCCCAACACAAATAATTGGACTAACTAGTTTGCTCTAAATTATGAGTTCTACAGGTGCCAAAGGTTCACAACAAACCAATAAAAAGACCGAGAAAGGATTCAAATATTGAGAGCTAAAGTCAGCAGAAGTGTGCCCTGGTCTGGCGCACCGGACTGTCCGGTGTGCCATCGGACAGTGTCCGGTGCACTAGGGACTCCAACTTTGAACTGCTCACCTTCGGGAATTCTGGAGGCCGCTCCGCTATAATTCACCGGACTGTCCGGTGGCGCACCAGACTGTCCGGTGTGCCAGCGGAGCAACGGCTACTTCGCGCCAACGGTCGTCTGCAGAAGGCATTAAATGCGCTACAGTGCGCGCCAAAGTCAGAGCAGAGCCAGATGGCGCACCGGACAGTGAACAGTACCTGTCCGGTGCACCACCGGACTGTCCGGTGGCCCAGAAGACAGAAGCTCCAACGGTCAGAATCCAACGGCTGGGTGACGTGGCAGGCGCACCGGACAGTGTCCGATGGCGCACCGGACTGTCCGGTGCGCCATGCGAGAGTAGCCTTCACCAAACGGCTAGTTTGATGGTTGGGGCTATAAATACCCCCAACCACCCACCATTCATTGCATCCAAGTTTTCAGACTTTCTACACCTTACAAGAGCTATAGCATTCAATACAAGACACACCAAAGAGATCAAATCATCTCCCAAGTCCAAAGATCATTCCCAATCAAATAGTGACTAGTGAGAGAGTGACTTGTGTTCATTTGAGCTCTTGCGCTTGGATTGCTTCTTTTTCTCATTCTTTCTTGTGATCAACTCAATTGTAACCGAGGCAAGAGACACCAATCGTGTGGTGGTCCTTGCGGGGACTTTGTGTCCCGTTTGATTGAGAAGAGAAGCTCACTCGGTCTAAGTGACCGTTTGAGAGAGGGAAAGGGTTGAAAGAGACCCGGTCTTTGTGACCACCTCAACGGGGAGTAGGTTTGCAAGAACCGAACCTCGGTAAAACAAATCCTTGTGTCTCACTCTTTATTTGCTTGTGATTTGTTTTTTACCCTCTCTCTCGGACTCGTTCATATTTCTAACGCTAACACGGCTTGTAGTTGTGCTTAAGTTTATAAATTTCAGATTCGCCCTATTCACCCCCCCTTTAGGCGACTTTCAATCTCACATACATATAACATGTTCATTAATTATTTCGTAAATGATATGTATATAGTTTCATTTTACTGGAATGTGGTAGCTCGTTTAGCTCGCGAGCTGGCTCGTTAACGAATCGAGTTGGCTCATTAAAGAACCGAGCTAGGATGTCAGCTCAGCTCGTGAAAAATTCAAATGAGCCGATCCGAGCTGACCATGAACCTAGCGAGCCAATGAGCCACGAGCATTTCGTCCAGCCCTACAGGTAAGGGAAGCACATATTTTTTGCTAAAAAGAAACTTGTAAGTATTTCTATGGTCCCAAGTTCATCAAAATTTCAGATCTGTGACCATGCTCGATTACTGAAACAAGAATTACATAGCTCAAGCACTTACAACATGTTTGGTTGGAGTAATAAATTAGTACGTCCACCATTTTTTCATTCCTTTCCCTTTTTTCTTTTCATGGAACGAAATAGATTGATACATCATTATCTCAGTTAGGGATGGCAATCGGGCGGGTAGTACACGGATATATAGTTCGCGAATCCATACCCACGAGATAAAACTTAACCCATACCCGTACCCATAAACGTTCGTGGGTATGGATCTGTATCCATACCCGTACCCGCTGGGTATCCGCTATCCAGTGGATACCCGTTACCCGCCCGCCCACTACAATTTTAGCATTAAACACCAAACAACAAATTTATTATATTTCAAAATAATTATCATTCCAATAGCATTAAATGAGAATTTCAGCACCAAACAACATGTTATGGATAAAAATTGAAAAATAAGAATTTATGATAATATATAAATCTGAATGGCCCACATGTTAGATATTCATTGGGTAACGGGTATGGATACTGGATATCCATACCTGCGAAAAAACTATCCACGGATACCTTATTATATCCATAACGGTACCCGCGGATATCAAATTCCACCATACCTATATCCAATGGATAATTATCCATGGTTATTTATCCATATCCGTACCCATTGCCATCCCTAATCTCAGTCCTCATAAAAAAATAACTAATAATGCCAGTATTAGTACAAGGATGAAGTGACGATTCCAAAAAAATTGAAGAATCATGTATCACCCCATGAAGTGATTTCTCAAACAAAACAACCTTAGTAATTGAGATTACTTGTTTGTGTCAGTGTGTACATTTGGAGATAAATAACCCTCCTGACTTGCAAATAGGTTCAATTTATTCTCTCAAACTTTCTAGAAAAAGATGGCCGGTTCTATCAGTGCCATCTAATATATATTGCACTAGTTTTAGCTCGTTCAAGTTAAATTGTCCTTTACTCGAGATGATGAGGTGATATGTAATAATTTTGACCATCTTGTCGTCTCCAAGGCTACAAAATGGTAGTTACCCCGTTTCAAAGTAGATGCCCACTATAGTATTCTAGCACTCTCTCTCTCTTCGGAAGACGCAACTATATTATATGTTAGAGTAGTATTTATAAGGGTATATATACGCAATTTTACTACTCACACTTTCGACAAATTAGAGGTTGTCTAAGATCATTGAAACCTAGAGATGCCTGCAAACTTCTTAATAATTTAGTATTTTGCATGGAAAACAAGGTGCTCAAGACTATTTACATGTATGTTCTCCAGTGCTTTCTCATGCATTGTGTATTTATGTAATTTCTCTGTTTGTTGATGTCTCCATAGATCTGGTAGCACAGAACTTGTATTGTGCTGGATAGACAGCAAGACAACTCGGCAAAGCAAACTAGGAGCAGTTTATTTTATCCATTGCCCTCTCGGTCCTCCCTGGCCTTGTCACTATCTATATACCCTTGTCTATGTCTACAACAAAAAAGTGAGCATCTTGTTTATTTTCTCCACTGCCCTCCTGAAGATGATACTGATTTTATGTGAATGGTCTTTACCTTTTTAGGTCCACTTATATGATATTATATTGCAAAGAAGACATGCCATCTCCGTTGATTTTGGTGAGTCACCAATCAAGGTAGTTGTTGCTGATCCAAATAGACATGATGTCTATGTTGGCACATGAATAGGGGACATTTGCTTCCTTCGACATGAGAATAGGTAATATGCTGGCATGCTGCTATATGCTATCCTCTTCTTCAATACAGAATTGAAAACTTGATCGTATGACACGTTCTTTAGGATGTTATGTTTAGTTTCTACTTTTTGTAGTGTTGGATTGTTTTAACCGGCAATGCACCTTTTGTTCCACTGTTGCTACTTAAGGTTTTTTTCTTCTGTTACCCTCTAATCTGTAGCTAAGGTGATATTACAACTAAAACAATGCTGACCTTACATGTGTACGGATAGGAATATACATTTTGGGTAGGCTGAAACCTGGGCTATAATTTGTGTAAAACTATTATTTAGATGGACCCTAAACCCTTACATGAGTGGTGAGTTCAAACGACTTCCGATGTAGCTTTGAACAAGCTGCCAATAAACCACTTCTAAAGACTATATTATGTAGTCGTGCACACCCGCTCTCCGTCGCCTGCATCACCGTAGGTCCTCGCCAGCGATCCATCACGGATTTTGCCGTCACCATTTTACTCATGCCATCCATCGTCAGGACCCTGAGCCGTTGAAGACTCGTCAATTTGTGTTTCGTGGCATCACACGGGCACGTACCTAGTTTAAGATATGATCGGATTAGGAATTGACTCTATTTCTATTCATTTTGAACTAAAATTTATTTAAAGATCCTAAGAAATTGTGAAGGAGTATTTGGATCGTGATCAATTACACTCGTACTCACGTTATAAGCCTCCACATCGTAGCTCTATTGCTCGACCACCATAAACATCATAAATATGATTGTATATTGTCGTAACGCACGCATTCTACTAGTTTTCTTTAAAATAAAATAAGGTAGCCTGATTTTGCAATGGGAAGCACTATAGATGGCCAAACGGGCCGGCACGGCCCGCCAGGTCCGGCTAGCGAAGCGTGTCGTGTCAGATGGGCCGGCGTGCCGCTGCCGCGGCCCAGGCACGGTCCGTTAGCCTGCTAGTCGTGCCGGGCCGGCCCGGTGATACTATGGTCCATCTGAGTATATTGTAGAATTTAGCAAAAAATATGTAGTTGTGGGGGCTCAAAGTAACAACCTAGTGCATAAGAGACTTAAACGCATCCATCTAACCAGTGTAGGTGCAGTTTTATTGTGTTATATGTTAAATTCTTATACTTAATATATGTAAACTATTATTTTTAAAATAAAAAATGTAACCGTGTCGTGCCTGTGCCAGCACTACAGGTCGAGATAGTGGCTCAGGCACGGCACTATAGCCGTGTCGTGCCAGGCACTGGCACTATACTAATCGGACCGGATCGTGCCTGAACCGTGCTTTTTCGTGCCGTGCCTGGGCTGGCCCATCGTGTTACTGTCAAATGGCCATCTATAGGAAGCACACGTTTATTTGGGTGGCAAAAACATCCGTACAATTTGTGTGGAATTATATGATTGTCATCACATCATCCGTCCAGCGTCCAGAGCGTGCAGTCGACGTGGCTATGGTCGTCGTCGTCGTCAAGGGCGCCCCAGTCGAGGCCCCGGCCCATGGCTGGTGGCGTGAGCAGCATCCCCCAGGCCATGTCGTGGATGAGCCCTGGCATGTCAAAGATGGAATCCTCGTCCAGGAAGCCGTCGCAGCAGGTCGGCGTGGTACCTGCTCCTCGGGTTCCTGTACTGGTCGTCCAGCAGCAGGTAGAAGAAGCCTCCGGCGGCGGCAGTGAGAGCGGCGGTGGCGGGGCAGCGATCGTCCGGCGGCCGTGGTGCAGCAGCAGGCCGGAGGCGGAAGAGGAAGAAGGAGACGGGCGGTAGAGCTCGGCGGCCTGCGCGGCGGCGCGTCGTATGTCGTCGGGCGCGGCGGTGCGCGCGCGCGGGAGCGCGTGGGCAGAGTCCGGGAAGTTGAGGTCGGCGGCGGTGGCGCCGCGGAGCGCGATGGCGGCGACGTCGTGCGCGCGCGCGGCCATCTCCGGGGTCGGGTAGGTGCCGAGCCAGATGCGCGCCTGCGCCTGCGGCTCCCGCACCTCGCACACCCAGCGGGTGCCACCGGCGCGCGCGCGCACGCCGCGGTACACCGGGTGCCGCGTCTCCCGGAACTTCTTGCGGCCCGCACGCCGCTTCGGGGGCAGGCGGAGATGATCGGCGGGGGACGGCGGCGGAGAGAACGAGGAGGACGATGCGTACGAGGAGTCGTCGGCGTCCATGGCCCGGTCGGCGGCAAGTGACTGGGTCTCTTGAGAGAGCAAGGCGGGGATATAAGTGAGGTTTATGTGTATGTTCGATGAGGACCCGTCGACTTGGCCATCGAAGCGAACACGACGGACTTGAGGTTGTGGGTCTGGGTGATGGGTGTGAACCGAGGAGAGCGGCTGGGCAGGCACGGGTACCCGCTACGCATTTTTACTCACGTGGGGAGCGTGCGAATTCTGTAAATGGAACACGTGCGCGCCTGCGTCCACTTTTCTCGCCGTTAGGCTATCTCGAGCAACGTTCTCTATATCCATTTTTTTACAGTTTTTTCTAAAAGATTTCATCCTCTATATCTCATTCCTCTCCAACAACATCCTCTAAATCACGTCCTCTATACGTAAATACCTATATTAGAGATATTTTTATTTTTAATTTTTGTACATACGCATTTGTCATACTATCAAATGTATTTTACATATTTTAGTTTTATTAAACCGGTTATTTAAAGTATTCAAATGGATAGAGGATCGTTTAGAGAAACTCTATATATAGAAAATCCAGCAGCGTCCTATAAATTTAGAGGATCGTTTAAAGGACGCTGCTGTAGAGCGTAGTGGACCATTTGATCCTCTATATTTAAGGTACAAGAGCTTTTAGAGTATCTTGTTGGAGCCAATCTTACTGAGGAGAGGAGATGCAGGCTTCAGCCTGTTGGGTGTGCGGCGTCGAAGGACTAAGGCCGACTCCAGTTTATCTAAAGTTTATCTATAACTACCGTTTTGCACTATAAACTACAATGTTCGTATAGTGGAGTTTGAATATGAGTAAGGATATAGGTAAACTGTTGAAGAAAGTCTAAGTCACGACGCCCAAATCGGCTGTCAGTCCGTCACAACTCTGGTGTGGTGCGACATGACGAAGCCCCTTAATATTTGTAATTTTATAAGTAATGTGCTGCCTTATCAGTTGTGACTAAAGCTCACTAGAGCTAATAGTTAGCTGTTAATATTGAACAGAGATATGTAAACAAACCTAACTAATAGTTTATATATTAGCTACTTTTAGTTAGAGACCTTCAAACATCCATACATAATAGTCTAGTTAACTATTAGCTAAACCCTAACCACCATTAGTTATTAGGTGGTTCAATCTAGCTAAAAAGTAGCTAATAGTCAGCCGACTATTTGTTAGTCAGCTAACTATTAGCTCTAGTAAATTCAAATGGAGTCTAAGCTCTTAGTTGTGCTATGGTTGTATTTTATCAATAATTATAACTAAATTTGGCAAGTGTTTATTAATTGAGCGTCTAGATTCCATGTGATTCATGTGATAAAGCATGCCAATTAGGCCCCGTTTGACTCCTCTTACAAAAGTTTAGCACTACATTTTTTTGGTAAAGTTTAGCTACTAAAGAAACAACAGAATTCCTATAAGTGGTGTACCAAAATTTAGCATTCATTAGCATTACCAAAGATGCTAAACTATATTAAAAATAGTCCCCTAGAACCATTTCTCACTCCCCCTCCCCACCAAATTCTTCTCTCTCTCTCTCCTCCCACAACTGACCGCTAGCTTCTGCTGTCACGCAGGTGACGCTAGCTTCCACATTAATTAGGGATAATATGTTAAACACTTGCATCAAACATGTCTCAAGTTCTAAAGTTTAACCAAAGTTTAAGCCCATTTTAGAAACCACAGTTTTTAAAATACTATAATATACTTTAGTCATTACAATACCACAGTTTGAAATAATACAGTTTTTACTTTAGTAATTACAATACCACAGTTTGAAATAATACAGTTTTACAAACTGTGGTCAATACAGTTTTGCAAACTAAGGTCCAGACCTAAGTTTAGAATAGCTTAAAATAACTACAGTATTTGCAATACTTCGGTTTTGAAAATAGAGATTTTAGCAATCTTAAACACCTCCTTAGCATATGCTAAACTTTAGCAGTATAGAAAGATGGACCATTGTTCAAGTATCTATCCACTTCCACACTACGTTTCTGTGGCTTCTAGACCCGTCGTACGTGTGGTACAATACTTTTGATAAGCAGTTCTTTGGTGCCTGCTTCTTCCGCTGCTAAAAGGCATGGAGGTAGTCCCCCCGTCGACGTGCCAGGAATTCGGGATTGGGAAAGCATGTCGCTGTCAGGCTGGCACGCTTTTTTGGGTGGGACGAGACGACCATGTCCACGTCAACGTCCCCGTCCCACTTCTCGCCGGTTCTGCTGTGAAAAAGTTACCATCAGCTGCGGTCTTGGGGCAGCAGCGATGGCCATGGCCTCAGGCTCTTCTGCTTCAGGCGCTGCACTCGCTTCCGGTGGCCTCGCCCTTGCCTGTGCTGCTCCCACTCGTGCGCACCTCGCAGCACCCGGTTGCCGCAGGCCTGTACATCCGCATGCATGCTTTTCTTATGTCTGCTTTTCCTTCCTATGCAGACAGTACAGCTCTCAGAAAGAAGGAAAAAAAACTAGACTCACCTCGCACACATATTGCGTCCACAGCTCTCTTGAAGAGGGGTCACTTGCGCTTGTGCTTGGCAAAACAGTGGAATTGTCCGACAAAAACCTTCTTACGACATCCACACATGGTTTGACAACTTTCTTTTGCCATGAGTCGTCAGTGGCACCTATCAAAATATGAGAGGGAGATTATGAGTTGCTACAGAGAAGGCATACGCATCTGACAGGGTACCAATGGACTTACAGAAGAATGCTTCGGTTGCGTCAACACGATGCAAGTTCCACCCAAAATCTTTACTCAGCCGATGCAATCTCCGTCTCTTTTATTTAATGGAGAAAAAAAAAGAAACGCTAAGAAGTCTACATTGAGCCAAGTATCCGTGTGTTCAGTCGCACAGTATTCTAAAACAACACAACAACATAAAAAAATACACAGGATACTAAGTGCTTACTTGACGTCGAACTAGTCTACGAGTGTTTGCCTTCAGCTGGGAAACAGCTTCGTCCAACAAGCTCTTAAGCTGATCGTCATGCATACCTAACAGGCTTGCACAGGAACCCTCACCAGATTCTTTTCTGGGTAAATATGCTCTGAAAAACTCGTCAAACTCACGAACCCCAATAGCCTGCCGCAGCCCCTGGGTATAGACAGCATCCGCATCATATATGCTGCATACTTCGTCCAGCAGGCCACCATCCATCATGCAATCGACCCTTTTGTTGACATAACTGTCCAGGACTTGAAGATCAGCATCTACCCACAGGAAACAGCAGTCGAGTCTGGAGTTACTAGGCCGACCCCATTTCTGTTCTGACATGATGAGCAGGAATTCCCAGCAAGTTTATACTCAATTAGGGAAACAAAACCAAAAAAAGAAGAGCCTTGTGAGGCAATTGTCGGCTCATGTTCATGACAAAGGGAGGATATTATACAAGCAGAGCAGACAAGTGCAGCGAAAAATTCCTCACCTTAGCGGCCTCTCCTTGGAACAGATCGCTGGGTAGGGCACCCGTGGTTGCATACAACTCGAGGTAGCGTTTGATCTTTGTGATACACCAACCCATGCAGAACGAAAAATACACAAGCAATCAACGGCAGTAGGAAAATGAGCACCTGTACAAGAAGGAATTCTAACATGGTAGAGCTCAAGAGCTGCATAAAGTCAGGAAAAACTTGGGCAACACCCTTACTTTTCTATGGTCGTTTGGATGGATCCTCTGCGCAGCCACAGGATCGATCTCCTTCAAGCGTTCAAACCCATTGCCTTCATCTTCATCAGTAAGACCTGACGATTGGCATACATGTCAACCGCTGATTGTTCATACTAAGAACAAGGAACATTTAGCATGACTCATTATTCGCCTATACCATCATCTATGTGATCTCTCAGAGTACAGCCCTGCATTTCTTCTGCCATATCATCCAAGAGGAATGGGCTAACGAGAGCCTGGAGTATTTTGTGGGCAAAAACACACGGTGGTTCAGACACTGCGGTCACCCAGAAAACCATACAGAAATCAGGACACTTCAAATTTGAACCTGGATGTAGAAGTTTGTGCCGCCGACAACCACAGGGAGGCCACCGCGGTCCACTATTTCCTGTATAATCTGTGAGCAGAGGGGAAGGCATTAGCTATCATGTGACCAACTAGAACAAGTGCTGGAACTTGTAGAGGCAGTGGCTGGCAGCAGCACTGGCTTACCGGCACGGCACGGTCGCGGAAATCACGGCAAGTGAACTCGACAGAGGGATCAATCACGCTAAGTAGATGATGAGGAACACCTGCAAACACGCATGGAACAGGCTCGAGCATTTAATCTGACAGGAAACTGAAATTAGGGGGGAGGCGGTGAGGAGTCAGAAACAGACCGTTCTGCTCGTGGAGGGGAGCCTTGTTGGTGAGGACGTCGAGGCCGCGGTAGAGCTGCATGGAGTCGGCGCTGACCACTTCGACGCCGGCGAAGTGGGCCGCGAGGTCGACGGCCAGCCGCGACTTGCCGGCGCCCGTGGCGCCCATAACGATCACCACCTTGGCCCGCCCCCTCTGAGACGGAGACGGCGACGGCGGAGAGCGGGCGCCTCCTTCCTCGCGGGCGCCAGAACTAGGGTTTGCAGCGGGCGCCGTGGAGGATACGGCGGCGGCGGCGGCGGAGGGGTGGGCCATCTCTAACCGTCAGTCCGGCACCAGCAGGCAGATGAAGATGGCTGGGGGTTTTCCTTGCTCTTGCTACTAAAATTAGGGGGTGTTTGGAGCTAATAGTTAGTTGATAAAAAATGCTAGTAAAATTAGAGCATCTCTAAGTGCTAGTTTAGGAACACAATTTTCCTAAGGACTTGTTTAGATAATCTCAGATGGGAGTGGATTGAGGTGGTATGTGGTGTATTAAAGTGTAATATAAACTAATTTTTATTTCAATCTGTCACACCCGGTTCCAGGGGTAGAACCGAGCGCATACTATATGTGTGCCAGGATCTATTTCCACACATATGTTGACGTTACAAGTGTAATATATCAAAAGAACAATGCATAAGAGCGTAAATAACGATTATATTAACATATTACACTTCAAACAGACATAATGTCTTAACCTTTATTCATCAAAGTACAGCGAGCATGGACATCCATCCACAGGAAGATGACCGGGGGTTTCACTAGACTAGCATCCATGGAGTTCAGCATCATATCTTCATCTGCAACTTCTGATCAAAATTAAGCAAGGGTGAGCTCACTTATGGTCGGGGCTCAGCAAGTGGGGGAAAAACTAATGCAAGTCTAACAAGGTGAGGCTGAGGTTGAGCAGTAAGCATTTTAGTTGGTCAATATTTTATTAACGACACCTGTCTTACTAATAAGTGTGAATCCCGAGTATTCCCATTAAGCAAAGGTACAAGAGTATTTCAAAAACACTTAAGTGAAACCACTTAAGCAAACCATTGGCAGATCATCGGATCTCGATTTATTTCCATCTTCAAGTTCAATTATCATGTGAGGAGTCCAGGCTGCTCATAACCGTGAGCACGACTGATATATCAGTTTTACACTCTGCAGAGGTGGCGCATCTTTACCCATGAGTCGCGATTCCCTTCTAGCCCGGGTTAGCTAGACCCTTATTCACTTTCGAGGTGAATGGCCAGGGTCTCACTACGAGGCTTCTCCCTAGAGTCCTCATTACGCAAATGCTGGAAATGGTCAAACTGCATAAGGCACACCTACCGTAACCAACTTATAGTCCAGACTACAGGGTAAAGCTTTGGGAACTATGCCCGTATCCAATCTGCCTGAGCCGGAACTATAAGAGCTTGCCAGATGCCCCCGTTCCTGTCGACCACGACCAGCACCCAACATAAGACTTCCCTAGTTATTTAGCCAAGACCAGAGCCATGATAGTTCTCATGGTAGCACTGTTTTCCCGGGTGGTCACTCCATGTTCCAATTAATATGCAATAATCTTGTTTAACCATCGGGTTAACAACAATAATGTAAACTTACCATTTGGAACATTAATATCATAAGCGGGAGTGACTGCATAAAGTTAAGTTGCAGCAATAGCATAGCTACGAAAGTAAAGTAAAATACCCAGGTTTGATCAAGGAATAAGGTTGGAAAGGTTATCTAAATAGGTAACCCATCAAATTATGCATATATATCCAAAAGAATAAACTTTATTAAATGTATTGTTTGGGATCAAACAGAGTATGCAGAGGGAGAAGTCCACTTGCCTTGCTTATTGAAAACTCGAGGTTCTTCCACGGAATATATCTTGATTCTCAACTACTAGATCAACCACTGAATATCACACAAACAAACAAGAAGAACAAACACCACTCAATAACATACAACATTCACCATACGTAAAGCTAAAAGAAAGTCTAACGAAAAGAACGTTCGCTTTTCAAAAACGTCGCAAGTCATGGTTATAATAAGAAGGTATTCTTTTCAAAAATGTGTGATCTATACTTTATAAAATAAGATATGAGCTTAAAATATCTTAATTAAAATATACAAATATTAGGTTCATAAATTTAATCTTTTATAAAACATCATACGCGATACGTCTAAGATTAAGGGTTTATAAGATGATAAAACACGTTATAACAATGTTAAACCTTTTTAACCTTTTAGAAAAGATATATGTTATATATCTAAGGTTAATGGGCTATGAAACATGTTATTAATTTTAGAAGCATTATGGAACGTATTAGAATTCATTGTTAAACCTTCACTTATGATAAACTAAGATATAAGTTTAAATAGGTTTTATGTGAAAAGATCATTATTATTAAACACCTATTTTATGAAAAGTTAGGTTATAGGCCCTTAAGTGGATTTTCATGCAAAAGATAATGAATGAATAACCATCTTTTATTTTTATTAGAAGGTACATGGTCTATATTCTTTATTAAGAAAGCTATATACAAAATAATATGTAAACTAACATTTTAATTATAAAAAGAACATGAACACTAATTTAGTTATTTTATCCATTAGGAAAAACTAAGTGATATATATATATATAATATGGACTAATTTGATGGATAATATTAATCATGTTTAGAAAACTAATTGATATATATATATATATGTCGGCGTTTCGAGACCGGAGGGTCCCTTGGGCCGACGAGTGAGTGTCGCCGCGTGCCCCAGCCCAGATGGGTCGAGCGCGAGGGCGAGCGCGAAGGGGGGAGAAGCGAGGCGGCCGGAGACCGGCGCGAGAGAGGTGGGAATCCTGCGGCCTTCGTGTTCGTCCCGCGCCCAGGTCGGGTGCGCTTGCAGTAGGGGGTTACAAGCGTCCACGCGGGTGAGGGAGCGAGCGGCTTCCAAGCGAGCGCCTGTCTCGTCCCCGCGCGGCCAACCCTCTCTAAGAGGGCCCTGGTCCTTCCTTTTATAGGCGTAAGGAGAGGATCCAGGTGTACAATGGGGGGTGTAGCAGAGTGCTACGTGTCTAGCGGAGGAGAGCTAGCGCCCTAAGTACATGCCGTTGTGGCAGCCGGAGAGATTTTGGCACCCAGCTGGTGTGATGTCGTGGCCGTCGGAGGAGCGATGGAGCCTGGCGGAGGGACAACTGTCGGAGCGGTTGGGTCCTTGCTGACGTCCTCTTGCTTCCGTAAGGGGGCTGAGAGCCGCCGTCGTCATAGAGTATGTGGGGCGCCATCATTGCCTATCTAGCGGAGCTAGCCTGATGGGACGCCGGTCTTGTTCCCTGCAGCCCGAGTCAGCTCGGGGTAGGGTGATGATGGCGCCTCCTGTTGACGTGGCTGGCCTGCGCCCTAGGTTGGGCGATGTGGAGGCTCCTCCGAAGCCGAGGTCGAGTCTGTCTTCCGTGGCCGAGGCCGAGTCCGAGCCCCTGGGTCGGGCGAGGCGGAGGTCGTCGGCTAAGGCCAGGGCGGAGTCTGAGCCCTGGGGTTGGGCGAAGCAGAGTTCGTCGTCTTCTGGGGCTGAGCCCGAGTCCGAGCCCTGGGTCGGGCGGAGCGGAGTTCGTCGTCTTCTGGGGCTGAGCCCGAGTCCGAGCCCTGGGTCGGGCGGAGCGGAGTTCGCCGTCTTCCGGGACTTAGCCCGAGTCCGAGCCCTGGGTCGGGCGGAGCGGAGTTCGCCGTCTTCCGGGACTTAGCCCGAGTCCGAGCCCTGGGTCGGGCGGAGCGGAGTTTCCTATGGTGCCTTCGGCAGGGCCTGACTGCCTGTCAGTCCCACTCTGTCAAGTGGCACTGCAGTTGGTGTGGCGCAGGCGGCGCTGTCCTTCTGTCAGGCCGGTCAGTGGAGCGGCGAAGTGACGGCGGTCACTTCGGCTCTGCCGGGGGGCGCGCGTCAGGATAAAGGTGTCAGGCCACCTTTGCATTAAATGCTCCTGCGATTTGGTCGGTCGGTGCGGCGATTTAGTCAGGGTTGCTTCTTAGCGAAGGCAGGGCCTCGGGCGAGCCGGAAATATGTTCGCCGTCGGAGGGGGGCCTCGGGCGAGACGGAAATCCTACGGGGTCGGCTGCCCTTGTCCGAGGCTAGGCTCGGGCGAGGCGTGATCGAGTCGCTCGAATGGACCGATCCCTGACTTAATCGCACCCATCAGGCCTTAGCAGCTTTATGCTGATGGGGGTTACCAGCTGAGAATTAGGAGTCTTGAGGGTACCCCTAATTATGGTCCCCGACAGTAGCCCCCGAGCCTCGAAGGGAGTGTTAGCACTCGCTTGGAGGCTTTCGTCGCACTTTTTTGCAAGGGGACCAGCCTTTCTCGGTGGCATTTTGTTCCAGTGGGTGCGCGCGAGCGCACCCGCCGGGTGTAGCCCCCGAGGCCTCGGAGGAGTGGTTTCACTCCTTCGAGGTCTTAATGCCTTGCGTAATGCTTCGGCTGGTCTGGTTGTTCCCTCATGCGAGCTGGCCGTAGCCTGGGTATACGGTCGGGGCCCAAGTTCTCGGGCCGGTATGTTGACGCTATCAACGGTTCGGCCGGAGCCGGGTTCGCGAGAGCAGCCCCCGAGCCTCTGCACAGGGCAAGAGGGCGATCAGGGACAGACTCGGCTTTTTTACATACGCCCCTGCGTCGCCTTTCCGCAAGGAGGAGGGGGGAAAGCGCCATGTTGCCCTCGATGGGCGCCGAACATGGTGTCTCCGGTGAGCTGCAAGCGGGTAATCCGAGTGGACGTCCGTGCCCCGTTCATTAGGGGTCGGCTAGGGGCCCAGAGGCACGCCCAAAAGTACTTGCGGGTGATCTGCCGGACCCGGTCCCCTGGCGACGGGGTCTGAGGGCTCGATGCCTCCCTCTAATGGGATTCCGTTACAAGATCGCTCCCGCTGGTCTCGGAAATGTCCTAGGGTACCTCGGGAGCGCAGCCCGAGCCTTAGTTATATATCGAACGTACCCATGGTCATCCCTCGCTCGGCGTCTGAGGCGGCTGTGAACCCTTCGGGGGCCAGCCTTCGAACCCCTGATCAGTAATGGGCGCGGAGCCCGAGTAGCCTGAGGCGGCCGTGGAACCCTTCGGGGGGCCGGCCTTCGAACCTCTGACCAGTAGTGGGTGTAGGGCCCACGCGATCTGAGGCGGCTGTCGAACCCCTCCGGGGGGCCAGCCTTCGAACCTCTGATCAATAGGGAGGCTCGGAGCCTGGTTCCTTCACGGGGAAGGATCCTTTTCGGGGTATCCCCCTTTCCCGGTCCCTGTTGCAAGAGAGAGAAAGAGGAAAAAAGGAAAAGGATACGAAATCGAACGACGTGGCGTACCTTTACTGACGCGGTTATTATGGCGAAGGCGAAGCGTCGCCCGCTTCTCCTACCAGAGGTGCCGCCTGTCCCACCGTGGAGTTAATGCGACGGGGCGAGTGGTTGGCGGGGCGACCGTTGCGCGTGCGCGAGCCGTCCAGGGAATGGCTGTTTCGCTTTGCGTTTTCGAATCCCGCGTCCGGTCCGGTCGGAACGTTTGAACCGGTCTTGCCTTGGTCTTTATATACCCGGGAGAGGGTCTGGTGACGGTTCTTTGCTCCGCTTCCTGCCTCCCTCTTAGGTTTTCGCAACCCGAGAGACTTAGCCAGAGAAGAGGAAACCGCCCTTCCTGCCCCTTGCGCCGCCATCCCTTCCGCTCGGTGATGGCTGACCGGGTAACCATCATCTCGCCGCGCGATCCATGGCCTTTTTCCACGGTGACGGCGAGTGATCTGGAGGGTCTTGTTGGCGAGGGTTTACTTCGCCCTCTCACCGATGAGCAGCGACCGGAATGGATTCCTCCCGTGGGCGGAGCCGCTCCGTCCCCACCGCCGGGGTACATCGTGAGCTTCGTCTCCTTCCACGAGCGGGGATTCGGTGTGCCGGTGGGCCGCTTTATGCGGGCGATCCTGCACCACTACGGGGTGGAGTTGCACAACCTCACCCCAACTCCATCTCGCAGGCCGCCATCTTCGTAGCGGTGTGCGAGGGGTACTTGGGGATCGCCCCCCATTGGGATTTGTGGACCCATCTCTTTTTCGCGGAGCTTTTTGCCTCGCCGACGGGGGAGAGGAAAGTCCGCGCAGCGGTGCGGGCCGGCGGCTGCACCCTCCTGCTGAGGCAGTCGCGGGCGTCGCTATATATTCCTGCCATCCTCGCGTCCTCGAACAAGGGGTGGCAGCGCCGGTGGTTCTACCTTCGGAATGACGACGAGTTGCTCCCGTCGTTCTCCCAGCGAGTAGTCACCACCGCCACCGACGCTTGGCGCCACGGGACCCCGCACGAAAGACAGAAGAACCTCGAACCCCTTCTCTAGGCCTTGGAGGTGTTGCGGAAGGGGGGACTCACCGCTGCGGGAGTGATTGCCGCCATCCACCGTCGGAGGGTGCTTCCCTTGGCGGAGCGACGGCTGTCGCTTTGGGAGATGACACCGGAGGCTGACTTGGAGGGCTCGCGGATGTCCTCTGATCCTCTTCCCTTCGACGCCCTCCACGGGCGGGTGTCCGTCGCGTTGGGGAAGCCGGACCCCACCGCCTACTCCCAGCTTTTGATGCGCCTAGACCAAGGGTGCGTGACTCTGGTGAGTGTCCGCTTCTTCCTTCCTCTTGCATCGGGTTGCTCCTGGTTCTTACGGTTGGGGTTTTCCCCCTTCTTTAGGAGGTGGGGTGGCACAAGCCTTCCCTGCCACGGGTCCCGCAGGATGCGGTGGACCGAGCAGCGCGGCGGGTCGCCGCGGAGGAGAAGAAGAAGAAGAAGGACGCGGAGAAGGCCCGGGCCCGCGAGCGGAGGCGGGCTCGAGACGCCTTGGAGAAGCTTCGCCGCCGGCAGGAGAGGGAGGGGCTCCCGAGGGAGCCGTCGCCGGAGACGCCCGACGACGACGATGATGATGAAGATGATGACGGGGAGGACGACATGGCCGCCCGCCTCGGCCCCGGCTTGGGGCTTGGCCAGGAGCCGTCAAACCAGCCCCCGAGCGGGCTGATGCCGTCAGTCCCCGGGGTCGGGACGCCGGGGTCCCGGCCTGAGGGGCGAGGGCAATCCGAGAGGGTATCGGACCCTTCGGCTAGAAGAGCTGAGGCGACCCCGGGGAGCCAGGCCGGAGCGTCTGCTCCCCGAGAGCCGCTGCCCGCGCCGGCAGCGCAGGGGAGCGACCCCCAGGTCGCCGTGACAGTGCCTGGGCAGTCCGCCCCTCAGGCGTCCAGGGCGTTCAAAGCAAGGGTGGTGCCGAAGCTTCCGGCGAAGCGGACCTCGGCGCGGTTCTGGGGGTCGAGATCCAAGAGACTTCCCCCCAGGCACGGTTGATCATGGCCCGTAGCGGGTAAGTATCTCGGAATGTCTTCGTCCTGGCTTTTAATTCATATGTCCCGGCCGTGATTTTCCTTTTTCCCTCAGCAAGCGGAGCCATGGCCTGACCGACCTGGCACCCCGGAAGGCCCTTAAGACGGCGCTGGCTTGCGTGGCCAGCGCCGCTCCAGGCCTTGCCGTCCAGCCGACCTTCTCGCAAGGCGTTCCACCGCAGGGGGCTCAGGCGGCACCAGTCGCCGTGGAGCGGGTTCCTGAGGCTGGCTCTTATGCCGAGGCGGCCATCGTGATAGGGGAGGCGGCTGACGCTGACGTGGTCCCGAGCCCACCGGACGTGCCGGCCATGCCGGTGCCTGCTGCTACTGAAGTCGCCGTCGTCCCAGTCGGAGAGCGACCGGTTGCTGCCGACGTTGAGACGGCTGATGCGTCGGCGCTTGGTGCCTCGGAAGAGGGGGGCGTGGAGACGCGATCCGTCCCGCCGGGCGGCAACCTCGTCGCTGTGCGGCAGAGCTCCGAGGGTCGGCGCCAGTTGCTCCGGTTCCGGACCCATGAGGCCTCGGACCCCGTCTTCGTTCTCGACGATGAACGGGAGGACCAGTCCTGGGATGAGCTCCGCGAGTGTGCTGAAGCAACGGTGGGGTCGCTCCGGTCGTCGCTGGAGGTTTTCTGCAGGGACGTCCCCAAAATCCTCCAGGTAACGGTTTCAGGCATACCTTTTCTCTTCTGTGGTCGAAGCGTTCTTCGTGACGCCCCGCTTCCTTCCCTCAGGATCTGACGGATCGGAGCGCCGCCAAGTCGTCGTTCATCCGCCGCGAGGCCGACGTCTGGGGCTCGCTGCGATCCCTGAGGACCTCGCTCGCCGGGGCTACTGCGCGCCTTTCTCAGTAGGGTGCTGAAGTAGCGGACCTCCGGTTGCTCTGCACCGACCTGAGAGCCGAGGCGGCAGTGGTCGGAGTTCGACCGGGTCGTCGAGGAGCGGGACCAATCTCGGGGCCGGGCTGCCGAGGCCGAAAGCCGGGCCGAAACCCTTGCAGCCGACTTAGCCGTAGCCCAGGTCGTAGCCTCGGAGCAGCGTGCCCGAGCCGGAGGTACGCCTCGGCCATCCTTGGTTTTCGTTCCTGTTTGTTTCCTCTGCTTATGTTTGAGGTCTTCCTTCTGGCTGTTCGCAGATCTCGAGTCCGCCCTTGATGAGTCCGCCAAGGCGCTTGCCGAGGCGCTTGCCGGGGCGGCCGAGTAGAGGGAGGCCGACCACGCGGCCATGTCCGAAGCCGTCTCGGACGTTTACCGGATCCTTGGCTCCAGCGACGTCCCCTCAGGAAGCTCTCCTCAAAGTCGCCTTCAAGTCTTGGGCGACCATGTGCGCGGCAGACTCCGCGAGGCGCTACACCACGGCGTCAGGCGGGCCTTCGCCGTGCTCGCTTCCCACTACGTTGTGGACCTGGAGCGGGTTAGCAAGGGGTATTGCCTTCCCGACGAAGATGAAGCCGCCCTGGCAGAAGTCCAGAGGCTCGATGCGGCCGCCGCGGGTCCGAGCGTAGTGCTGGTGACCACCTTTGAGGCGGAGATCCTCCCACCTGCGCCGTCGCCGGAAGCCGAGATGGACTTTGCCGAAGGTGGGGACGGAGCCGAAGGCGCGACTCCTTCCCAAGGCGACGCCTAACTTTGTTGGAACAGTTTCTGTTGGATGCGCGTGTGTCTTTTTGCGGCCGCTGAGGCCTGAACACTTTGTTACCGTTGCATGAAGTCGTACTCCTTTTCCTTTTATTTTGCTTGTCCGGCCTCACCTGTTAGTAGCAGGGTGGCTTCCCCAAGCAGGGGTCACTTTTCGTGGCGGGTGACGAGTGAGGTGTCCCTAGCCCGGAGGCATGGGAGTCCCTCGGCTCAGTCGGCCTTGCCACTTACGTGCATCCACGTTCGCCCCTTGGGGGTCCTGCTTCTGACATAGCCGGGGGAACGCAAAAGCCTTTTTGATTGAAAATTTTGGACGCAGAGAGGTTCCCCAATCTTGACGCAGAGGGGTTCCCCCCTTTTTAGCCCCCGAGGGAGGGTCAGGCTCTGCCGAGGCGAGGCTGACCCTTCCTTGACGACTAAGACTTGCGTGGGGGCGAGGTATACGAACAACTTGAAAACATCTTAAGGGTAGAAGAGATGTAGCTGTTGGATGTTCCAAGCGTTGCCGTAGACCTCGCCTTGACTGTTGGCCAGCTTGTGCGTTCCGAGCTTCAAAACTTTGGCGATTACAAGCGGTCCTTCCCAGGGGCGCGTGTAGCCCCCGGGTGCCCCCAACAAGGGCTCGGGGTGCTGTGCGATGGTCGCGATCTTCTCCGGGGGGGCTTCGATGCCCTGCCTGGAGATGATGAACCCCAAGACCAGGATTGAGTTAGGCGCCTTTCGCCTCTTCGATGGACTCCGCCGCCATTAGCTCGTGGATCTCCTCGCCTATGGTTCTGCGCTCCTTCCCGTCGGATCGGCGCAGAGGCTGCTTGACGGGTCGAGCTCCGGCTCGAACGTCCAGCGAGCGCTCGGCGACATCCCTCGGTATGCCGGGCATGTCCGAGGGACTCCACGCGAAGATGTCAGTGTTCGCGCTGAGAAAGTCGACGAGCACTGCTTCTTATTTGGGGTCGAGCCCGGAGCCGACCCGGATCTGCTTGGAGGCGTCGCCGCTGGGGTCGAGGGGGACGGCCTTAACCGTCTCCACTGGCTCGAAGTTGCCGGCATGACGTTTCACGTCCGGCACCTCCTTAGAGAGGCTTTCCAAGTCGGCGATGAGGGCCTCGGACTCGGCGAGGGCCTCGGCGTACTCCACGCACTCCACGTCGCATTTGAACGCGTGTTTGTACGTGGGACCGACGGTGATGACCCCATTGGGGCCCGGCATCTTGAGCTTCAGGTAGGTGTAGTTGGGGACGGCCATGAACTTCGCGTAGCATGGCCTTCCCAGTACCGCGTGGTAGGTTCCTCGGAACCCGACCACCTCGAACGTCAAAGTCTCCCTTCGGAAGTTGGAGGGCGTTCCGAAGCAGACGGGAAGGTCGAGTCGTCCGAGGGGCTGGACGCGCTTCCCGGGAATGATCCCGTGGAAGGGCGCAGCGCCTGCTCGGACGGAGGACAGATCGACGCGCAGGAGCCCGAGGGTCTCGGCGTAGATGATGTTGAGGCTGCTGCCTCCGTCCATAAGGACCTTGGTGAGCCTGACGTCGCCGATGATGGGGTCGACGACGAGCGGGTATTTCCCCGGGCTCGGCACGTGGTCGGGGTGGTCGGCTTGGTCGAAGGTGATGGGCTTGTCGGACCAGTCCAGGTAGACTGGCGCCGCCACCTTCACCGAGCAGACCTCCCGGCGCTCTTGCTTGCGATGCCGAGCCGAGGCATTCGCCGCTTGCCCACCATAGATCATGAAGCAGTCGTGGACCTCGGGGAACTCTCCTGCTTGGTGATCTTCCTTCTTGTCATCGTCGCGGGCCCTGCCACCCTCCGCGGGTGGCCCGGCCCTGTGGAAGTGGCGCTGAAGCATGACGCACTCCTCAAGGGTGTGCTTGACGGGCCCCTGGTGATAGGGGCACGGCTCCTTGAGCATCTTGTCGAAGAGGTTGGCACCTCCGGGGGGTTTCCGAGGGTTCTTGTACTCGGCGGCGGCAACAAGATCCGCGTCGGTGGCGTCGCGTTTCGCTTGCGACTTCTTCTTGCCTTTCTTCTTGGCGCCGCGCTGAGTTGACGCCTCGGGAGCATCTTTCGATGGGCGGCCCTGGGGCTGCTTGTCCTTTCGGAAGATAGCCTCGACCGCCTCCTGGCCGGAGGCGAACTTGGTGGCGATGTCCATCAGCTCGCTCGCCCTGGTGGGGGTCTTGCGACCCAACTTGCTCACCAGGTCGCGGCAGGTGGTGCCGGCGAGGAACGCACCGATGACATCCGAGTCAGTGATGTTGGGTAGCTCGGTGCGCTGCTTCGAGAATCGCCGGATGTAGTCCCGGAGAGACTCTCCCGGCTGCTGCCTACAGCTTCGGAGGTCCCAGGAATTCCCGGGGCGCACGTACGTGCCCTGGAAATTGCCGACGAAAGCTTGGACTAGGTCGTCCCAGTTGGAGATCTGCCCCGGAGGCAGGTGCTCCAACCAGGCGCGAGCGGTGTCGGAGAGGAACAGGGGGAGGTTACGGATGATGAGGTTGTCATCGTCCGTTCCACCCAGTTGGCAGGCCAGGCGGTAGTCCGCGAGCCACAGTTCTGGTCTCGTCTCCCCCGAGTACTTTGTGATAGTAGTCGGGGGTCGGAACCGGGTCGGGAACGGTGCCCGTCGGATGGCCCGGCTGAAGGCCTGCGGACCGGGCGGTTCGGGCGAGGGACTCCGATCCTCCCCGCTGTCGTAGCGTCCCCCACGCCTGGGGTGGTAGCCTTGGCGCAACCTCTCGTCGAGGTGGGCCCGACGGTCGCGGTGATGGTGCTCGTTGTCGAGGCGGCCCGGGGCCGCAGGCACGGTGTTGCGCGTGCCTGGTGTAGTGAAAGTTGCCTAGAGGGGGGTGAATAGGCAAGTTAAAACTTTTTCAACAAAAACTAGAAGCAAACTGGGTAAAACTAAATTGATCTCGAAATTCACCCAGTTAACTTTGGAAATGAGATGTTCTAAATGATCCACAGGGTTCAAAGTAGTAGATCAGAGAAGGGCACTTCTCAAAATCCACACACCAAAAAGATATAAACAATCTTCCACGGAATGGTGAGAGAACGAAGAACACTAACAAACACAATGAGCAAGAACACAAGATACACAAGATTTATCCCGAGGTTCGGTCACACCACAAAAGGTGCCCTACTTCCTCGTTGAGGCGCCCACAAAGAACCGGGTCTCTTTCAACCCTAATCCTCCCTTTGCCGACCACAAAGGTCAAGCCCACACAATAATCTTTGCTCAAACGAGCGAGTAATACAAACTTTCTTGTGGTCTTCCACAAGATTTGGAGACTCACAAGAGACACCTAGTCGTCTAGGAGCTAGAAGCTCCAAGAGTAATGAATCCACAAAGAACTCGATGTAGTACCAAAGCTCGAATGAAGAAAGAGCAAGAGAGATTTGGAGATGAAGCACAAAACCGCAGCTCTCAAGCTCACTCAAAGATTTCTCTCCAAAGATTTGAAATGAGAGAGGCAAGAGATGTGTGAGAGAGAGAGAGAGGGAGGTGTTTCTTGGGTTAGAAATGGAGTTCAAATCGTGCTCACTGCTGTGGGGTGAGAGGTAGGAGTGAGTATATATAGGTGGAGCTCAAAACTAGCCGTTTGGGCAGATTTTTCTGCCTGAGACCGGTTGAACCGCCCCCTAGGGCGGTTGAACCGCCCCTGGCAGGCCTGGCAGCCTGTCTGCCAGTCTGACTGGCAGACTGACGCGCAGACTGACCTGCAGACTGGTCAAGTTGACCAAGACCGGTTGAACCACCCAGGGGGGGCGGTTGAACCGCCCCTGACAGCTCCTGGCGACCTGTTTGCCAGTCTGACTGGCAGACTGCAGATCAGAGATCAGAGGGGTCAGAGACCAGCTGAACTGCCCCTCAGGACCAGTTCGACCGGTCTTGACCAGTGAGTTTAGGAGAGAAAACCCCAGCTCAACTGCCCGGAGGCAAGTTCAGCTGGTGTATGGTCAAAGAGGTTCACAGCTGAAGTTGAGTTCAGCTGAAGTTGAGAAAGCTCAACTCAGCTGAAGTTCAGCTCAGCTGAAAAGCTCAGCTGCAGCTGAAGAAGCTCAACTCAACTGAAGTCAAGTTCAGCTGGAAAGCTCAGCTGCAGTTGAAGAAGTTCAGCTGCTTTTCAGCAAGAACACTCTAGGTTTCTCAACCCTAACCACGGTCAACCATAGAATGTTAAAGAGATTTTTGCTTTTCAAAAATAGCTTTTGAATAGAGAGGTTTGAGCTTTGGCAAACACAAACCTTCTTTTTGGATCCCCCTTTATAGTACGACGATTCCTATACTCAAATTAAATAAAATTAATTAAGTAAACTCCTTGAGTCATTGGTGTCTCATGTGTGATTTCTCCATGGAATTGCTTCATAAGGATCACAAACATCTTTGTCTCAGCTTTTGAAGCAAACTCAAATCAAACCCAGTGACTTGTACCATATCACCTTATATGAGTTCAAATCATGGCTTCAAGTCACCTTACTGATGCATCAACATGTTATAACTCTTCATAGCTGATTAGTTCATCGACTTAGTGCAAGTACTCTCTTCTTCACCTTAGCCATGGTACCTCGGTCTACAAGCCGTCGCTTGACCTTCACCTTCGCTTAGTTCCTCGAAGCCCTTTCCTTGCTATCTTCACCCTATCAAGCCATTCTTGAGTCACATCAAATTGAGCATCCATTGAGAGAATCATTTCTTCAATATTGTGAACCTTGCTTGAATGTCTTCTAGATATAATTGTCAAGATCAATCAAGCTCTAGTTTGATTCTCATAGAAACATATATGGACTGACAGTAATATGGTCAAGCCAATTCACGATTCCTCATATCTTATTCTCTTTGGCTTGACCAATCCTCTAAATCACTTTGTCCTCTATTCTGGTCATATGTATGTAGTGATTTCCCAGGTCTTGTCCATATATTCAAACCAATATAGAGATCATATTATATCCATTTGCATTGTCTCATTGGTTATTTAACCTCGTGTTGAACCTTTGTTCACTGATCATTATACACTATTCAAGTATGTTCATCATACTGAATTTCCTGTTCAACACTTAGCAAACTCGTTAGACCTTTAAATGTGTTGTTATCCAAATCACCAAAACTCACAAAAGGGATGAATGCACTTTCAATCTCCCCCTTTTTGGTGATTGATGACAACACATTTAAAGCTTACATAAGATTTGATAAATAAGATTTTAAATCCTATGATATAGTTTCCTCCCCCTAAATATGTGCATTTCAGAAAATAACACTTTTGTACTCAAATGCCAAAATCACATATTTAGGTCAAAGTAGAGACAACTTATATCATACTATTCATAAGGTGCAGTGTGTCATAAAATAAATGTGATGCTCATGACATGGAATGCACTTATCAACTTTCTTCATCTTATGTTTTTTCTTATGACTTCCCTTTTTGTTAATTATTTCTCCCCTTTTTAAAAGTCTTCTAACACTTAGTTACATAAGACTAAAGGTAAGCTTTAATGCACAATTTCTCCCCCTTTGTCATAAATCTCCAAAAAAAGATATAAAGAATATAAAGGGTAGAAATTATGATTAATCAAGATTTGAACACACTATCATGAAAAGGGTCCTTATATGGCACAAAGGTAATGGAGAAGTGTCATAAGTGATGTACCTTTGCGTTTTACCTTTTCAAAGGGGTGTTCCACACTTGTGTTGTATTTAGAGTTCATTTTGCAATCTCTTGTTGGCATAATTGTGACATAGGTCTAAGATATCAAATGAATATTGTCATACTAATTGAAAGATAAATCTTGATACCTGGAGTCTAGATGTCACCTAGCATTTTCTTATCATAACAAGAGGCAGCATAAAAATTGCACAAGTATGAATTATACAACTAGTGATCATATACAAAAAATATCAATTGAAAACCACCAATTGATACAATTTGATAGATAATCAGATCACTAATTGCATATTACACTAAGTTCTCCTCAAGTTTTAGTGCACACATATATATGAATTCAATTGATACCTGTTGAGAGTACTTATTTGCAACTTAAAGTACCATTGGCATAAAAGGAGTATCAATTGAACATAATCATGCAACATAAGAAACATGTGCACTATTTAATCAATTAAGTTCTAGACAGGAGAATCTATAAGCTATGCTACTTCAGACATTTGCAATCCAAAAGATGTGATACATATTTACCAATTTTAGATGACGTTGGAGTAGCATATACAAGAGAAACTCATTCTCTTATGAAATGTATAGAAGATACATTTATTGGAGCAAAGAATCTTTGATACCCATCAAAATTTGCAGTGGAAGCGATTGTCTTTGCTTGAAGATTCCTTTCTAATTTGAGACTACACACATAATAGACTTGAAAATGAAGTTAGTCTCAAAGATTCAAATTATAGACCATTCTCCCCCTAAATGTGTGCATACAAGTGATGAATACTTGTTTAGCTTATGCACTTGGACTTGTGAGGCCAGGGGATTAAGTTCTACAATTTGAACCTTGGTACAAATAAAGTATGAAAATATGAAATTGCACCAATTTAAGGAATTACTCATAATCAAACGGTATACTAGTAGACATGATATGCAATATTTTAAGCCAAGATTCAAGTGCAACCTTATGATGTGACTTAAGATATTGCATAAACATGCATACACTAACTTGTAAGAGCCTAAATACACAAATGTAATACAATAGTTCATGGAGTGACACACCTTTGTTCCATGCCATATGGTCTTCATTATAATCATGAATTTCTATCTTAGCTTTTGATAGGCTTGACATTTCAAAGAGAAACTTATCCTCTTTAAACGATCAAGAGAAACTCATTCTCTTCAAAGAACTACACAAATTCACTAAAAGAAAATGTTAGTCTTTAAGGACACAAGATATAGAATGAGCTCCCCCTAAATGTATGCATCAAGTACTCGAATTACTTGTAACATGCACTTGATTCAATTAAGATTCTTAGAGGAGTTCATCATATATCTTGGTCAAGGCATAATATATATGAAACAATTGAATTTATGCTAGAGAACACATATCATTCCCCAATAGAACTAATCCATGGGGTGACATGTGGTAAATATTTGATCATTTCCTTGGAACCACTCATCCTCATTTGATGTTCTCCAAGGTGTGAGACTACAAAACATGAACTTGAAGAAATCATTAGCCTCACAAGATATAGGCTAAACTCTTCCTCAATTTGTGCATGCAAGAGTACACAAAGTACACTTATGCACATTAACAATACGAGGTTAAAGGAGATGTTTGCACTATATCTTGGTTTAACATAACATGCTTTACATAGATGATGAAAATTAAACCAATTAAAAGTTTAAGAACTAAAAGTATATCAATTGAAATCTTGGAGGGTAAAGCATGCTAATATGAACCTTAAACCTCATAATGAAGGATATCATATAAATATGTCACTACATCTTCATTATTAGGTTGACAAAAAGTGTAACTCCCTTCTTGAATCACTGTGATTTCTTTTCTCTTTATGATTTCATCCAACCAGGCGATCTTGAACTTCATTGATCTTGGCTTGGTTCAATCAAACTTGATATGAGACCCATTGAAACTCAATGATTGAAACAACCAAGACTCTTATATCCGTGGATTTTGAATCCATCTTGAAATCACTTGGAAGGACCTTATTTAAACACTTAGAAAATAGAGCATTAGAAACACAAGGGAGGGTTTCACAAATGATAATCCTTATATGTGGATGGAAAATGAATCATCATTCTTGAAACCCAAAAAGATAGATTAAATTCCTTTAAATTAGTGCACACATATAGTTGATGTCAAAGTTATATGCACTATTGAACATTTTATATTGCAAGGAAATTAACCTATACTATGGAACATCCCACTAAGGATAGAATACTAAAACAACTGAAGGAGAGGAAGTTTTCATACCTTGGCCTCTTATCAACTTCATCTTACTTTAGTTGAATAGTATCCTTTAAGCTTGTGGTTTATCCAATGTAAAACAAGCACCATCTCTTAACATAGATTTTCTATGGATAAACTCAACATAAAAGATGGCATTAGTAGCACAAGCACTAGTTTCTTATTTAGCAACCCTTTTATATGTGGGAGGCAAGCGAGTTGCTAAAATAGAGAAACCTCATAATATGGACTAAATTTCCTTGAACCCTCATGCACAATATATTTTGAATGACATGGATAATATGCATGGTTATTCAATGAAGCCTAGAGGGATGACTTAATCCATATTATTGTGTGTGTCTAATATAGAAGAATCAACTCCAAATTAACTAGATAGAGAATACGTCACATAATTTTGGATTGTTCATCATATGATAATATTCATTCATTTTCCAATTGGACCTTTATTTCATAATCAATAACTGATGCATATCCTCAAGTGCTTCTTTTTCCTTAGTGGCTACACAAGTCACAAAAAAAAGATAAGATTTGAAAATAATATGCACTTGAGATTCAGTTGTTACCACCCTTGCTACTATCTCCAAATATGATTTATACATTCATTATCGAGCACCCAACTTGATCCATTGAAGGAGTGATCCTGCAAAACAAGTTTAAGCTTCATATCTTGGTACCCAATTTGAATTGGGTCCTTTGAGATTAGTAGTAAAAGCCTTGAGTACCCACACAATCCTTATTGTGGCCTTTCTCTTTGTGTAGGCACCCACATATACATGACAACCATCTTACATGGTTTCAATTCAATATTTAATCACATAGATAAAAATTAGAGTTAAGAATAAGAGCCTTTTCTCCTTTTCTTGATACATCGTTGTGTTGCCTTCTTGATGATGAACCTAGCTTGACCTTGGGTGCACCTAGCTTATCAAGGTTAGTCGCACAAGCATTCATATCATGAAGACAAGTTATGCATGGAATTTACAACTTAGTGATCCAATTCAATGTGAAGCATATGGATACCGATTGAAGTAGATTTCTAAGATATCAAATTGTAGGTTTCCAAAATTTAGAGTATGGATCACTAATTTCATTTTTTTACAGTTTAAAAAACATATCCATGTTAGTGCATATGCATATTATGAATATCAACAAAAAGGATTATTATGGACTTGATATAATATAAAGGAAATTTTAAACTACATCAAGAGTAGCTATTTGGAAAACTAAGATTACAATCCATATGAATGAGATACAAATTTATCATTATGGATTGAGTTAGTATAGCTTACTAAAGAGAAACATATTCTCTAAGACACAAGATATATAATGTGCTCCTACTAGATATGTGCATCAAGTATTTGAATGACTTGTCAAATGCACTTTCAATTCAATTAAGAGTCGCATGAGGGGTACATTACATATCATGGTTAAGGCATGACAAATTTGCTATGAATTAACTTATGCCTAAGAGTACTTACCACCATATAGGACATACCATTTGTTATACCAATTTGACAGATCTTACTATCTGTGGTGGTGTTACCTTAGTATTCTTCTTTTCATCATTTGTGGAGACTTCCTTCTTTGTTATCTATTTTCCTTTTAAAACTAATCGATAAAACACTTTGAAAAGAGGTATTAGTAGTACAAGGAAGTATTTAATGAATGATGATATCTATATATGAATGGCAAACAAATCATCATCTATGACGCATAAAGGTATAAATTAAATTCCTTGTAAGTTAATGCACATGAAGGAGTGAATTAACAATATGCACTAATTTACAAATTTAAGCCAAAAGGAATTTAACCTTCATATTGGCATTTCTTTCTATAAAATAGACTATTACCAATTGAAAGAATGCCACTTGAAAGGAACTATTATTGGTCACATACCAAATGAAACAACTAGTTCCATACCTTTGCCTTGAGCATTCCTAATCTTTCTTTTAGGTGAAGATTAACCTTTAATGCTTGTGATTTTACCAATGAAAGAGCACAATCTCTACTTATGAATTTCCATGAAATGGCTTAAAAGAGATTGCATTAGAAACACAAACAATTGTTTCCCATTTAGAAACCTCTAGTATATGAATGACAAGAAGGTTACTAAAATAAGGAAACCTCATGATATGAACTAAATTGCCCTTACAAGCATCATGCATAACACCAAAAATAAACAAGGTGAACAAAGCATGATTATTTAATTAAGTTTACATGGCAAGTTTAATTCATAGCATGATGAGTGATTAATGTAGAAGACTCAAAACCAATTTAAACAAGAATGAATACATCACATAGTATTGGTTCGATCTTCTTTGAATGTTGAATGGCACACTCCATTTGAGAAACACATTCTCATGTTGTGAAACTACATAAATCACTAAGTTAAAAACATTAGTCTCACAATTCTAGTCATATAGAGAATTTCCCTTTTGGTAAGTGCTTTAAGAATTTGAATTTCTTACTTAGCACTCTATTTATTTAAGAACATGGGATAATCCTCTTTATGTCTAGATCATGGCAATAATACGATAATCAATTTGAAATATGCCACAAGACACATACAACCAATTTAAAGCATGTAGATTGTCACAATATAAACATATAAGCTTGCAATCTACCATATAATTGGATCTTTTCCATGCTAAGGTAAAATATTTTAAGTTCATTCTCAAGTGCTTCATTTTTCCTATGTGGCTACAAAAGACACAAAGGAATATACTAATTAAAAATAATGTGCACTTAAGATTTAATTGTTACCATCCTTTGGATATCACTTGGTTGTAGGTCTTTTGCTTGATTCCCATAAAGGTTTATCCTTATTCCCTACAACACAAGTTCTTGCTAGAGATGAATATGAAGTTAGTGATATAACAACTCAATTCATCTTTGGGTCAATCTTAAAGGATAGACAATGTAAGATTGATAGCTTGAGATAAGAATCGAGTTAAACTTCTCAAGCACCCCAAAGCTTCATATCATCTCTGGGTACCTGCAAAACTTATTAAGTACATTTTGGTGCCCATTTTTGGATGGGTCCACCAAGGTTAGCTAATAAGTACTTAGGCACCCAAATGGCCTTTGTGCTAGTTTTAGGTGAACTAATTACCTTTCTAGCACAAGTGTCATTTTTGGGTCTCCTAAGCGAATATGAATGAATTGACATGGTAGACTTAGGAAACTTACTCATGGGACAATCCTTGCATAGGTGTCCCTTTCTTCGGCAAGTGTAGCAAATCTGATTTTTAATTTTGCAAGGCTCCTTCTTACCTTGCTTCTTGTTTGCTACATGGTTAGTGAGCCTCTTTCTTTCTAAAGTTAAGCCACTATCTTTTATGTAGGGACATGACTTAATCTCATGTCCCTTCTCATGACATTGATAACACTTTCTAGTGCATCTTCTCTTATTTGGAAGAGTGGCTTGTTTGTTACCTTGTGTGGAGCATGTGGAGGCGTGGTTGGGGCACTTGTCATGAGCTTTGGCTTTCTTCTTTTGATGTTTGCTCATGTCCTTCTTGGAAAGCTTGGTATTCCTTTGAAGGGGTTTTGTGCATGCTACTATTGTCCCCTTATCAAGCTTTTTCACCATATTATCATGATTATCTTGAGAAGGTTGAGCATGACACTTTCCCTTCAATTGAATCAAGCTCCTTTTTAGCCTCTCATTTTCTTCCTTGAGCTCTTTATTTTCTTGTGTGATAGAAATATCACAAATTCCTGAAATTTCTAGCTCAATGGAAGATTGGCTTTCTTGAGAGCAACATTTGTTAGCACATGATAATATAGTTTCTACTTGAGTACATGTGCATATGTGAGGTTGGTATGATTTTAAATTAGTTAACACAACCTCATGAGCCATTTCTAACATGATATGTGAATCCATAAATTTATTATGAGAGAACACAAGCATATCATGTTTTTCTTGCAAAGCTAGATTTTCAAAATTTAGCCTTTCTATCGTGTTCTTGAACATAGCATTTTTATTTTCTAATTGAGCAAATGATGAATGATTAACAACTTTAATTTGCTCAATTGAAATGTCTTCATACCTTTGGACCAAATCATCATGAGAGCACTTTAGCTTCTCATGCTCTTTGGTCAACTTCTCTAAGTCTTTGATTTTTCTGATAAGGAAGTCTTCTTGCTTATGAAGCATTTCTTTTTGTTCTTCCGCTCTTTTCATGAGTTTGAGCAAGCTCATCCGATGTTTCTTGCTTAGCTGAGCGAAGAATTGTTGAAGATCATCCTCATCTTCACTATCACTTTCTTGCTCCTCCTCATCCTCACTTTCGCTTTCACTGTCACTCCCATTAGCAATAAAGCACATATGAGAAGTGGACTTGAAAGACGAACCTTGTGAAGTGGTGGATTCGTCGTTTGGTCTCCATCGATCATTTTCTTCTTCAATTTTGTTCTTCGCCTCATCTTCCTTCATTTTGAGGAACATCCTTTCGGCGATTCTCATGGCAAGATCTATTGCCCTAGGATCAACATCTGCACCAAAAGATAAAGTCGAGGCAACCTCAACTTTTTCAAGCTTAGAACCACTTTCGTTTCTTAGTCCCCCCCGACATGATCTTTTCCTCACGCGGTTAAGCGTTAGAACGAGGATTAGGCTCTGATACCAATTGAAAGTTGCCTAGAGGGGGGGTGAATAGGCAAGTTAAAACTTTTTCAACAAAAACTAGAAGCAAACTGGGTAAAACTGAATTGATCTCGAAATTCACCCAGTTAACTTTGGAAATGAGATGTTCTAAATGATCCACAGGGTTCAAAGTAGTAGATCAGAGAAGGGCACTTCTCAAAATCCACACACCAAAAAGATATAAACAATCTTCCACGGAATGGTGAGAGAACGAAGAACACTAACAAACACAATGAGCAAGAACACAAGATACACAAGATTTATCCCGAGGTTCGGTCACACCACAAAAGGTGCCCTACTTCCTCGTTGAGGCGCCCACAAAGAGCCGGGTCTCTTTCAACCCTAATCCTCCCTTTGCCGACCACAAAGGTCAAGCCCACACAATAATATTTGCTCAAACGAGCGGGTAATACAAACTTTCTTGTGGTCTTCCACAAGATTTGGAGACTCACAAGAGACACCTAGTCGTCTAGGAGCTAGAAGCTCCAAGAGTAATGAATCCACAAAGAACTCGATGTAGTACCAAAGCTCGAATGAAGAAGAGCAAGAGAGATTTGGAGATGAAGCACAAAACCGCAGCTCTCAAGCTCACTCAAAGATTTCTCTCCAAAGATTTGAAATGAGAGAGGCAAGAGATGTGTGTGAGAGAGAGGGAGGTGTTTCTTGGGTTAGAAATGGAGTTCAAATCGTGCTCACTGCTGTGGGGTGAGAGGTAGGAGTGAGTATATATAGGTGGAGCTCAAAACTAGCCGTTTGGGCAGATTTTTCTGCCTGAGACCGGTTGAACCGCCCCCTAGGGCGATTGAACCGCCCCTGGCAGGCCTGGCAGCCTGTCTGCCAGTCTGACTGGCAGACTGACGCGCAGACTGACCTGCAGACTGGTCAAGTTGACCAAGACCGGTTGAACCGCCCCTGACAGCTCCTGGCGACCTGTTTGCTAGTCTGACTGGCAGACTGCAGATCAGAGATCAGAGGGGTCAGAGACCAGCTGAACTGCCCCTCAGGACCAGTTCGACCGGTCTTGACCAGTGAGTTTAGGAGAGAAAACCCCAGCTCAACTGCCCGGAGGCAAGTTCAGCTGGTGTATGGTCAAAGAGGTTCACAGCTGAAGTTGAGTTCAGCTGAAGTTGAGAAAGCTCAACTCAGCTGAAGTTCAGCTCAGCTGAAAAGCTCAGCTGCAGCTGAAGAAGCTCAACTCAACTGAAGTCAAGTTCAGCTGGAAAGCTCAGCTGCAGTTGAAGAAGTTCAGCTGCTTTTCAGCAAGAACACTCTAGGTTTCTCAACCCTAACCACGGTCTGAGAGCACCTAGAGGGGGGTGAATAGGTGATCCTGTAAAACTTAAACTTATAGCCACAAAGACTTGTTAAGTGTTAGCACAATTATTGCCAAGTGGCTAGAGAGAAGTCTCAACAAAACACAATACCACAAAAGATCAATCACAGAGATGACACAGTGGTTTATCCCGTGGTTCGACCAAGACCAACGCTTGCCTACTCCACGTTGTGGCGTCCCTACGGACGAGGGTTGCAATCAACCCCTCTCAAGCGGTCCAAAGACCCACTTGAATACCACGGTGTTTTGCTTGCTTTTTCTCAATCCCGTTTGCGAGGAATCTCCACAACTTGGAGCCTCTCGCCCTTACAATTGATGTTCACAAAGAAACACAGAGCAAGGGTGGGAATTAGCAACGCACACAAGACTTCAAAAGATCAGAGCAACAACACGCACACAAGCAGCAACAAGAGCTCGCAACACAACTCAAAGAGTTCACAACTCTACAAGAGCTCTATATGCTATCACAATGAAACGAATGTGTGAGATCGATGTCTTGGTGCTTAAGAATGTTGTAGGAATGCTTGGTGTTCTCCTCCATGCGCCTAGGGGTCCCTTTTATAGCCCCAAGGCAGCTAGGAGCCGTTGAGAACAAATCTGGAAGGCCATCCTTGCCTTCTGTCGTCGGGCGCACCGGACAGTCCGGTGCACACCGGACACTGTCCGGTGCACACCGGACACTGTCCGGTGCCCGATTTCTTTCCTTAACAGGCGCAGCCGACCGTTGCCGACCGTTGCAGATTTGGCGCACCGGACAGTCCGGTGCACACCGGACAGTCCGGTGCCTCCTTCCGACCGTTGGCCAGACCACGTGTCGCGCGCAGATTCCGCGGCCGACCGTTGGCTCGGCCGACCGTTGGCTCACCGGACAGTCCGGTGCACACCGGACAGTCCGGTGAATTTTAGCCGTACGCCATCGGCAATTTCCCGAGAGCGGCCTCTTCGCCCGAGGCAGCCTGGCGCACCGGACACTGTCCGGTGCACCACCGGACAGTCCGGTGCCCCAGACCGAAACAGCCTTTTGGCTGTACATAGCCAACATTCTCCTTTTCTTCTTCTCTCTGTTTCTAACACTTAGACAAATATATTAGTATACAAAACCAATGTACTAAGGCTTAGAAACATAACTTTACTTGTGATTTGCACTTTATTCATCTATGGGCATAGATTCACATTTAAGCACTTGTGTTGGCACTTAATCACCAAAATACTTAGAAATGGCCCAAAGGCACATTTCCCTTTCACGGTCAACCATAGAATGTTAAAGAGATTTTTGCTTTTCAAAAATAGCTTTTGAATAGAGAGGTTTGAGCTTTGGCAAACACCAACCTTCTTTTTGGATCCCCCTTTATAGTACGACGATTCCTATACTCAAATTAAATAAAATTAATTAAGTAAACTCCTTGAGTCATTGGTGTCTCATGTGTGATTTCTCCATGGAATTGCTTCATAAGGATCACAAACATCTTTGTCTCAGCTTTTGAAGCAAACTCAAATCAAACCCAGTGACTTGTACCATATCACCTTATATGAGTTCAAATCATGGCTTCAAGTCACCTTACTGATGCATCAACATGTTATAACTCTTCATAGCTGATTAGTTCATCGACTTAGTGCAAGTACTCTCTTCTTCACCTTAGCCATGGTACCTCGGTCTACAAGCCGTCGCTTGACCTTCACCTTCGCTTAGTTCCTCGAAGCCCTTTCCTTGCTATCTTCACCCTATCAAGCCATTCTTGAGTCACATCAAATTGAGCATCCATTGAGAGAATCATTTCTTCAATATTGTGAACCTTGCTTGAATGTCTTCTAGATATAATTGTCAAGATCAATCAAGCTCTAGTTTGATTCTTATAGAAGCATATATGGACTGACAGTAATATGGTCAAGCCAATTCACGATTCCTCATATCTTATTCTCTTTGGCTTGACCAATCCTCTAAATCACTTTGTCCTCTATTCTGGTCATATGTATGTAGTGATTTCCCAGGTCTTGTCCATATATTCAAACTAATATAGAGATCATATTATATCCATTTGCATTGTCTCATTGGTTATTTAACCTCGTGTTGAACCTTTGTTCACTGATCATTATATACTATTCAAGTATGTTCATCATACTGAATTTCCTGTTCAACACTTAGCAAACTCGTTAGACCTTTAAATGTGTTGTTATCCAAATCACCAAAACTCACAAAAGGGATGAATGCACTTTCATGTAGACCGAGGCTTCCCGTATGAATCGGGAAGTCGCGGCATGAGGTTCCGAGGGGTACCCCTGCCTTCGGGAGGCAGAGCTCTCGGCCCGTCGGACCGCAGCGCCTTCCAGGAGATTCTTGAGCTCCCCCGAGATTCGCCGACCCTCGGTGGTTGATGGCTCCGGCATCGCGTGGAGAAGCATCGCTGCTGCAGCCAGGTTCTGGCCGACCCCACTAGATGCGGGTGGTGGCCTGACCCTGACGTCGTCGGCGACGCGGTGCTGGAAACCCTGGGGCAGATGATGTATTTCTCCGGCCGGGGGTTGGCCCGCCCATGCCTGCCCGACGTCCCGGCGGATCGGCTCAAGCGCTCCTGTTCCCTCATCGAGCCTGGCCTGCACCCCGCGGATTTGCTCGAGCTGTGGGTCATGGCCCCCCGCCTGAACGGGGACCACAGCTAGCTCCCGTGGGATGTCAACGCGGGGCACCGGCCTAGGGAGATCACCATCTTCCGGCATGCCGAGATGATTGCCTTCGGAGGGACCCCCTAGATCGACGTGGAAACATTCGCGGCTTGGGCCACAGTCCTCGTCGTCGAGGCTGCGGCTACCGTCGGAACGGTCGGAGAGGCAGTAGTCACATGCGGTCATGAAGTCCCGCATGGCACTGGGGTTGCCAAGTCCAGAGAAATCCCAACAGATGCTGGGCTCATCGTCTTCCTCGGACCCAGAGGGCCCGTAGGTCGAGACGTCCGTCAGCCGGTCCCAAGGCGACCGCATGCGAAACCCCAGAGGGTTTGGACTCGCCTCTACGAGAGTGCCCGCCAAAGCAAGGTCGCTAGGCGGGTTGAGGCTGAATCCAAATGACGTGGGATGGGAATCGGTCGGTACCTCTTGGTCGACGAGCGGCGATAAAGTCACGTCGGGGACTGACTGCACCGTCGTCTCAGGTACGAGGGTGACGTCCAGCAAGTTCTCCGCGAGCGCGCTGGCGTCGTCCGCTTGCTCGGGATTGGCATGTCACGGGGAGACGGCGCTCGTCTTCGTCTCAGGCGCGAAGTCGATACCCGGTGCGCCCCTCATTGGGGTGCCGGCGCTGTCGACTCGCTCGACAGCCAACGAGGCGCTGCCTCCTGCTTGGCCTTGGTTGCCCTGCCTTCCCCTCCGTCGGCGGGGAAGAAGGCGGGACGAGCTCGAAGGTTGTTCTTCCACCACGCGGGGAAGACGTCGTCAATTCCGCCGCCGGTGGGCGGGCTGTCGGCCGCCATTGTCGTTGTCGCGCGGCGGTGGAAGGAGTATCATGTCGTAGCTGCCATCGAGGGACATGAACTCAAGACTCCCGAAACGGAGCACCATCCCGGGTTGGAGAGGTTGCTAGAGACTGCCCATCTGGAGCTTGACGGGAAGCCGTTCGTCAACACGCAGCAGGCCCCTACCTGGCGCGCCAACTGTCGGCGTTTCGAGACCGGGGGGTCCCTTGGGCCGACGAGTGAGTGTCGCCGCGTGCCCCAGCCCAGATGGGTCGAGCGCGAGGGCGAGCGCGAAGGGGGGAGAAGCGAGGCGGCCGGAGACCGGCGCGAGAGAGGTGGGAATCCCGCGGCCTTCGTGTTCGTCCCGCGCCCAGGTCGGGTGCGCTTGCAGTAGGGGGTTACAAGCGTCCACGCGGGTGAGGGAGCGAGCGGCTTCCAAGCGAGCGCCTGTCTCGTCCTCGTCCCCGCGCGGCCAACCCTCTCTAAGAGGGCCCTGGTCCTTCCTTTTATAGGCGTAAGGAGAGGATCCAGGTGTACAATGGGGGGGTGTAGTAGAGTGCTACGTGTCTAGCGGAGGAGAGCTAGCGCCCTAAGTACATGCCGTTGTGGCAGCCGAAGAGATTTTGGCACCCAGCTGGTGTGATGTCGTGGCCGTCGGAGGAGCGATGGAGCCTGGCGGAGGGACAGCTGTCGGAGCAGTTGGGTCCTTGCTGACATCCTCTTGCTTCCGTAAGGGGGCTGAGAGCCGTCGTCGTCATAGAGTATGCGGGGCGCCATCATTGCCTATCTGGCGGAGCTAGCCTGATGGGACGCCGGTCTTGTTCCCTGCAGCCCGAGTCAGCTCGGGGTAGGGTGATGATGGCGCCTCCTGTTGACGTGGCTGGCCTGCGCCCTAGGTTGGGCGATGTGGAGGCTCCTTCGAAGCCGAGGTCGAGTCTGTCTTCCGTGGCCGAGGCCGAGTCCGAGCCCCTGGGTCGGGTGAGGCGGAGGTCGTCGGCTGAGGCCAGGGCGGAGTCCGAGCCCTGGGGTTGGGCGAAGCGGAGTTCGTCGTCTTCTGGGGCTGAGCCCAAGTCCGAGCCCTGGGTCGGGCGGAGCGGAGTTCGTCGTCTTCTGGGGCTGAGCCCGAGTCCGAGCCCTGGGTCGGGCGGAGCGGAGTTCGCCGTCTTCCGGGACTTAGCCCGAGTCCGAGCCCTGGGTCGGGTGGAGCGGAGTTCGCCGTCTTCCGGGACTTAGCCCGAGTCCGAGCCCTGGGTCGGGCGGAGCGGAGTTTCCTATGGTGCCTTCGGCAGGGCCTGACTGCCTGTCAGTCCCACTCTGTCAAGTGGCACTTCAGTCGGTGTGGCGCAGGCGGCGCTGTCCTTCTGTCAGGCCGGTCAGTGGAGCGGCGAAGTGACGGCGGTCACTTCGGCTCTGCCGGGGGGCGCGCGTCAGGATAAAGGTGTCAGGCCACCTTTGCATTAAATGCTCCTGCGATTTGGTCGGTCGGTACGGCGATTTAGTTAGGGTTGCTTCTTAGCGAAGGCAGGGCCTCGGGCGAGCCGAAAATATGTTCGCCGTCGGAGGGGGGCCTCGGGCGAGACGGAAATCCTCCGGGTCGGCTGCCCTTATCCGAGGCTAGGCTCGGGCGAGGCGTGATCGAGTCGCTCGAATGGACCGATCCCTGACTTAATCGCACCCATCAGGCCTTAGCAGTTTATGCTGATGGGGGTTACCAGCTGAGAATTAGGAGTCTTGAGGGTACCCCTAATTATGGTCCTCGACAATATATATGACATGGACTAAGTTTGATTAAATTATTAATTAAGCCTATATACCAGTTGTGAACAAATTGAAATATAAATCTTATTAACTAGATTATGAGAAAGACTAATTAATTAATTATCTTTTATTGTCATTGAGAACCGTATGTTCTACATTTTCACATAAATTTCTATTTAAGAAAGCTAAACTTAAACATCTATAATGAAGATTATTAAATTATAACAAAATCATGATATCTATTTAAAAAGTCATTTTAATATTTCTTTTGTAACAACCATAATTTTAATGAAAATACGTGAACTATCGGAAACAATAATTAAAAATACTTATCACATAAGTGTGAAACTAACAAAACCATTTCTATTTTATTTGGATCTCAAATATACATTTTAAAATAGGAAAATTATCGCAGAGACATACGCTATTATTCGTAGAAGCTAGGGAGTAGCAAAATTTGGCATCATCTTCTACCTTGTTCGCAACAGTAGAGAAGGCAGAGGGCGGCTTCGACGAACGACAACGGTTCAGCGCACCATAGCTAGCGATCGTCGCCGAGCTAGGCGAGCTCCAATGGGATTGTCGAGGGCGAACTTGCTACACGAGTCCAGACATGGCGAGACGAACATCGACAGTTTGATGCTTCGGCACCGGCGAGCTGTAGGACTTTGACGGCGCGGGGCGAACTCCGGCGAGCATAGGCAACGGCGCAAGATGTGGCAGCAGGAGGAGTTGTGCGACGGCGGGGGAACAACAGCAGGGGCCGGCGTCGTTGTGCGAGCAGCAGAAGCTCGACGACGATAGTGTGCAGCAGCGGCGCGACAGCAGAGCATGTGCGCAGAGAAGTTCGGGCGGGAGAGCGCAGAGTCGAGCACGGAAGGAGAGAAGAGCTCGGCTATGGGAGAGAATGGTGGGAGTCCGAGCGGCTTTATAGAGAGAGGAGGGAAGAGGGAGGGACGCCGAGGGGAGAGGGATAGGCGCCGGCGGCTCCATTACTCGGATTAATGACGACCGTTTCTTCTCATGGCATCAATGGAGAGGAATGGGGGAAGGGAGAGAAATCCGGCGGGTTCCGTCGCGGGCGGGGTCGCGGATGGCCCAGCGCGGGCGGCCGAGTCGGCCGGGCTTAGGGCGACGCGTCCTAGGCGCGGAGCAGCTAGCACGGCTGGCGGCAGGGTAGGACGGTTGCGCGGGATCGCGCAGGGTCGGGGCAGTCCTGGCGGCGCGGGCTGGAGGGCGGCTGGGCATGGCGCGGGTCGCTCGGCTCCGCAGCACGTCGCGGCTTGAGGCGGGGTCTTCGGGCGTGGTGACAGCTCCCTGGCGGCGTCGGCGTCGAGGCTGCGTGGTGCTCTTGCACGGGTCGCAGGGTGCGGCGGCTGCAACTGGCAAGCGAGCGATGTTTCAGTGTTCTTCCATGAGGAAAACGAACAGGATAGAACTAGAAGAACCAAAGAAAAATGACAGGTGGACCCTAACTTGTAGTGGCTGTGAGAGAAGGGTCGTTGGCGTGAGGGAGAATGGGCTGCTGGCCTGGTTGGCCGAATGGCCTGTTGGCCGAGTGTGTGTGCGTGCGTTTTTTTGTTTTTGTTTTTTTCTATTTGATTTCAAAATTCTTTTATTTTTTTCGAATAGGTTATTCATTAATAAATATATTTTAAGTATTACAAAAATTATAATAAATCTAATAATATCAAATAAAATTTATAATAAAGAATATTTAGACAAATTCTATTATTTAGTAAATTGGCCGTTATAAAAGAGAATAAATTTAAATAAATTTGTTACAATTCATTAACAAACAAAGAAATCATGCACCAATAATAAATGCATCAATCACTTGGTAGATTTTAATCATTCACAAAATTTGTTAAACTCAATTATTCCACTACTTTAATTATTTGTAAACATAAATATTTCTTTTTTTCTATTGAAAATTAATACATCAAACTGGGTTGTTTTCATTTGATGGATTTAGGGCGTTACACAATCTCCTTCAATACACCTCAATCCACTTCAATCCCTCTTTACCCAAACAAAGCCTAAGGGTCCGTTTGTTTCGTTGGAGTTGAATTCCATTTTAATAATTATAATTTAGACAAAACTAATTAAGTTTATATATTTAAATATGTAATATATTTGTATATTATCCTAAATCATATGAGAGAGATAGTTATATACTATATTTATGTTATAGAGAAGCAAGTAGAAGAGTGTGTTATAAGTTGTGCATTGGAAAAATAGCATGTAAATCTATAGAATCAATTTCCATCTCTCACCCCATGAATTTGAGATAGGCTTATATGATAACTTTGGAAAGTGGTGGAATGCCACATTCTAAAAAAATAGCTTATTTCATTAGTAAGATTCCAATTCCTCAAAATGAAAGAAAACAAACGGGACCTAAGGGATTTCTATTTTCCTAACGGGATGTTTGGATCCCTTCATTTTAAAGGAATTGGAATTCACTCACTAAAGTAACTTATTTAGTTTGGAATTTGACATTCCACCACTTTCCAAAGTTCAGATATAAGCCTATCTCAAATTCATGGGGTGGGGGATGGGAAATGATTTTATACAGTAGTAGAATTTGTTTCTACTCTGTAACTTACATAACACTTTTCGTCTCACTCATCTATAGTAAAAATATAGTACATAAATATCTCTGACATCTTGCTAATAATAGTATACAAATATATTTTGTATAAAACCGAATTAGCTTAATTGAGAAAATAAAATAATTTTCTTGGGAAAATGAAAATCCTCAGAAAAAATGGGGTTTCTAAACTAGTCCTAAGAGATCCTAAAAATAAATCTTCCAATACAAAAGAATTGAGATCTCTCTAAATCACTTAATTTCAATCCCTGGGTACCGTCTCCAACAACTCCCAAGATTTTCTCAAAATCTAAATATATAGACCGCACATTATGAGTTAAAATCCTTCAGATCTGGTGTTGAAAAAATTGAACGGTTCATTTTGTCGCTTTCACAATCTAGAACACAGATACATTGCTTGTCTCCCCTCTTATGTACGGGACATTTCAGTTTTGTTTAATCACAAGGTGCATGTGGCAGGGTGCTGGCGAAGACGTGAGAGTTAGGTGCTCAACGTGTGAAATGAAACGAACACTACAAACAGGCTGCGCAAATCGGTGAAAAGAAGACACGAACGGAGGCGCGAATAGGTGAAAAGAAGGCAAGAACGGAGTATGAGCCTCGATTGGGAGCTCGGGAGGCTGCGAAGGTTTATGCTGCGGAGGACATTTTTTCCGTCTGTGGTAGTTTACGGATGGTGCATAGGCAACTGTTGGAGATGATTTCTCCTTTTTTCCCCTAGTATAAGGATTAGGATCAGGGCTTTAAGGATCTCTTGGAGCTGTTCTTAGCTAGCTAATAAATAACTAGCTAACTATTAGCTAGTTTGCTAAAAGTAGATAATAGCTAAATTATTAGTTAGACTGTTTGGATGTCTTCAACTAATTTTAGCAGCTAATTATTGGTTCTAGTGTATTCAAACATCCCCTAATGTTACACTATAACAATGTCTTAAATATATGCCCTATCTTGAAATGTAGGGCTTAATATAGAAAAAACAGCTCAATGGCATCCTATTTCAAAAAAAAAAACAAAAATATAGAATACACTATAAAATGACTCAAATATACTACACATCATACTTCCTATTTTTGTTTTCTACATATTCTCATCATTTTCTTTTCTAACAACGTAATTCTCTGCTACTATAAAACACCAGTTTCAACAGTTGTCTTGTATCAGTAGCGAAATAGGTAGATCCATATATAGATAGTGAAAACCACCTGGACCTCTATTAGTGGGTACTTCTATACTATACTTAAAGCACCAGTTTTAACGGTCGTCGTGCGTCATCTTTTTACAAATAACCCCTCACAGCTATTTCAAATTAATCCGTTGCACGCCTATAGATGGCCAAACGGCGGCCCGACATGGGCCAGACGCCCGCGGGCCACAACTCTGGCCTAGGCACGTCATGCCGACCTGACTGTGTCGGGCTAGCCCGTTAGACCGTCGGCCCATTTGATTAAATCAGCGTAAAATATTAAAAAAACAGTGCAGGAGGTGCGGTTCAAACCCATGCCCTGATGGAAGAAGGGCGGGAGACACTGTGTGAAGCTGTCTAACCAATAGAACATCTTGCTCATATATTTTTAATATTAAATATAAATTGTATATATGTATATACGTTTTTTTGTAAAATAAAAAAATATAATCTTGTCGGGCCGGGCCAGCACTACGGGCCGAGGCTACAACCCAAGCACGACACGATGTTCTTGGTTCTTGCAAGCATTATGTCGTTTCAGAGACCATATTGACACAATGGACTCCATGGTGTTTGAGGTTGCTAAATTGGATGGAGCAACAATGATTATCACACTAACAATAAAATGAAAGGTTATTTGTTGGTTTTAAACGTTAGTAATTGCTACGAAGTAGCATAATTTATATGTAGCGCATCCAGTTTTTATTGATGCCTGACTTTAGCAATCACTCCATATTTTGACCTATCTTTTTTATAAGTTTGACTTCATGTGACTTATTTTACAAACTTGAGCTCACAAACTTTCTCTTATTTGGTCTCTATATGGTGGAATTATGTCATTTTATAATCTCTATTCGTTCAGTCAGTCGTTGTTAACTCTCATCTAATCGCTCACTTCATTGGCCGTGTTGTACCAAGACACATTGCATGGAGTAAACAATAACATCAGTTAGCCAAATCAAAAAAAATTATACAGAGAGCGGAGACAATCAATAAAAAATCTTGAAATTTTTTTATGGATAGTTTACGTGGGTATTGTTGTAAGCCGTCGCAATGCACGGGTAACCGACTAGTATCCCATAAATGAGCGGTGAGAACAGCTAAGCTAATCCCAACAGGAAGCCGAACGTAAGATAATGCTCCCTCATAATACTATCCTATAAAAATGAACGAGCTATAAAAACGAGTGTTGGACTCTCTTTGAACTCATCTTTTTATACCTTTTGACTATAATAAAGTGTAATATTTGTTATTATGTGCCGTCGCAACACAGACATTATACTGGTTACTTTCTAAAATACATGATTTAGGATTTAATGCTCTAAATACTTTAAATAATATAATATTTTAATTTTGGGGCACTACTTTGAGTTACATCGTTGGAGCTCTAAGGAGTTTGAGAGGTTAAAATCTCATTCTCAATTTTAAAGAATAGTAAGATATTTTAACCTTCAACTCTCTCCAATCTCTTTGCTACCAAAGAAGCCATATAAGTTTGTACGGTCAGCAGCAACAGATCTGCCCCACTTGTATACCAATAATTAAGTTTTTTGTCTTTTTTTTTGGCTCCTGCCTTGCCTCCTTTATTTTACCAAGGACTAGTACAACAATAATTTTCAAACATGAACACGGTCACCTAAAAATTCCAAACTTTGTTCGTGGATCAACATAAGAGTGCATGGGTACAGTACGACTGCAAAAGATGATCTTCGTTTGATACCATACAAATACATTCACACACGAGGATATGTCCACATACAAAGCATTCAAAATCAGAAGCGGGGAGACCATTCATACAAGTCATATATATTGTGGCCTGCTCTTGTGTTCTTCATCAGGGACAAAACTACAGAAGAGGCTCATCACACTCTTTCTTTCACTATGGTGGTTGTGAACATTCTGCTGCTCCATTCCAGCACTACAGTGTCCTTGTGCACCGGCCTTGAAGTTGAAGACCCTTGTCTGGGGACCTCCAAACACGACCCCGCCATCTTCTTGCATCGACTCATCCTTACACTTCTAATCATCTTCCCTTCCGCATCCTGCAAAACAATGACAGCAATATATTAGCATCTACCTTATCAAAGCTACAGATAAAAATCCTTTTGACGCGCTCACGTTTGGGCTATCGTAACCGTCTTCACAGGCATCGCAAAGATCCAAAGCCAGCTTCCGCAGTAGTGGTAACTGCAAGAAAGTCCACCAAGTTACGGCCTAGCCGATGGTGCCAGAGGAAACAACTTGAGGAGAAGGAAAGACACCTCTCTGATAGCATCGTCTATGATGCTCCTTCCGATGCCCCTACCCTGCGGTTCCCAACTCTCAGAAACTATATAACCAATCAAGTGAATCAACAATTCAACTTTTTCAACGGAGAAAAGTTACACCGGTAGAAGTCCTGGAAATGACATGCACAGATGGACTGCAATTTTGCAACAGCATGGTGAAATTTTGTTTCAGCTGTAGCCATGTCACGTCATTTAGTATGGTTCTACGTTGTGTTTTAAGATTCACCAGAACTATATACCAAGAACCTGCTACGATATTTTTCATACTCACCGTGTGCCGTAGTAGGACGTCTTCCAAAGCCTTACAGTTGAAAAAAGAAGAAACCCCTTCAACAGTTACTTTACCACATTCCTGTAACGTGGGAAAATAATGATATCCATAAAAGATGTTCACAGGATGAAAATGGTTTCAGACATTGAGTAGAGTCTTAGATGTTTCATGTTTGTAAAGTAAACTTTTTATATGGTATTGGAAATCAAATACATATAAAAATCAAGTTTCAACTAATATAAAACATCTAGACGCTGCCTTTGGCCACAAGAGAGTACTCTTCAAAATCAGCCTATGATCGGATCGCTTTCTATCTGGTTCCATTTGTTTTGAACCAGCTCAGAGGATTTGGAAGACCTGGGCCCCTCAGAAATGCAAATTTTTTATTTGGTTGGCAACTTTGAACAAATGCTGGACAGCAGACCGTTTGGCCCGGAGGGGGCTAGATTATCCTTATAAATGTCCTCTCTGTGACCAGCAGGATGAAACAATCCAACATGTCCTTGTGTCTTGCGTTTTTGCTAGAGAAACTTGGACAAAGGTCCTGATCAGGTTTGGTTTACTGCCTCTGGCTCCAGATAGTACAGATGAAGTGTTTCAGAACTGGTGGAGGGCATCAGAATTACAAGTGCCCAAAACTCAACAAAAGGGCTTCAATTCCTTGGTGATTCTAGTGGCATGGTGGCTATGGAAACACTCGCACAGATTCAAGATAATATCAAGTTTTGGGGAATGGCTGGTGCAAAGGATCTCAGGAGGTTGTGGCCCTAGGATTGGATGTTGTTGGTGCTGCTCGCAGCACCCCTGTACATAGTTGGTACTCCCAGCACCCCCCCCCCCTCTCTTTCTCCCCCCACCCCTGTTTTGTTTTTGTTTTTTCTGTTTTTCTTGTTTTCTGGTCTTCTTTAGACCCTTCTTTATCTTCTTAATATAATGATGTGCAGTTCTCCTGCGCGTTCGAGAAAAAAACATGTAGACGTGAATGAAACAGAGCTGTAGAGTACATGCCGGCGCACAAAATATGGATACACAATTTTGATAGTCTTTATAAGAGACTCTTTTAAAGAGGCTTTTGCTGCCCCACCACTAAAGCAAATCCTACTTATTTAGTCATATAATTATATTAGCAACTGAACCCTGAATTTTGATTTTAGAAGGGGGGAACCAGATATTCAGCACTGGCACAATAATAGGATTTACTCAATTGTCATGATCAAAACTGCAGTTAGACATACCTCAAGGTGTAAAAGTGCCAAGTTTGGCCACCCAGATGAGATAATGTCTTGAGAGCCTGTAGACCGAGAAAAGGTGAAAACTCAAAATGACCAAATTACAGGTGGAGACGCATCCTGAATTTGAAAGTAAAACTTACTGGAGTCAAGAAGTTTGCAACCAGAAAGTGAAAGTTCAGCCAAATTGCAATTCTCTGTAAGGATTGTCAAGTCATCATTTGTAAGCCATGAAGTTACCCAATGAAGCCGCAATACTCTTAATGCAGGTGCCTTTGTTTGGAAACTAAATGAAGTTAAACTTCCAAGACAATAGTGCAGGCAAAGCACCTGAAGATTTGTTGCTGATTCCAATAGACGTCTAACAACTCTGTCAGATATCACCTGGATGTATAAGTATATTGTCAATTTGTTATGGAGTGAAAAGCACAAGTTCATAATTTAACATGCCGTAGAGTGTTGGGGCACACCTGAAACCTTAGAATCAAAGACTCGAGGAATGGGCAAATCATAGGAAGAGCACACAGAACATTCTCCGCTAATGATGTGCCGAGACCAATTTTCATCTTCCTTACTTTACTAAAAGAAGGAACAAGGTCTTCGATTCGAATAGGGCAAAATCCCCAGCCCATTTCAACATCCTCCAGACAGTAGGTAGTTCCTAACTCCTGTAGAAAATCTCCATACTTGTTACCATTGATATGTTCTACATTAGCACATTGCAACAGAAGACTACAGCATCCAGCTGTTTTCAGACAGTTCAATTTACAGTTTCTTTGAATAACTGGTGCTAATGATACCATAGAAATCTGCAAGTCAATGGACAGAAAAAAAGAATTAAGCACTCTAATATGGTATGCAAAAATAAAAACATAATCATAAACTTTTGGGGTTTGCCCTCTGGAGGTAGCGAAGATAAAAAAGTGATAGCTGTCATACTAAAATAAAGTAGCAGAAAAGTTCATGAACACAATATACGTCTATACCCTGCCTACAGTATAGGAGTATAACATATCAACCAGATAATAGAAATAATAGCCCCCAGCACACTATGTATTACTCATCAATAGTCTCCTAGCTCAGTGAATGTTCCAGTATGAATGTTTCATCAATTGGTCAATTGTAGTGCTTGATTATTAGAAGCACAAAACTAAATTACATAATCAGTATCGCACCACAGTCTCTGAAACGTCAAGATACTCCAGACTAGAGCCAACAAACTTGCAGAGTGCACCATCTGTAAGTGATGTTTCCCTTAAGCTCAAAAACTTTGTGATACTTATAATGCTCACTAGCTGCGACAAAGCAACAGAGTCAATACCTACACATTGACATATATGTAATGTTAGCCAGCATGACTAAGTAGTGGAAGACAGACATAAAACATCAGAACACCGTATTTCTGATATCATTAAAATAAGATATCAGTGCTCGGTCATGGAAGGATCTGGGGCATGGGACAAAGGGAATTGTTTTTACCTTTGCAGCCATCCAGATGTAATTCTTGCATATAAGATGCCATAACATGAGCATGTCCACTGTTGTGGCCAGAAGGATTGGCAGCGCATAGCATTTGAATTGATCGATTTCCAAAAGAAGTATAAGAAAGAACCATCGAATGGATCTTTGTACACTTCATCAGAAGGTTAGAAATACCATCATCCGTCAACAGGAAGCAGTTTCTAATGTTTATATAGCACAGAGAATTTTTCAGGACAGATATCTCCAACAAGTCCATATCTGCACACGCGCTAACAATGAAGTCACTAGCTTGGTAAGGTAATAACAATACACACAGCTGCAAAGCAAGACATAATAAGTATAAAACTTTTCAATTACCATCAATATCATTTCTGCCTTCCAATGTCAATCTTGATATATTTAAGAAAACCGAATTTGGTTGCCTGTCATATGCTGAACAATGTATGCCATATCTTTTCTGATTTGGTTTTGCCTTGCTTAGGACTTCAGAACTAGACGAGATTACTGAATGTCTGGGTGTTACAGTGCTTGTATCAATAGTCATATCAATTTCATCAATCCATGGACATCTCATTAACAGATATAGTAAATCATCAAATTGAAATGATAAACAATGTGAAACCCTGAATACCCTTAATTCTGGAAAACCCAACTTCAACCAGTCAATTGCTGCGCCAAAATGAACGTTTGGACATTTTGAAATATCCACCATGTGTACATTCTTAAATGATAAGGTTTTAGTAGCCTTCTCTAATTCCTCATAAAGAACGAAGGTTTGATGATCAACCTGGGTGTATGAACTCACTATCCTTCTCTTCAATGAAACACTCAGATCATTAGGGAGAACAGATATGTACAAGAATGCTGTAGTTACTTGGGGACATCCTGAAAGCACTATGTTCTGCAAAATAAAATTATTATCCTTAATACACAAAGTGCATGGTCTGCTATGGATAGTGAAAGTCAAAAGCTAATGCATTTGTACAACAATAACAACAAAGTCTTTTAGTCCCAAGCAAGTTGGAGTAGGCTAGAATTGAAATTCAACAAAAAAAACACAAGTCAAGGTTCAGATACATGGATAGATATTTTCCATGCACTCCTATTGAAGACTAAATCTTTGGGGATATTCCATTCTTTCAAGTCTCATTTTATTGTCCCTTCCCATGTCAACTTCAACCTTTCTCTGCATCTCCTCCCATTGCTATCACACCTTAGGATCCCACTACGCATTGGTATCTCTAGAGGTCCCTGTCGATCATGTCCAAACCATCTCAACCGGTGTTAGACAAACTTTTCTTGTAGTTCATCACGTATATCATCATTCTGAACTCGATCCCTTCTTGTAGGGCCACATATCCAACGCAACATACGCATTTATGCAACACTTAATCTCTTGAACATGTCATATTTTTGTAGGCCAACGTTCTGCACCATACAACATAGCAGATATTCACCGTCCCATAAACTTGCCTTTTAGCTTCAGTGGTACCCCATTGTCACATAGAACGACAAATGCTTGATGCCACTTCATCCACCCTGTTTTGGTTCTATAACTAACATCTTCATCAATATCTACATCTCTATGTAGCATCGATCCTAAATACCGAAATGTATCCTTCCTAGACACCGCTTGACCTTCCAAATTAACATCTCATGCCTCATGTGTAGTAGTGGTGCTGAAGTCACATCTCATATATTAGGTTTTAGTTCTATTACTTCCTATTACACCATGCTGAAATTTAGCTAAAGTAAATGCTATGAACCTAGACACTAGCATGCACCTAGACACAAGATTATTTCCAACAAACTTCACCTATTTCCCAGCATTTGATCTCAGATTAAAGTACATGAAGTAGTTGCATTAGGTTTCGCTGACTAAAGGTAGCAGTATAATATTTTGCAAAGCAACAAGAAAACAAAACATAACATAAAGGTCAATAATTCATTCTAGACTGCTTAAATGTATCATGGCAATATTAGTAAAACACGAGTGAATAACCTTTGAATATTCTGTTATTCGAATGCAATATCGATCCAAGTTACCATCATCAACAGCATCCAATAAAGTTTTCAAACTGTCTTTGAGAAGATCAAGAATAGTGCATATGATCTTGTTTCCAAAGTCAAACCAATGCCTCATTGTCCCTAATAAAAATAGAATCTTCCACTGTATTACTAATACATGACAAGAAATTGTGGAAGATATGTAGTGTAAAAGAAGGAACAAACAAGGGAAATGTCTGTTATAACTTTAAATTTATAGATCAAGGAGCTGTACCTGCCGCAAATCCTAATGGTAAAAGGCATATCTTCACCTGCTGAAACAGTTCAAATGAAAAGATATGCATAAGTCAAGACATCCAGAGGCTTGATGAACTAATATAGTACAACAGATAGTAAAGATGGCAAAATAGACTTGACACTAAATACTACCCACACATTTTGAGGAATGCCGTACCTTGCTAAGAATGAAGAGGTGGCCATCTACTGAGTTGGGGTTTGATTGTTCACAGGCTTTCATATTTTCTGAAACCCAATACAAAATTGCTTCACACAATTGTTTTTCACTGGACAAAAGGCAGCAAATTATTTTAGCTTCAGAGAAGGGAATCATATTATAGAATAACACTGAGAGAAGATACAACAAACCTATCCACTGTCAGATGTGGACATTTGATCGCTGAACATAGCAAATCATAAGGTATTTTATTAAATGACCTTCCTGAGATAGCATGTGCCTGCATGGTCCACAGAACGGCAGTGGTACAGAAAGCATGTTGCATAATACATGAGCATATCAGAAAGGAACCAAACATCGCCAGGAAATATATTTCTCAAAGAATATGCACATAATGCAGTAATTGTACCTACAAAATTCTGAGCTAGAAATTTTTGGCAAATGTCTTGAACAAAAGTAACACCTGCAAACATATCCAAAGCCAGAAAAAAAACCTTAAAGAATTGATTAGATTTTGTTCAAAATGGAAAATATTACCTGGAAATGTCAGAACACTATAGCAAAAGAACTCACCATGCTCTTCAGCAAAGTACCAGACTTCAATTATGAAATCTAATGGAACTGACATGGCAGAAGTTTGAGAGGCTATGGTGCCGAACCATCTTTGACACTCCACTAGAAGGCTCTCAACAGCAAGAAACAAAGCTCCCTGGATGATAAGTGAAGTTGGAGACTTAGGGTAGCACCTGACATGAACCGAAGGCAGTAGCACTAGCCTCAAATTTAGCAATGAGTATGGCTATGGCATAAATGACCATCTTCCTCCAGCAGCTTTCTATCAGGCACAGGTTTACTAGTAACTGCTAACGATGGTACACAGTACTAATGGAATTCCTATTCCCATGGCATAGAATTTATGAAACATAATAAAAAAAGATAATCTAGAAGGGTGTTGTCTTGTGTTATCAACCAAGAGAAGCACAACTTTAGACTTTCAGGACTGTGGGTACCTCCAACAGGGGGAGGAAATTGTTGTGCGTGATGTTAAAGCTCTCGGAAGGCTCAAAAAGGTAGCGCAGCACTTGCACAGCAGCCTCCAAATTGCAGCCCACACGCACATGCTCTCTGCCGGATTCACTGCATCCACACACAGCGCCGATGAGATACCTGCCCAGTCGCCACTAACTTGTAGTAGTAACTCGAGGCTTAGGTTTTCGCTGACCTGAAGCTGCCGCCGAGGAGCGCGCGGAAGTAGGAGGAGCTCTCGATTAGCCTGCCCACGAGGTAGGATTCGATTACCAGAGCGCAGGAATCAGCTAGGGGGTAGGTTGAGATGGGAGAGTGGTCGCTTGCCTGTGCCGGTCGACGCGAACGGCAACGGTTGGGGATGGGAGCGGGTCGAAGCGCGCGAGGTCGGAGATGGACAGCGGCGGGGGAGAAGGTGAGGATGGAGCACGGGCGGCGGCGGCGGTGGCGGAGGATGATGTGTCGGTGATCTCTAGAACCAGCGCGTCGGCGGGGAAGGCCATGGCCGCGCGTGGTGCTTGGTTTGGTTACTCTGTCAAGGACGAGAGATGGACTGTTTCCGGAAGCTAAAAAAAACTGTTTTCTCTTGTTGTGACTTCGTGAGATGGGCCTCCGGATCGAGTTAGACGAGCCACAGGCCCAACTCCACACTGCCAAGGCCCACCAAGAAACTAAAATTGTTTGTTTCCATTTTTGTTTTGCTTGTGAGTTGTGATGATGAGAGTCCCAAAATTGTTAAGCACTCGATTACATTTTATCTTGTGCTCAGTTTCTTAATTCCACGAACTATCAAGTGAAGCTCGATCGATTACTTAAACATCCATGCATTGTAAAATAAAATCAGGAGTATTTAATTAATTAATTAGGAGTATACATGCATGCATATGTATTTATAAGCCTTATTTGTTGAATATATAATATATAATTTCAATGGGTTTATTGCTGCTTCTTCATTCACTAGCTAGTGTAGAAGACACACAACGATGGATGGATCGATATCCTCCGAGATGGTAATGGAATGGTACGGTGAAGTCGTCGATCGCGCGTACGACGTGTCCTTTGTTATTCATTCCATGTCGTCGTCGTCGGTGAGCATGGCAATATTAGCGGCGGTGCCTTGCTGGTGTCGGCGTCCGCCAAAGCGTGCGACGGCGCAGTCGGTGGAGAAGAGGTCGGAGGAGAGGTAGTCCGGCGCGCCTCCCATGACGGGCATGTTGGATGTGACGTTGAGGCTGTTGACGTAGTCCGGGCGGTAGGTCTGGCCCAGCACGCCGTGCACGTCGTCGGTGAGGTCGTAGAACTTGAAGCCGAGGTCGAGGTGCGCGAGGGTGTCGCCGTCGTCCTCCCTGACGCCGTAGTTGTGGATCCGCGAGTCCTCGGCGGTGATGGGCACTACGCTGGCGACGATGCGGAAGGCGCCCCTGAGCTCGACGACGACGGTGTTGACGCGCGCGGTGCGGGTGACGGACAGCGCCGGCGCCGTGGGCGGGGACCAGCGCGCGCCGACGAAGCGCGGCAGCAGGGACGCGACGTCGACGTCCTCGTCGTCGAGGGCCAGCGCCAGGTGGTCGGCGGCGGCGTCCCACCTGGGCGTCCTCTGGGCGGCGACGTAGAGGTGGTGGTGCGCGAAGCGGATGCCCAGCGCCTGGATCCAGGTGAAGTCGCGGCTCATGGCCGGGTTGCGCTTGCCGATGAAGTGCGCGTTGATGTGGAGGGCGGCGTCGGAGACGATGCAGAAGTCCCGGTCCTTCTTGCCGTGGAAGTAGAAGTTGTTGCCGTCGGCGCCCGTGAAGCGTGGGTCGCCGCAGGACACGCCGGGATAGAAGTCGCACACTGCATGTGCATATATATCAAATTATTAAGATGGAAAGGAACCAAATTAATTGTTAAGATGGACGAAATGAAATACTCCGATCCGTACGTACAGCAGAATGTCTTGCAGCTTGGGCACTGGATGAGGCACTTGTGAGGGCAGCGTGCGTTGCAGGTGGCGCTGCAGGTGGTCTTGTTGCTCTTGATGTTGGTGCACTTGAGAGTCGTGCTGCGATCGTTGGAGCCCACCTTCAGGTTCGGGATGTCCGGCACCGCCTGCTGAGAAGATGCGGGTTGCAACAACGCCGCCGCCGCCGCCATGACGACGATGCACACCAAGCAGAAGCTCATACTGCTTCTGTGACTGTGAGCCATTGTAGACTGCTCTGGCTTAATTGGTGTCTTGATCGCAGCCAAAGCTGGAGGTAGCTTATATATATAATGCATGCATGTCCCTAGCCTGCATCTTCAGTTGACATTTACACATCGCGGCCGGCTGGGGATGGATGGATTGGCCCTTGAGTCCCGGATCAGCAAATGCATGCTCTTCCATTCAGATCTCTTGTTTGTAAGCAACCTGCACGTAGTACGTCGTACGTACTAGCTGTTGCATGCATGCATGTCCATCCATCGCCGGACCAACCATATCATGCAAGAAGGTCAACGCCACGGCCAAGATTAATATTAGATCGATGATGTGCGATTGCATTAAAAGCAATGCCTACTTTCTATAGCAAGCTGCTAGCTAGCTGCTCCTTGAGCAGCAAGGAAAGCGTCCAACCCCAACTTGCTCTCCCATCCCCATCCCATGCATGCATGTTAGTTAGCCGGATAGCATGCATCATACTATCGAGTATCGACCACGTACAATTGATATAATTCGAAGCAAGCAAAGAATATAAAAAAAAGTGAGTTTTTTTTATGTTGAAAATTAATAACAACAAACAAGTTTCACTTACCAAAAAAAGTGAGTTGTTTCGCTATGGAGATCGAGGCAAATTGATAAAGGATCATACATGACAATTAATATTCACTTTATCTTTGGATGTGGAATGTGACCACCTTTAAATTTTTTTCCCTTCTAGTATTGGGTATTCCAATATAATGAATCACAAAAGGGGGTTCAGTAATGACCATTTCTTGTGGGAAAAAAGTTTACTAGCTCGAAAGGAAAGAAGGCGTGTTTTTTTTTTGTCTTGTCTTGTGCTAGAGAGCTAGCTAGTCTTGGGCTTTTTTATCAGAATTGAAGATGGCTCGGCTCTACAGCTTTAGCATGGAGTAGCTCTACAGTTTTCTAGATTTCGGAGCAGCAAAGATGCACTACAAAAAAATTATATTGCAATTCCTGAAATTCCTTGGAGAGTTAGGTTGTTTGGCTAGCTTTGATCATCTCTTCTTTGGAGTTTTATTTTGGAGCCATATCAAACACCTGCTAGACCTTATCATCACTAGAAAAAATTGCTAAGTGACGCCGAAAGTGATGTCGTGTTGCCAGCAGACGACAAGAAAATCTAATTGCCAGTTTGTGGCAAATTTGTTAGAGGACACCATACCTAATAAAATATACATTTTTGGTTCAGTTAAAACACCATTTTTGTCTCTAATCCTTTGCCTCCCTCCCTTTCTGGCCACTCTATTTGCTCGTCCTCTTTCTCTCTCTCTCCCTGCAACCATATATCCACTAGGTACCATGTTGATAGAATCAGGGGCGAATCTAGGATCTGATCACATCCCGGACAAATCTATTTAATCTATCGAGTGGCCCGAGGCTTGTATCCGCCCCTAGATGGAATCCATGAGAATGGCACTACGAATGGTGTGCCCACCTCATGTGACGCACAAGAAGTGATGTATGAACTATACAAGTACAATGCTTGTGTGTTGCAACGACACACAACTTATTCGATAAGTTGTTAATGTACAACGATTAGATGACAATGAAACATGTATATCATCATTGCTTAATAACATTTATGCATGGCCATTGAGGTCAAATATGTACTTGTGTATACGTCCATTCGGTTGATGGTTCATGGTAAGGAACTACCACAACTACGAGGTCAGCATATATTTTTTTGCAGACCGTCCTCCAAATACCTGGAACCGACTTCCATTTATGCAGAGTCGAATCACTTCCATCATGCAACATAGCACTCTCTAGAAGGGGTGTGCATTTTCTATGTGCTTGATGTTATAGCTGCAAAGTGGATTAGTGCAAGTTTGAGACCAAAGATCTTAGATTTTTAGCGAGAATAAGTGATAAGTCCATTGGGCAACACAATAACTCATAATAAACTATCCAACCTTCAAAAGGGTCAAAATAATACTCCCGCGAGGCTAAACCAAGATCTGGATGGTAGGACTTTGTAGCTATATCACATCATCAACTCCCTTAATTGACATAGGTGAAAATTTCTAGCTCTATCACACATCATAGCAGATTAGCCATTCTGGATAATGACCTCCATACATTGTGAAGAAAAGCAATAACCGATTAATGGTGGACCAAAATTTGATGGCTCCTTGAATGGCAAATCGGTTGCTGTTTTCCAGAGGCAGAAAGAGGTATCCATGCAACTGAACCTTGGACGCCCACTGTAAATTGATAGCATAAATTTGAATCCTGTGGCTCACCAAAATCTGTTCTATTGCTAGTAGGAAATAAACCTGATGAAATGGAGCACCAAGCGCACGTGTTTCGACTGGCCACACTCGCAGACCTGAAAGTCCCTTGTGGCTTTTGGTGTTTGGATGACTATATTTTTAAAAGACTAACAAGGCTATGAGTGTTGAACAAGAACTTAATGAAAAGTCAGCAAAGTCAGCAAGATTCAACACAAGTGTTTAAGTGTGATATTCCATATATGTTGAGTTAGATATGGGTTATGGATACCACAAGTGATATTAAAGGATGGATTTTGTCTAAGTGGGATTCAATGTACATGGCTTGAAGTTAGTTGGTTGAACTAAGGCTAGTTCCAACGTGGATGTAGGTACGCATTTCAGGTTGGTCGAACCACGATAAAAGTCATTGTGTCCATGTCTCTTGCTTTACTTTTCTATTTGTACTTCTATTCTTATATTTGGTATAAGTTTTTTGTGACTTGTAGGTTCTCTCACTACCGGAACCGAGCGCTTTGCCGAGTGCTTGAAGCACTCGGTAAAGTCTTTGCCGAGTGTGACACTCTGCAAAGAGAGCTCGGCGAACAGTACATCAGCAACAACTTCTTTGCTGAGTACTTTTTATCGGGCACTCGGGTACCCCGCAAAGAAAAATCACCGTCACGGCGACTGGTAACGGAGACGGTGCCTTTGCCGAGTGTTCTAGGTGATACTCGGCAAAGAGATTAACTTGGTCGAGTGTCACCTAATACTCCCGACAAAGAGATTACCTCTTTGTCGAGTGTCTACCGGCCTACACTCGGCAAAGGGCCACCAGCGAGGTCCTTTGTCAGTTTTTTTGCCGAGTGCGCTAGGAGACACTCGGCAAAGCTGGCTTCTTTGCCGAGTGCCAGGGTCACAGCACTCGACAAAGAAGCTTTATCGGTGCCCAGGTGTTCCCTCTCTGTCGAGTGCTATGACACTGACACTCGACAAAGAACCTCTTTGTCGAGTGTTACACTCGGCAAAGTGGCCAGTACACACCTTTTTAATTTGTTTTTTCTATTCCATTCAAACAAACAAAAGATATCACATATATCACATAATCATCACAGATATCACATATACATCACATATCTCACAAACACCATAAATCAAATAAGTTCTCACATCATTACCAACATAAGTATCCAACATTGAAGAACATAAGTCTCAAGTATCTCACAAAGCATTAACAACATCTAACAAGTTCAGATTAGGTTATCTCACAAAAGTATGAACAACACTAAGAAAGAGATTGCACAGAGAAGAGATTGCCCCTAACAAGTTAATCGAGGTGGGCGGCTGGACTGGTGCGACAATGGGTTGGGCGATCCATGAGGGTTATTGGATGTCGCCCTAGATTGTCCCTGCACAGAGAAGAGATTGCATGTGTTATAACAGATGCATTACCAACATCTAACTAGAATTTTGATACTCACAGGAGTATGAAACTGAGCAGGGTCAACTGTAGGGAACAATGGAGGTGGTGGAGCGAAACCCTGTGCGGCGCCAAGGCTTTGCATGTACTGGAACATCTCTGCCATCCTCGCCTCTATCTCCTGATGTTCCCTCCTCTCTGTTTTTAGCTGGGTCTGTAATATTCCAAGCCAATGTTACAGTAACTCAAAGAGAAGGTATATAACTCAAGGAATGACGAGTTACAAAAGCACTAACCTCGAGTTGTTGTATGCGATGATATGAGCTGTCCTGTCGAGGTCATATGGCTGGGCTCGAGCTCGTGCTCCTTGCTCGCACCTGAGAAAGAGTAGGAGTGGATGACGACTCAATTGCCCCGTCGGCAATCCAGTACCGCCCATATCACTATGTGTAGAAATCATAGAGTTTCAATGTAGTTCACTTAGGTTTCTACACATACTACCTCACAACTTTCTCAAAACATTCTCAAATTTTTATCACAACCTCTACATATGATATCATGACATGTGGACAAGTTTCATGAATTTCTGACTTTGTTTGTGTTTTATACAATTTTTAAACAACTGGATGGCGAGTTCACGACCATGTTTAGTGAGCATGGTGCTCGAAGATTCCAGTCTGCTCCTCAAATCGGTCGTAACTTGTGCTAAATAACATGCATATCATTTTTGCATGCACGTTTTCCATGTTTCGAGTGACTTGCAGTTCAAATGTGAATTTTCCGAAGAAATTCAAATAAACGAACTAAATCTAATAGTTATAGAAAACACTTTTATAATTGTGCCAAAATGGTACATGTAGGTCTATATAGTTTAGGAACATACCACAAAAAATTTGGTTGGCAAAATAAAAAAATAAAAATATACTTTGCCGAGTGTCCAAGGATGGTACTCGGCAAAGCTTACTCTATCGAGTGTCAGACAGGGGGCACTCGACATTGCCTAGTGCAAAAACTCGGCTCTTGGCAAAGATAATGGTCGTCAGCTTTAGACGGCGGTTGACGACCCTTTGCCGAGCGCTGCCGTTCTCGAGTGTTTGGCACTCGACAAAGATTTCTTTGCCGAGAGTCCTGCTCTCGGTAAACGCGGTCGTTACCGAGAGCAGGACTTTACCAAGAGCGGCACTCGATAAAGACTTTTTTGTCGAGTGCCCGGCAAAAAACATTCTACAAAGCGCCTCGCACTCGGCAAAGAGCCGGATTCCGGTAGTGTCTTTTGGATAATGACATCATTCTGTTATGATCTACTCTACTTGTCTCGATTTCGCTGCATACAACTCTTAGAATAAAGTAAGAAAAGTTCTATAGAGTTTAAGTTTTTAGTTTCGCCTAGTCACCCTCCCCTCTAGGCGATATTCAGGTCCTTTCTACCTCTAAAGGGTATTTTCAGGACCATGGGTCAAAACAAAAATTGTTGGGAAACAAACAACTTGAAGGTCTAACCGTGGAACCGGCGAATGAGATTTAGGTAGCAGGATGAAGACCAGAGAACCCCGAACCTTCTCGACGAGGAACATGAAGAACACGATGTTGATGACGCGAGCAGGACTACGATAATGGTGAGGCGGATGCCCAAGGGCCACGAGAGCACCATGGGCGCGAGCAGCTTCCTGTGCTAGGACATGAGCCTGTCGTAGTCTTCCCCTCCCTCCCCGTCATCCGCGTCGTTCTCCCAGCCCCCAAACTTTCTGGCACGACGACCCTGTCATCGAATCCAAGATTTCTCTGTGATTTGTGTATTATATATGTGCATTGTGGTCTATGGCCACTGCTGTTTTTTGGTGCGAGCCTGTGTCCGTTTGGACCCGCCGTGCCATCGGGCCGACCCATCACGTTCTAGCCTGGTTGTGCCAGGCCTGAGCAAGTACTTGAGGACGTGGGCCAGCACGGCCCGACCCAGAGCTATAGCGGGTCATGCCTGGCCTGGCACTATTCGGACTGGGCTTGAACATGCTTGGGGTTGGATCCGTGTCGGGTGGCCTGTTTGGACATCTATATCTCTCACCATTTATGGTCTCGGGAGCGTGGAAAAAAACGAGAGAATAAACTTTATGTTGTCTGACCTCACATCGCATACCATTTATACTCACTCAACTTATATGACATATAGACACTGTAACTAATTAGTTTGGAGTTAAGTACATAACTTTTGTCTCATATATCCATGTGCGAAAGCAATTGTATATTTAGAAAAAAGCTAAAATAGCTTATAATTTAGAATCGAGCGAGTATCAGTTAGTTATCACGGTGTGACTAGTGAAGTAATAATTAAAGACTAAGACATGGAAACTTCATTTTATAGAGGATAGCTGAAGCATACATACGAGTATCACATATCAATTAATTGGTTGAGCTCCTTATAATTAATATAAATAATGTTTGGTCAATGGAATGACCACTTAATTATTTCTTGCTTGCAGGGTAGGAGTACATGTAATTGTTGGGCTGCCTCCATTTGTTGATTATTTCTCATGTTCCTCATGCATGCATGCATGGCGGCATGCAACTTAAGAGGCATATGTGGTGACGACGGCAGCGCCGGCGGCATCGCGGCGGTGGTGGAACCGGGAGACAGCGCAGTCAGTGGAGAAGAGACCCTCGGACAGGTACTTGGGCGCGCCGCCCATGATGGGCATCTTGGCGCTGATGTCCAGCTTGGTGACGTAGCCGGGGCGGTATGTCTGTCCCAGCACGCCGTCGACGTCGGCGGTGAGGTTATGGAACTGGAAGCCGAGGTCGAGGTGCACGAGGCTGTCGCGGCCCGTCTTGCCGTAGCGGTGGACCCGGTCGTCCTCGTCGGTGACGGGCACGGCTGCCGCGGAGATGGCGAAGGCGCCGTCCAGCTCCACGGTGACGGCGTTCACGTCCTTGGTGCGCCTGACGGAGAGCCCCGGGAGCGCCTTGGACGCCCACCGCGCGTTCCGGGCGGCGTCCACGTCGACGGGCTCGCCGTCGAAGGTGACCTGGACGTGGTCCTCGTCCTCGTCCCACTCCGCGGCCCTGCGGGCGCCGACGTAGAGGCGGTGGTGGTGGTCGCCGCCTGCTGCGACGAAGGTGACCCCCAGCGCCTGCACCCAGGTGAAGTCGCGGTTGAGGGCCGGGTTGTGGTTGCCGATGAAGTGGGCGTTGATGTGGAGGCCCGCGTCGGAGACGATGCAGAAGTCCTGGTCCTTGCTTCCGTGGAAGTAGAAGGTGTTGCCGTCGCCGCCGGTGAAGCGCGGGTCGCCGCAGGAGGTGCCGGGGAAGATGTCACATTCTGCATGCGCGCCCGGGCCCGGCCCGCCGAGTTTAGAGAGATGTAGCTAGACGTCGAATTAATTAAATTATATATATGGACGTGGACGACGACGCACGGCAGAAGCTGAGGCAGTATTCGCAGAAGACGAGGCAGGAGTTGGGGCATTCAGCGGGGCATCCGACGTAGCAGGCCGGCCCGCCCTCGTCGGCGCAGGAGGCCTCGTAGTTTCGCTTGTGCCCAAACTTGGTGCGGCTGAGCGGGAAGAACTTGGATTTGGGCGAGGGCTTCTCCCCTGGCTTCAGCGTCTTCTTGGTGGGTCGTCCCCTCCCCGCCGCCGACGCCACGCCGAACGACGACAGCAGCAGGAGCGCCACCGCCACCGCCACCGCCATGCCGGCGCGCCTCTCCGTCATGCTTAACTACTACTCGTTTCACACGTCGTACAGGTACAGAGCTAGCGGTCACCTGCTGGATGATGACGATGATCCGATGATGATCGAGAGAGCACGAACAGTAGTATATATAGTCGTTTAATTGTTTGCAATGCATGTTAGCTAGAGGATGCATTAATTTGCACGGCGGCCCTTGATCATTTTTCCTTTGCCCCCGCCCAGAGATCAAGCGAGGTAGATAGATTCCATACTACGTAGGTACTGCAGTTCATTGACCTGGCTAGCTGCCGTTGCAAACAAACTGTTTAATAAAGACAAATGGATGATATGATGACGTGCCATCCGAGTTACGCTGCTGCTGCTGCTGCTTGGCTGGTCGTCTCGTCGCCTCTCTCCCTGCTAGCTGGAGCCGAAATCGTACGTGATTATCGATAAAAGGTTCGTTAAGTGTTTTTGAGGTTTTTGCCGAATGCAGCAGCCATTCGGTAAAGCTTGCTTTGCTCAACTAATAACTTGCATCCATGGGAATATATGGGATCGAGAAAGCCAAGCCACTAGCACCGCCCGGCCAATGGCACACGGTTCGGTAATCGATAATCGCCATGCATGCCGGCCGTGCATGACACATGCCCTACCGTGCTGGCCGGCCGACGACACGGACACGTCGGGTGTAGGCGTGTAGCCGTGTAGCGGTGTAGGTGCAACCAGTGGCGGTGTTGACTAGCAAAAAAAATATAAATATCCTAAGCAAAGAAAAAATAGCGTTAACGTTAACAAAGTCTGCCAACAAATCTAATCAGGTCTACTCGATATTTTGATTTTATTAAAGCTCCTGATGCATGGTTGGTTATTGGAGGATACCGGCCGGAACGTAAGTTTCTTTCTGCGAAGCCATTGTTATAGAATTATGAATGTGTGCTGTTTTTCTTTGTCTCTTAGGAGCCGTTCGGTTATCATGGAATCAAGCCTGAACAATTTCCATCCAAATTATTTATCTAATTTATATAAATTTTAATTAGCTAGAATAATTCCTGGTGTATTTCTGTGCAAACGAACATGACCTCAGGGAATGTTTGGTTCCCCTCACTAAATTTAATCCGTGTCATGTACTAGATGTTTAAATATCAATTATAAGTATTAAATAAGATTTCATTATAAAACTAATTAAACAAATAATGACTACATGACGAGACAAAGTTATTAAACCTGATTAATCCATGATTAGCAATTATTTGATGTTGCATTGATCGAATCATGAACTTATTAGACTTAATAACCTTTATCTTTGTAATTAGACTCTATTTAATACCTCTAGCTGGGATTCAAACAACCCCCTTATTAGTACAAAATTTACACGCTTTACATTACATCCTATCAGTTCATGGACTGAATTGGAAGAACGAGAAAAACAGTCTGTTGGTGCCTTTTTGTCACCAAACACTATAATGAACCGTATAGCGGTACTTGACACCTTTAGATGATGTAGGGTCAAATAAAGTAGTTATCCTAAATGTGGGGCAACACCTCTATGATGGTCACCACCTATTTGGGACCAAACAACAACGAACCCTAGAGCCTTCTCGTGATGAGCAATACCTTGGGTTCGGCTCCGCGAGGTGAACAGTGGTGGCGGTCTGCGACGAGTCGCCGGGTCGCCTCGCAGTGCTTGCTGCGGGGGCGCGGACGATCCGCAACCTGGCGGCAGAAGCGGCGCCTTCACTGCTCGCAGTCCGGACGGTCCGAGCTTTGGGCCGGACGGTCCGCGATGGCGCATGGTCTTCTTCTTCTCCCCGTATGACCTAGATCTCGTCCCCTGGGGGAGAGACTTTAGGATGCTCCGGGTCAGCAGGTCACCCGGGGCGTCTCCAGATGACGTAGAGTCGCCTAGAAATTAAGAGATCAATTCGAGGAAGAGATCTTGATTGAAGTAGACGAAGTGGATCTTGCCCCTCAAGAGGGGTAAAGATCATAGGGTTGTCCTGGGATCGGTAGGCCACCACAGGATGGATCTAGACGACATAGAGTCGAATATGGGTGGAGGTGGATATGCGGAAGGCTACAACTAAAACTACGCTACATCTACTCCTAAGACAGGAAAAGTAAATAAAGTAATTGGTTCGATTGGAATGTGTTCGGGGGTTCTCAATCGGTGGTACCCCTTTATATTTATAGGGGAGGAGGTCTAGACCTTTTCCTAAGAGATTGCCAACAACTCCCACGTGATTAGATGGATAACCACGCACGAGATAAGGATAAACACTCGAGTTAATCTAATCTCGGGGCACGCGGACTGTCCGGACCCAAGGGTTGGACCGTCCGCTCAATTTGGATCTCAACATATGCCCCCCTGCCTTTTAGTGGAGCTTGGCGAGCCAAAAGCACTAGCGAAAACCTTGGAAACAATTTACTTCATGAACTACTTTGTTCCCGAAGTAAGGACTCAGCTCGATGCAAGTCATCGGCTCGTGCGATTAGATAATATAAATACTTGATGAAACTTTAATGCACAGAGGCTGTTTAGGATTGCATCCTCTTCGGCCATGTCTACCTGATCAACCTATCAATAGGCAAAAACTTGTGGTGCCCCCAGCCCAAATAAGCAACCGGATTTGGCCAGTGATACGAATTCATCGCCGTACCACGCCACACATGAGTAGGACAACACATCGACGATGGATAGAACGGGACGCACCATGCTATCCCCGGAGGAGGATGACTAGGCGATCTTAGCTGTGCTACCTTTTGGGCTGTTTTAGTCGACTTTTGCTTTCGTACAAATCACCCTTTTGACTTCGTTGGTTTTATTGGCCGGTTGTGTGGAACGACCTTCTTCATATATTTGGCAAGCAACTGATCAAAAGTAGGACCGACTCTACTGAGTCGTCCAGACGTCTTACAGTGTTTTGCTTCCTAACACTTGTTTTGGAACGTTGTGGTCCGATGGTCTGAGGTTGCTGCTTCTGACCTTCTGCAGACCGTCCAACCATCATAGCCAGACTGTCCGCGCCTGTCTCGGACTGTCCGACCTTAGTACCCGGACCGTCTGGCGTACGTAGGACAAGCAACTGTGATCGGGTGTCCGATCGTGCTTGCCCCCCGAGCGTCCATCCTACCCTTTGGATGGGGACATAAACTTAGCGTGATGATTAGAAAGGATTCATCGACCGTACCAGACACTGAGAGCAAAAATGTCTATTGAACTATAAAGCTTGCTCCCATGGACGAACATAATAATAACCAACTCAATTATGCATAAGTTCGAGTATTGGTTGTACTAAAAATGAATCTTTTTACTTGAAATTATTCGGCAATATTGATTATGCAGTTTGTAATTAAACAATAACCGAATAGTGATAAGCAAATATTATAAGCATGTTCATCTCATGAATAAACATGACCGAAGCAAATTGTAGCAAGAATCATTACTACCAACAAATGAAATACTTCGGCTTTATGTAAGCAACATCATATCACAACTATCCATATGCATAATAATTCGGTTGCACTCCTCCATAATATAAAGACGTATATGGAGCAAAATGATGTCATAAAGGATAACCGAACATAGCTTGGGACAACGTATATGGCATAGATGAAGAATATGGACGATGCAATGACCAATAGCTTTGTTGAGCTGAGGCAAACCTTTCACCCAAACGTCTTGTACTTGCTTTTTTTCTTGTGTTTGCCTTTGCTCCACTTCTTCCAAAAGCATCATCCTTACCTGGACCTTGAGAACTCTCATTAGATGCCCACATCATGCCTCCCATCTCCAGCTCTTGTGCACTGAGTTTTTCTAGCCTCTTGTGCTAGATTGATAATCCGAGTGGGCTTCTCGGTTGTTTGGGCATATTGGGCTTCTTAAGTTCAAATTTAGTACCTGTACTATCGTTAGCTGATTTCTCTATTGTTTGGGTACTGCTAGCCGAAGTATCTAATACTTCCTCCGGCTCTGTAATGCATGAATTTAGATCTGAACTTTTGGCTTTTCTATTATACTTCTTTGCTACATAAATTTGCTTGACCATTCGATCCTTATTTTGAGCTCTAGATCGATTCTTATAAATAAAACGGTCTTTGTCGTATGGTCGCTCCTCAAAATCAAAATTGAAATGAGATGAATATTCTATGTTATGTGGTCTAAAATATGAAGAAGAATAAGCATTTGAATCATTCCAGCCCCAAGATGGATAAGGATGAAAGTACGAAGGAGCTGAACCATATTGCATTGGTATTGGCAGCCCAAAAGGAGGATATGTTGCTGATGCATGAAACTCTTCTCCCCAATCTTGATTTCTAGATTTACGCTTCGGAAGTGATTTTGATGGCTTCAAAGGTGCTCTAGATGGCTTAGCAATGCCAGTTTGATCAACATCTTTTGCCTTAATTTGCTCATGATATTTAGCCAGAAGTTGCTCAAAAGTAACCTTCGGCCTCTTACCCTTTTGTTTATCATGACCTTCACCTCCAAAACATTTACATTTAGGCATACCTGGTGCACCATGCCCCATGGCGCATCCGGTCTTATTAGCCTTTCTTTTGTCCGGAGCCTTTCGAGTAACCACCCCATGTGTTAGATGTGGTGCACAAGGGTCACCAATGATAATATTTTTTCCTTTGCCTTTATCGACCGAATATGGCTGAACCAAGACTTTCTTGTCTACTGGTCCTAACGTGTCGACAGGGACAAATCGTCTGTCAATCTTCATTTTTTTGAAATCTCAATCGGCCTTCATCTACAGCCGATTGTATTTGTCGACAGAATATATTACAATCATTGGTGTTATGAAGAAAGGAACCATGCCATTTACAATATACACACTTTTTCAATTCCTCTAGCGGAGGAATTTTGTGCGACAATTTAATGTTGCCATTCTTAAAAAGTTCATCAAATATTTTATCACACTTAGCAACATTAAATGTGAACTTCGCTTTCCCTTTTTATGCCGAATGCAGGGGAGAGCGAGCAGCAGATTTGGCCTTAGCAGGCCAAACAAGCTCAGCAACCTGTATTTTTTCTGGCTTTGTAGGGGCCAAAAGGCATTCGACCTCATTCGCGGGTGATGCCATGCTGCGACTATGGTGCGCTACATGTGTGGTGGGGCATGAAGATTGTGCCTGACGCGAAGTGTCATGTCCCATGTATGTACACCCGGACAGTCCGATCTTGGTGACCGGACGGTCCGCAGATGGACCAGACGGTCTGGTATTGTATCCGGACCGTCCAGTCGTGCAGGGCTTTGCCTGTGAGGCTTGTGGTAGGCTCAGTGCGGCTCTGGACTGACCGACGTAAGGTGTCGGACGGTCTGTTGGAGGGCCGGATGGTCCGTGATCGTGTGTGGACTATCCGGCCGTGCCTAGAGCCGATCTACCATGCAGTAAGGCTGGGGACAACATTTTCCCTGGATATGAGTTCATCGACATACCATAATATGGTTGAGACTGAGAAGCCCCATTTGTCACCGATGTTTTCGACGCAGTTATTTTAGTGTCCAATTTATGTGACAAAAAAGCAGGTGTATGAGTATTTTCTAATGCATGCGTCATATTCTCTATATCTTCCATTATAATTTTAATCTGATTATCAAAAAGAAATTTTAACATATTGAATATCGGCTAATGGCGTGGTGTTACTTACCATGTGGAGTTGATGCAGCAAGGCTAACAGTGAATCGTACTTTACTTCCCTCTTCTTGACGACCTTCTGGTGGTGATCTACCTTAAAGTGCGAGAGGAACCACTTTTTCACCACCTTGCTTATCTGAGCCTGTTGTCGTTGGAATTCCTCGTCTAGCCTTTTCATGTGGTCTTCTAATTTCTCATCCTCATCGGCCGACGAGTTAGTCAGTCTTGTGTTAATGTCTAGGACGACATTGTTGTGATCTTTGGTATTGGCCATTGCGACCGATCTGATAGGTCTGATTTAATAGATCTGATCTAATGGATCAGATATGATAGATCCGATTTTCCGTTCCCCAGCGGAGTCGCCAAAAGTATGTTGGTGCCTTTTTGGTCACCAAACACTATAATGAACCGCATGGCGGTACTTGGCACCTTTAGATGATATAGGGTCAAATAAAGTAGTTATCCTAAATGTGGGGCAACACCTCTATGATGGCCACCACCTAATTGGGACCAAACAACAACGAACCCTAGGGCCTTCTCGTGATGAGCAATACCTTGGGTTCGGCTCCGCGAGGTGAACAGTGGTGGCGATCTGCGACGGGTCGCCGGGCAGTGCTTGCTGCGAGGGCGCGGACGGTCCGCGGCTCTGGACTGGACGGTCCGCAACCTGGCGGTAGAAGTGGCGCCTTCACTGCTCGCAGTCCGGACGGTCCGAGCTTTGGGCCGAACGGTCCGTGATGGTGCAGGGTCTTCTTCTTCTCCTCGTATGACCTAGATCTCGTCCCCTGGGGGAGAGACCTTAGGATGCTCTAGGTCAGCAGGTCACCCGGGGCGTCTCTAGATGACGTAGAGTCGCCTAGAAATTAAGAGATCAATTCGAGGAAGAGATCTTGATTGAAGTAGACGAAGTGGATCTTGCCCCTCAAGAGGGGTAAAGATCATAGGGTTGTCCTGGGATCGGTAGGCCACCACAGGATGGATCTAGACGACATAGAGTCGAATAGGGGTGGAGGTGGATATGCGGAAGGCTACAACTAAAACTACGCTACATCTACTCCTAAGACAGGAAAAGTAAATAAAGTAATTGGTTCGATTGGAATGTGTTCGGTGGTTCTCAATCGGCCGTACCCCTTTATATTTATAGGGGAGGAGGTCTAGACTTTTTCCTAAGAGATTGCCAACAACTCCCACGTGATTAGATGTATAACCACACACGAGATAAGGATAAAAATCGGAGTTAATCTAATCTCGGGGCACGCAGACTGTCCGGGCCCAAGGGCCGGACCGTCCGCTCAATTTGGATCTCAACACAGTCCAATGAAACAAGGTTGTTCCATCTTACATCGGTTTGTTGAGGGTTGTGACAAGTTCATATTTGGTTTTGTTAAACGATTTACAGACATATTAAGGACCGATGTTTTCATTTAATGATCTCTAGGAGGGGATTTAACCAATTTAGCTTTTAATGATTTGCGCTCTAGTATTAGCAAAAGCCTTAAGCATTATGATTCTTCTTAGTATTAATAAATTGTTATAAAATGCCACTACGATCAAATCTGGCTTAAAAGAATATCGTGAGGTGCATAAGTCACGTAGTCTAAGTATGCATTCCATATTTTGATAGGTCAATCAATAAAAGTAAGGAGTGCAATATTGATGAATTTGTTTGTCCAAAACATTATTTTTCCTTATCTCAAGACGACTCATAAGAACAAGAGGATGTTAAGTTTACTTTTGACCTTGCTAACTGTGACGAGATCTTTTGATAAATTACTTTGTTATATTAAGATGTCACATATATTACATTCATTTCAAAAAAATAGCTCACTATATATTGAATCGATAAATTTTCGACGACCACAATAATTTTCGACGTCTGATACGTGGCCATTGAAAATAAATCAACATTTTTTACAGTCACGTATCAGCCACAAAAAAAACTAGAGTATTTTCGACAGGTAGAGAAAAGCCACTGAAAATTAGCGTATATGAAAGGGAAATGTGCCCATGAGCTATTTCTATATTATTTTGGTGATTAGATGCATAACACACTATATGAGAACTAACATAATGTTTAGCAAAGGTATATGAAGAAAATCTAGATGGATCAAGTATTAAGGTAAGTTCTAGACACTTAGTCTTTTGTTTTATGTGCTAAACAAGCTTGTCTAAGTGCCAGGAACTCAGTTACGTCAAATCCAAATGGGGAAAAGAAATCTAGCTGAAACAACCAAACTTGTACCAGATGCGGGTGCACCGGACACTGTCCGGTGTGCACCAAACAATGTCTGGTGCCCAGGCTGGCGACTCGTCAAACTCGCTGCCCTTGGGAATTGCTGGGGACGCTGCTGCTAAAATTCACTGCACTGCTCGGTGAGCCAACAACGACCGCGCCAACGGTCGACAGTGAAATCAGGGCGCAATCAACGGGCGACGCGTGGCCCCAACTTTTTTGCAATTTGGCCTTTTTAGTGTTTTTTTTGCACAATTATGCCCTTAACAGTTTCATTTCAAAAAATGGACCCTTAGCTCGGCGCCGTCATCATTGGCGCCGAGGCTGTGTGTGTCGGCGCCAACAATATTGGCGTGCATACGTCAGACAGTGGGATACCGTGGAACCTACGTGGCACATGCCTCAGCGCCAAGATCTATGGCGCCGAGGTAGGCGCTGTAGGTCGATGGCGCCTACCTCGGCGCCATAGATCTTGGCGCTGAGGTACATGCCTATAAATAAACCCTACGCCCGACTGGTTTTTGTGCTCATTCCTATTCTTCGAAACTAGAGATATCGGCCTGATTTGTAGGATGTCTAGACGTGGTAAATCTGCTAAACAAAGGTAAGCGTTGTATTAAATCTTATTTTATGAGTCTATTATATTTGTGATTGTTATAGATCTTATCAAAATTTAGGAAGGGTCCTTTGACTGGAACTGCCTTCGACCCACTGCCTTTGCCAACTAGTGTTCCAGTGTCTATGTGTTTTTGTGGTGATCCTTGTAAGGTTGATAAGTCTGAGGATCATGACACCTATCGACAGAGGTATTGGATGTGTCCTAACTTTGCATTTGGGCCAACTATTGTTCAACGTCGGTTGAATTTAATGGTGAGAATAGTCTTGTAATATGTTAACAATTTGAAGACTCAGAGTGGTGAATGTTTTCTTTGCCTACTAATAATTGCATGTTTTGTAGACTCCTCCACCGTTATGTGATTTTGAGCAGTGGATTGACATAGAAATATCAGAGAAAGACAAGAAGTGGTTGGAGAATCTTAAAAAGTGGGATGCAGAGGACAAAGAGAGGATGGAGAAAAGACGAGAGGAGCTTGCTGCCGAGCAACAACGTGAAGACGAGCAGGAAATGAGGCATGTTGCTGAATGCAGGGAAGAGAAGGAGAAGAAGTTTGAGCGTGCACGTCGTGCAAAGGAAGCAATGGAGGAGAACCCTGATGCATTTCGCAAGGGCAAATGGCCCCGTTGCACTCAGTAGTCTAGGTGTTTTATTTGAAGTTATGTAGTAATGAACTTATTATTCGGTATTATGTATTGTCGAACAATGATATTTGGTAATGAACTACCTTCAAATTGATGAAAACGACATAAATACGCAATTGATGAAAACTACATTAAAAGCAATTGTTGAAGACGACTTCAAGCAATTGATAAAGATAATCAACACGCTGACAGCAATTGATACAGAAAAGTTCTCCAGTAGTGCTCCCACATTACAAATTGTATGGTCTCTTCTACATAGTATCCTCCCATTGTTGTTGTCTGCTGTGGGTGCGGTGGAGACGTTGGAGGACCAACATTCTTGCTGTGACAAGGGCAGCAACAATATGGATCTGAGCATACTTAGAAGAACCACCATTGATGTTGTCTCTTTCTTCCTTGTCATTTCTGTTGCTTACTTCCCTCTCTAGATCAAATATCCTATTCTGTAGGTAGGATATGTATTCCGCATGCGGAAATATCCTATTCCGTAATTAGTGTACCTCTCGTCGAACACCATGTCTAGGAACCCATTGTGTGTCCTAGAACGAAGCGTTGCTAGGTCCTACACGGAAAAATATTATATTAGCAACAATATGTGTACAACAACAATTCTACAAAAAATAGTTAAAATTGAATACCTGGCCTTCTGACAGAAGGCGCCCCCGGTGGCTCTCATCGTAGAACGGGTCGAGGAGGTGGAACTGTGCCATCCTACAAAATGAAATTAATGTTAGTAAGTAATATAGCCTTATTAAATAAAATTGAGGTAATATAAAAAACTAAACAATACAAACCTCGTTAATCTGCCAACGACAAGTGCGTGAATTATGACCAAGTCTACCGCATTTCCATACGGATCTTGTTCCACATTGCCTCCATGATATAAGCTCAAAAAATCGTCCATCTATTTGAAACACGAATTAAACATTCAATATCCACTATAGATGATTATTGCCTAAACACAACCCACTAATTACTAGCTACATAACTAAAACTATAACCACAACCCACTAAAATACTAACCACCTTATAAATAACTACTATATAATAATTATAAATTTTGACAGCACCTCCCCTGCACGGTGAGGATAAAAAACGTGCACATTTAACTCACATTCATCATATTCAATCAAATTAGCATTTATTACAATAACTCACATTCATCACATTCAAAAAACAACTAATTATAGAAAAAATCTAACATATTTAACAAAAAAAAGCTAACACAATAACTAAAATCATCAAAAATTTACCTAGACGGTCGGGGTCGGGGTTGGACGACGACGACGACACGGGCGGGGCGGCGTGGCGCCGGGAGGGGGAGGGGCGGGCCGGCGGGGGGCCGGGCAGGGCCCAGGCGGGGCGCCGGCCGGGGGAGGGGCGCGGGCGCCGGGGGCGGGGCGCGGCCGGGCGGCGCGCGGGCGTCGGGCGGCGTGTCGCCGGGGGCCAGGACGGGGGTGGTGAACGGGGCGACGCGGCGAGACAGCGTTACGGCGGCGGCGCGGGGTGAAAAAATAGGGATAGAGTATGACTGGCGCGGGCTATAGGGGGTCGGCGCCAAGATCTATGGCGCCGACCCCCCTGACACGTGTTCTGCCGCCGCCAGGGGTCGACGCCAAGATCTATGGCGCCGACCCCCCTGACACGTCACGACCAACTGGTCTTCCACGTCAGACAGGCAGGCGCCAATATTGTTGGCGTCGACAGACACAACATCGACGCCAATGATGATGGCGCCGAGCTAAGGGTCCATTTTTTGAAATGAAACTGCGAAGGACATAATTATGCAAAAAAAACCCTAAAAGGGCCAAATTGCAAAAAAGTTGGCGCATGGCCAGAGCCAACTGTCACCAGGCCGCACCGAACTGTTCGGTGTGCCACCGGACTGTCCGATGTGCCAAGGGGACCGGAGCTGCAACGGTTGGCTTCGCCAAACAAGGAAAGTAATCGCACACTGTTTATGTCCGGTGGTGCACCGGTCTGTCCGGTGCGCCCACGGACAGAAGACAAGAATTATCTACCAAATGGAGTTCGAACAGCTCCTAGTTGCCTTGGGGCTATAAAAGGGACGCCTAGGCGCATGGAGCAGTATACCAAGCCTCCATTGAACATCCTAAGACGCCTAGACTCCGCAAGCACGCATCCGATTCGTTATGTTTGAGATTTGAGCACTTGTTGAGCTGTGAACTCGCTGCGCTGTGTTTGTATGCTCGTTTCTTGACTTGTTCTTGATTTTTCACAGGATCACTTATTCACCCCCTCTAGGTGCTCTTAGTATATAAGGGCATGCTTGACCTTCTTTCTCGTTTTTAATAAAACATTCTACTGTAGGGGTCCCTACAGTATTCCTTTTATTATTTTTCTATATATATGTTTACAAATTATATTTTTCGTATTACAATGTTTGTATCCTTTCTGACATTTTCAGCTACCATATCCCGCATCTTGTAGGTGTTAAGGTTCATCTCTTAAACGAACATGATTTTACACCGTTGGGTGGTCGGAGGAGTGTTTTCGAAGATCCACTCATTTCTGCATTTCCAAATGCACTACATCATTGTGATAATTATCTCTGAAAGGGAAATAGGGTCAAACATTTTTCCTAAATGATTTTGGTGGTTGAATTGCCCAATACAAATAATTAGACTAACTAGTTTGCTCTAGATTAAATGTTCTACAGGTGCTAAAGTTCAACACAAACCAATAAAAAGATCCGAGTTAGGGTTCAAAAGAAAGGAGCAAAAGAAACCGATGAGAACCCTGGTCTGGCGCACCGGACAATGTCCGGTGAACCAGGGTCGATCGACTCCAACTCTTCACCTTCGGTTTTCTGGACTGCCGCTCCGCTATAATTCACCGGACTGTTCGGTGCACCAAGCGGAGCAACGGCTATCAGCGCAACGGTTGACTGCACAGTGCTCTAACAGAGCTACAGTTCGCGGCAGAAGTCAGAGCAGGCGCCAGAGGCGCACCAGACAATGAACAGTGCCTGACCGGTGCGACACCGGACTGTCCGGTGCACCAAGATGTCAGAGCTCCAACGGTCAAAACCGTCAGAACCCTAACGATTGGGTGACGTGGCTAGCGTACCGGCAGTGTCCGGTGGCGCACCGGACTGTTCGGTGCGCCCATCGACAGGAGCCCTCCCCAACGACTGTTTTGGTGGTTGGGGCTATAAATACCCCCAACCACCTCCATTCAAGGCATCCAAGTTTTCAGCATAGTGCATTCAATACAAGAGCTCTAGACTTCACTCTAAGACACAAACAAGAGATCAAATCCTCTCCCAAGTCCAAAATCACTCCAAACACTTTGTGACTAGTGAGAGAGAGATATTTTTGTGTTCATTTGAGCTCTTGTCGCTTGGATCGCTTTTCTTCTTCCCCATTCTTGTTCTCAAGACACTTGTAATCAAAGCAAGAGACACCAAGTTGTGGTGGTCCTTGTAGGGGTCTAAGTGACCCGGTTTAATTAAGGAGAAAAGCTCGCTCGGTCTAGGTGACCGTTTGGGAGAGGTAAAGGGTTGAAAGAGACCCGGTCTTTGTGACTGAGAGCACCTAGAGGGGGGGGGGGGGGTGAATAGGTGATCCTGTAAAACTTAAGCTTATAGCCACAAAAACTTGTTAAGTGTTAGCACAATAAATGCCAAGTGGCTAGAAAGGAGTCTCAACAAAACACAATACCACAAGAGATCAATCACAGAGATGACACAGTGGTTTATCCCGTGGTTCGGCCAAGACCAACGCTTGCCTACTCCACGTTGTGGCGTCCCAACGGACGAGGGTTGCAATCAACCCCTCTCAAGCGGTCCAAAGACCCACTTGAATACCACGGTGTTTTGCTTGCTTTTTCTCAATTCCGTTTGCAAGGAATCTCCACAACTTGGAGCCTCTCGCCCTTACAATTGAGGTTCACAAAGAACACAGAGCAAAGGGGGAATGAGCAACGCACACAAGACTTCAAAAGATCAGAGCAACAACACGCACACAAATCGCAACAAGAGCTTGCAACACAACTCAAAGAGTTCGCAACTCAACAAGAGCTCTAGATGCTATCACAATGAAACGAATGCGTGAGATCGATGTCTTGGTGCTTAGGAATGTTGTAGGAATGCTTGGTATCTTCCTCCATGCGCCTAGGGGTCCCTTTTATAGCCCCAAGGCAGCTAGGAGCCGTTGAGAACAAATCTGGAAGGCCATCCTTGCCTTCTGTCATCGGGCGCACCGGACAGTCCGGTGCACACCGGACAGTGTCCGGTGCCCGATTCCTTTCCTTAAATGCTGAAGCCGACCGTTGCAGATCCGGGGGCCGTTGGCGCACCGGATAGTCCGGTGCCCCCTTCCGACCGTTGGCTTGGCCACGTGTCGCGCGCAGAATCCGCGGCCGACCGTTGGCCCGGCCGACCGTTGGCTCACCGGACAGTCCAGTGCACACCGGACAGTCCGGTGAATTTTAGCCGTACGCCGTCAGCGAATTCCCGAGAGCGGCTACTTCGGCCGAGGCAGCCTGGCGCACCGGACACTGTCCGGTGCACCACCGGACAGTCCGGTGCCCCAGACCGAAACAACCTCTTGCCTGTACACAACCAACTCTTTTCTTTTCTTTTTCTTCCTGTTTCCAATACTTAGACAAGTATATTAGTACACAAAACCAATGTACTAAGACTTAGAAACATACCTTTGCTCTTGATTTGCACTTTATTCATCCATGGCATAAATTCACATTTAAGCACTTGAGTTGGCACTTAATCACCAAAATACTTAGAAATGGCCCAAGGGCACATTTCCCTTTCAATCTCCCCCTTTTTGGTGATTTATGCCAACACAACATAAGGCAACTAGAACAAGTGCAAAAGCACTTCAAATAAAACTCAAATTGATTTTGATTCAATTTTGGCATATATGGATCATCCTTTGCCACCACTTGGTTTGTTTTTGCAAATCAAACTCAAATCTCTATCTCTAAGTCAAACACACATGTTGAAGCATATAGAGAGTTATTCCAAAAGAGATTGATCAAAGATTTCAAAAACTCCCCCTATTTCCCATAATCACCACTTCTTCCCACAAGAAGCCAACTTTTGACAAGAGACATAATGAAAGAGTTTTGATAAAAACAAAAGGCTCTATGCTACTATTTTCAAAATTTCTCAAGTGGTAGCTGATCCATTTATTGCTTTGGCCTTTATTTTCTCCCCCTTTGGCATCAAGCACCAAAACGGGATCAATCTTGGCCCTTTTAACCCCATTGCCTCACCAAAATCTTCAATTAAGAGCAAATGGCAATGAGAGTACATGAGATGAACTTGGAATAAGTTACCCTCTCATCGGAGTGCAGTGGAAGTCTTTCATGGTCCAAGTCCACCTTTTCCCTTTCAATTCTCCTTCGAGACTAAATCAAGCAAACTCAAACAAATGGTTAGTCTCAAAGGGTCAAGTTGTAGCACATCTCCCCCTAAATGTGTGCATCACTTGCAGAAGGACTTGTGAGGTCCGGGGAGTGCTTGTACAACTTGAGCACCATCAATAAGCAACAAAATGTATAAGGAACATGATCAAAGGCATAAAAACATGTATGCTACAATTCAATCCAAGTTCCACGAATCTAAGACATTTAGCTCACTTCGCAACCTGCAAAAGGTCTTCTCATCTAGAGGCTTGGTAAAGATATCGGCTAGCTGGTTCTCGGTGCTAACATGAAACACTTCGATATCTCCCTTTTGCTGGTGGTCTCTCAAAAAGTGATGCCGGATGTCTATGTGCTTTGTGCGGCTGTGTTCAACAGGATTTTCCGCCATGCGGATATCACTCTCATTATCACATAGGAGTGGGACTTTGCTCAGATTGTAGCCAAAGTCCCGGAGGGTTTGCCTCATCCAAAGTAGTTGCGCGCAACACTGTCCTGCGGCAACATACTCGGCCTCAGCGGTGGATAGGGCAACGGAAGTTTGTTTCTTAGAGTTCCATGACACCAGGGACCTTCCTAAGAATTGGCACGTCCCCGATGTACTCTTCCTATCGACCTTACATCCAGCATAGTCGGAATCTGAGTATCCAACCAAGTCAAAGGTAGACCCTTTTGGATACCAGAGCCCAAAGCAAGGCGTAGCAACTAAGTATCTTAGAATTCGCTTCACCGCCACTAAGTGACACTCCTTAGGATCGGATTGAAATCTAGCACACATGCATACGCTAAGCATAATATCCGGTCTACTAGCACATAAATAAAGTAAAGACCCTATCATTGACCGGTATGCTTTTTGATCAACGGACTTACCTCCTTTGTTGAGGTCGGTGTGTCCGTCGGTTCCCATCGGAGTCTTTGCGGGCTTGGCGTCCTTCATCCCAAACCGCTTTAGCAGATCTTGCGTGTACTTCGTTTGGGAGATGAAGGTGCCGTCCTTGAGTTGCTTCACTTGGAACCCAAGGAAGTAGTTCAACTCGCCCATCATCGACATCTCGAATTTCTGCGTCATTACCCTGCTAAACTCTTCACAAGACTTTTGGTTAGTAGAACCAAATATTATGTCATTGACATAAATTTGGCACACAAACAAATCACCATCACATGTCTTAGTAAAGAGTGTTGGATCAGCTTTCCCAACCTTGAAAGCATTGACAATTAGAAAGTCTCTAAGGCATTCATACCATGCTCTTGGGGCTTGCTTAAGTCCATAGAGCGCCTTAGAGAGCTTACACACGTGGTCGGGGTACCGTTCATCCTCGAAGCCAGGGGGTTGCTCCACGTACACCTCCTCCTTGATCGGCCCGTTGAGGAAAGTGCTCTTCACATCCATTTGGAACAACCTGAAGGAATGGTGAGCGGCATATGCTAGCAAGATACGAATGGACTCTAGCCTAGCCACAGGAGCAAAAGTCTCCTCAAAGTCCAAACCTGCGACTTGGGCATAACCTTTTGCCACAAGTCTAGCCTTGTTCCTTGTCACCACCCCGTGCTCGTCTTGTTTGTTGCGGAACACCCACTTGGTTCCCACAACATTTTGCTTGGGACGAGGCACCAGTGTCCAAACTTCATTGCGCTTGAAGTTGTTGAGCTCCTCCTGCATGGCCAACACCCAGTCCGGATCTAGCAAGGCCTCCTCTACCCTGAAAGGCTCAATAGAAGAGACAAAGGAGTAATGCTCACAAAAATTAACTAATCGAGATCGAGTAGTTACTCCCTTGCTAATGTCACCCAGAATTTGGTCGACGGGATGATCCCTTTGAATCATCGCTCGAACTTGGGTTGGAGGTGCCGGTTGCGCTTCTTCCTCCATCACATGAACATCTTGTGCTCCTCCTTGATCACACGCCACCTGTTGATGAACCTGTTCATCGTCTTGAGTTGGGGGATGCACCGTTGTTGAGGAAGAAGGTTGATCTCGTTCATCTTGTTCCTGTGGCCGCACTTCTCCAATCGCCATGGTTCGTATAGCGGCCGATGGAACATCTTCTTCATCTACATCATCACAATCAACAACTTGCTCTCTTGGAGAGCTATTAGTCTCATCAAATACAACGTCGCTAGAGACTTCAACCAAACCCGATGATTTGTTGAAGACTCTATACGCCTTTGTATTTGAGTCATAACCTAACAGAAACCCTTCTACAGCTTTGGGAGCAAACTTAGAATTTCTACCCTTCTTCACTAGAATGTAGCACTTGCTCCCAAATACACGAAAGTACGATACATTGGGTTTGTTACCGGTTAGAAGCTCATATGACGTCTTCTTGAGGAGGCGGTGAAGGTAGACCCTGTTGATGGCGTGGCAAGCCGTGTTCACGGCTTCCGACCAAAAACGCTCGGGGGTCTTGAACTCTCCAAGCATAGTCCTCGCCATGTCGATTAGCGTCCTGTTCTTCCTCTCTACCACACCATTTTGCTATGGTGTGTAGGGAGCGAAGAACTCGTGCTTGATCCCTTCCTCCTCAAGGAACTCCTCCACTTGAAGGTTCTTGAACTCGGACCCGTTGTCGCTCCTTATCTTCTTCACCTTGAGCTCAAACTCATTTTGAGCTCTCCTGAGGAAGCGCTTGAGGGTCCCTTGGGTTTCAGACTTATCCTGCAAAAAGAACACCCAAGTGAAGCGGGAAAAGTCATCAACAATAACTAGACCATACTTACTTCCTCCTATGCTCAGATAGGCGACGGGTCCGAAGAGGTCCATATGTAGCAGCTCCAGGGATCTTGATGTTGTCATCACATTTTTGGTGTGATGAAAGCCTCCCACCTGTTTCCCTGCTTGACAAGCTGCACAAGGTCTATCTTTTTCGAAATGCACATTAGTCAAACCTATCACGTGTTCTCCCTTTAGAAGCTTGTGAAGGTTCTTCATCCCCACATGTGCTAAGCGGCGATGCCACAGCCAGCCCATGCCAGTCTTAGCAATTAAGCATGCATCTAGACCGGCCTCCTCTTTTGCAAAATCAACTAAATAAAGTTTGCCGTCTAATACACCCTTAAAAGCTAGTGAACCATCACATCTTCTAAAGACAGACACATCTACATTTGTAAATAGACAGTTATACCCCATGTTGCATAATTGACTAACAGATAGCAAATTATATCCCAAGGACTCAACTAAAAACACATTAGAAATTGAGTGCTCATTTGAGATTGCAATTTTACCTAATCCTTTTACCTTGCCTTGATTCCCATCATCGAATATAATTGAATCTTGGGAATCCTTATTTTTGACGTAGGAGGTGAACATCTTCTTCTCCCCCGTCATATGGTTTGTGCATCCGCTGTCGATAATCCAGCTTGAACCCCCGGATGCATAAACCTGCAAGGCAAATTTAGGCTTGGGTCTTAGGTACCCAACTCATGTTGGGTCCTACAAGGTTAGCACAAATATCCTTAGGGACCCAAATGCAAGTTTTATCACCCTTGCATTTTGCCCCTAATTTCCTAGCAATCACTTTTCTATTCTTTCTACAAATTTCAAAGGAAACATTCAAAGCATGATATATTGTAGAGGGTTCATTAACTTTCCTAGGAACATTAACAACATTTCTCCTAGGCAAATTATGAACAACATTTCTTCTACCAACCTTTCTATCATGCACAACATGAGAACTAGAAGCAGTCATAGCATAAGAATCATAAGCATGTGAATCAAAAGCATCATAACTTCTAAAAGCATTTCTAGAATTTTTCCTATCATGATACAAAAAGGCATGGTTCTTTTTAGCACTGGTAGCCATAGGGGTCTTCCCTTTCTCCTTAGCGGGAATGGGAGCCTTATGGCTTGTTAAGTTCTTGGCTTCCCTTTTGAAGCCAAGTCCATCCTTAATTGAGGGGTGTCTACCAATCGTGTAGGCATCCCTTGCAAATTTTATCTTATCAAATTCGCTTTTGCTAGCCTTAAGTTGAGCATTAAGACTAGCCACTTCATCATTCAATTTAGAAATTGAAACTAGATGTTTACTACAAGCATCAACATTAAGATCTTTACACCTAGTGCAAGTTTCAACAATTTCTACACAAGATGTTGATTTACTAGCTACTTCTAGTTTAGCATTTAAGTCATCATTAACACTCTTTAAAGTAGCAATGTTTTCATGACAAGAAGATAATTCACTAGAAAGCACTTCATTTCTTTTAACTTCTAAAGCATAGGATTTTTGTGCCTCTACAAACTTATCATGTTCATCATACAACAAATCCTCTTGCTTTTCTAAAAGCCTATCCTTTTCATTCAAGGCATCAATCAATTCATTGATTTTATCAATTTTATTTCTATCCAATCCCTTGAACAAACTAGAGTAATCTATTTCATCATCACTAGACTCATCGTCACTAGAAGAATCATAAGTGATATCATTACGAGTGATTACCTTCTTCTCTCTTGCCATGAGGCAAGTGTGACGCTCGTTGGGGAAGAGAGATGACTTGTTGAAGGCAGTGGCGGCGAGTCCCTCATTGTCGGAGTCAGACGAGGAGCAGTCCGAATCCCACTCCTTGCCAAGATGAGCCTCGCCCTTTGCCTTCTTATAATTCTTCTTCTTCTCCCTCTTGTTCCCTTGGTCCTGATCACTATCATTGTCGGGACAGTTAGCAATAAAATGACCAAGCTTACCGCATTTGAAGCACGAACGCTTCCCCTTGGCTTTGGTCTTGCTTGGCTGTCCCTTGCGACCTTTAAGTGCCGTCTTGAATCTTTTGATGATGAGGGCCATCTCTTCATCATTAAGTCCGGCCGCCTCAATTTGTGCCACCCTGCTAGGTAGCGCCTCCTTGCTTCTTGTTGCCTTGAGAGCAAGGGGTTGAGGCTCGTTGATCGGTCCATTTAAGACGTCGTCCACGTATCTTGCCTCCTTGATCATCATCCGCCCGCTTACGAATTTTCCGAGTACCTCCTCGGGCGTCATCTTCGTGTACCTGGGATTCTCACGAATATTGTTCACGAGATGAGGATCAAGAACGGTAAATGACCTTAGCATTAGGCGGACGACGTCGTGATCCGTCCATCGCGTGCTTCCGTAGCTCCTTATTTTGTTGATAAGGATCTTGAGCCGGTTGTATGTTTGCGTCGGCTCCTCGCCCCTTATCATCGCGAATCGTCCGAGCTCGCCCTCCACCAACTCCATCTTGGTGAGTAAGGTGACATCATTCCCCTCATGAGAGATCTTGAGGGTGTCCCAAATCTGCTTGGCATTGTCCAAGCCGCTCACCTTGTGATACTCGTCCCTGCACAAAGAGGCTAGCAACACAGTAGTAGCTTGTGCATTTTTATGGATCTGTTCATTAATAAATGAAGGACTATCCGAGCTATCAAATTTCATTCCACTTTCCACAATCTCCCAAATGCTTGGATGGAGAGAAAATAGGTGTGTACGCATTTTGTGACTCCAAAATCCGTAGTCCTCTCCATCAAAGTGAGGAGGCTTGCCAAGTGGAATGGGGAGCAAATGAGCATTTGAGCTATGCGGAATGCGCGAATAATCAAAAGAAAAGTTTGAGTTAACCGTCTTTTGTTTGTCGTAGTCGTCGTCCTTGTGGGAAGAAGCAGACTCGTCGCTGTCGTAGTAGACGATCTACTTGATACGTCTTGTCTTCTTCTTCTTCCCATCTTTACGTCTGTGGCCCGAGCCAGAGTCGTTGGATTTGTCATCTTTTGGCTCGTTGACGAAGGACTCCTTTTCCTTGTCGTTGATCACGATTCCCTTCCCCTTAGGATCCATCTCTTCGGGCGGTTAGTCCCTTTCTTGAAGAGAACGGCTCTGATACCAATTGAGAGCACCTAGAGGGGGGGGGGGTGAATAGGTGATCCTGTAAAACTTAAGCTTATAGCCACAAAAACTTGTTAAGTGTTAGCACAATAAATGCCAAGTGGCTAGAAAGGAGTCTCAACAAAACACAATACCACAAGAGATCAATCACAGAGATGACACAGTGGTTTATCCCGTGGTTCGGCCAAGACCAACGCTTGCCTACTCCACGTTGTGGCGTCCCAACGGACGAGGGTTGCAATCAACCCCTCTCAAGCGGTCCAAAGACCCACTTGAATACCACGGTGTTTTGCTTGCTTTTTCTCAATTCCGTTTGCGAGGAATCTCCACAACTTGGAGCCTCTCGCCCTTACAATTGAGGTTCACAAAGAACACAGAGCAAAGGGGGAATGAGCAACGCACACAAGACTTCAAAAGATCAGAGCAACAACACGCACACAAATCGCAACAAGAGCTTGCAACACAACTCAAAGAGTTCGCAACTCAACAAGAGCTCTAGATGCTATCACAATGAAACGAATGCGTGAGATCGATGTCTTGGTGCTTAGGAATGTTGTAGGAATGCTTGGTATCTTCCTCCATGCGCCTAGGGGTCCCTTTTATAGCCCCAAGGCAGCTAGGAGCCGTTGAGAACAAATCTGGAAGGCCATCCTTGCCTTCTGTCATCGGGCGCACCGGACAGTCCGGTGCACACCGGACAGTGTCCGGTGCCCGATTCCTTTCCTTAAATGCCGAAGCCGACCGTTGCAGATCTGGGGGCCGTTGGCGCACCGGACAGTCCGGTGCCCCCTTCCGACCGTTGGCTTGGCCACGTGTCGCGCGCAGAATCCGCGGCCGACCGTTGGCCCGGCCGACCGTTGGCTCACCGGACAGTCCGGTGCACACCGGACAGTCCGGTGAATTTTAGCCGTACGTCGTCAGCGAATTCCCGAGAGCGGCTACTTCGGCCGAGGCAGCCTGGCGCACCGGACACTGTCCGGTGCACCACCGGACAGTCCGGTGCCCCAGACCGAAACAGCCTCTTGCCTGTACACAGCCAACTCTTTTCTTTTCTTTTTCTTCCTGTTTCCAATACTTAGACAAGTATATTAGTACACAAAACCAATGTACTAAGACTTAGAAACATACCTTTGCTCTTGATTTGCACTTTATTCATCCATGGCATAAATTCACATTTAAGCACTTGAGTTGGCACTTAATCACCAAAATACTTAGAAATGGCCCAAGGGCACATTTCCCTTTCAGTGACCACCTCAACGGGGACTAGGTTTGCAAGAACTGAACCTCGGTAAAACAAATCACCGTGTCATCCGCTTTCATTTGCTTGTGATTTGTTTTCGCCCTCTCTTTCGGACTCGGTTTTATTTCTAATGCTAACCCCGGCTTGTAGTTGTGCTTAAAGTTTATAAATTTTAGATTTGCCTATTCACCCCCTCTAGGCGACTTTCAATTGGTATCAGAGCCTGGTACTTCATTAGATTTTAACCACTCGAAGTGATGTCGGGAGAACACACCAAGAATGAGATCCTGATAGGCGGTGACAAGTCTACAAGCCATGAGAAGGCTCCATCGGGGGAGTCCGGTAACAAGATGAAGGGAACCCCTTCACATACGAAGACGCATCAGAGTGGTGACAAGAAAAAGAAGATGAAGAAAGTGGTCTACTACGAGACCGATTCTTCGTCACCATCCACTTCGCGCCGTCCGTCACTTCTAAGCGGCATGAGCACAAGAAGTTTAGTAAGATCCCCTTACGCTATCCTCGCATTTCCAAACACACTCCTTTACTTTCCGTCCCACTAGGCAAACCACCGGTTTTTGACGGTGAAGATTATTGTATGTGGAGTGATAAAATGAGGCATCATCTAACCTCATTCCACTCTAGCATTTGGGACATTATTGAGTTTGGAGCGCAGGTACCATCCATGGGGGATGAAGGATATGATTCGGACAAAGTTGTCCAAATCCGGCACTTCAACTCCCAAGCCACTACTATACTCCTCGCCTCTCTAAGTCGAGAGGAGTATAATAAGGTGCAAGGGTTGAAGAGTGCCAAAGAGATTTGGGACGTGCTCAAGACCGCGCACGAAGGGGATGAGGTGACAAAGATCACCAAGTGGGAGACGATCGAGGGGGAGCTCGGTCGGTTCGTCCTCAACCAAGGAGAGGACTAGAGGAGCCACAAGCCATGTACAACCGGCTCAAGACCTTGGTGAATCAAGTGCGCAACCTCGAGGGCACAAAATGGGATGACCATGAAATGGTCAAGGTTATTCTAAGATCACTCGTTTTTCTTAATCCTACACAAGTTCAATTAATTCATGGTGATCCTAGATACAAGCTAATGTCTCCCGAGGAGGTTACAGGAAAGTTTGTGAGCTTTGAATTGATGATCAAAGGCTCCAAACAAATCATCGAGCGAGGCGCCACCTCCACACCCGAGGTGCAACCCGTCGCATTCAAAGCGACAGAGGAGAAGAAAGAAGAGTCTACGTCAAGTAGGCTCCCCATCGACGCCTCCAAGCTCGACAACGAGGAAATGGCTCTCATCATCAAGAGCTTCCGCTAAATCCTCAAGCAAAGGAGGGGGAAGGATTATAAACCCTGCTCCAAGAATGTGTGCTACAAGTGTGGTAAGCCCGGTCATTTTATTTCTAAATGTCCATTATCAAGTGATAGTGATAGGGGCGACGACAAGAAGGGAAGGAGGAAGGAAAAGAAGAAGTACAACAAGAAGAAGGGCGGCGATGCCCACGTGTGTCGGGAATGGGACTCCGATGAGAGCTCCACCGACTCCTCCTCCGACGAGGATGCCGCCAACATCACCGTCAACAAGGGACTTCTCTTCCCCAACGTCGGCCACAAGTGCCTCATGGCAAAGGACGACAAGAAAAAGAAGGTACAAGCTAGAACCACCCCCAAGTATACTACATCTAGTGATGAGGGTAGTTCTAGTGATGATGAAGATAATTTGCTTGCCCTTTTTGCCAACCTTAACATGCAACAAAAGGAAAAATTAAATGAATTGATAGGAGCTATTCATGAGAAGGATGAACTCTTGGATAGCCAAGAGGAATTCCTTATTAAAGAAAACAAAAAACATGTTAAGGTAAAGAATGCTTATGCTCAGGAAGTAGAAAAGAATGAAAATTTGACTAAGGAGCTTAGCATTTGCCATGACACTGTCTCTAACCTTAGAACTGAGAATGTCAAATTACTTGCTAAGGTTGAAAAGAGAAATGTTTGTGATGATTCTATTGCCAATCTTAAGAATGATAATACTAGTTTAATTGATAAGATTGACAAATTGGATGAATCAATTTCTAGCCTTAAGATTGAATGATAAATTAATTGCTAAGGCTAAGGATTTAAATGTTTGCAATGTTTCTATTTCCTATCTTAGAGATGAAAATGCCATGCTAAAATCTAAGATAGATGAATTAAAATCTTGCAAACCCTCTACATCCACTGTTGATCATGTTTCTATTTGCATAAGATGTAGAGACATTAATGTTGATGCTATTCATGATCACATTGCTATGATTAAACAAAAAAATGATCATATAGCTAAACTAGATGCTAAAATTGCCGAGCATGAATTAGAAAATGAAAAATTTAAATTTGCTCGTAGCATGCTTTATAATGGGAGACGCCCTGCAATTAAGGATGGCATTGGCTTCCAACAGGGAGACAATGTCAAGCTTAATGCCCCCAAGAAATTATCTAATTTTGTTAAGGGTAAGGCTCCCATGGCCCAGGATAACGAGGGCTATATTTTATATCCTACCGGTTATCCTGAGCATAAGATTAGGAGAATTCATGCTAGAAAACCTCATAATATTTCACATCATGTTTTTATGTATAAAAATGAGGCTTCTAGCTCTAGGCAATCAAGCCATGTTAAATTACCAAAAAAGAAAACTCCTATTGCATCAAATGAGCCAAATGTTTCATTTAAGACCTTTGATGCTTCTTATGTTTTAACTAACAAATTAGGCAAAGTAGTTGCCAAATATGTTGGGGGCAAACACAAGGGCTCCAAGACTTGTGTTTGGGTACCCAAGGTGCTTGATTCTAATGTGAAAGGACCCAAGACCGTTTGGGTACCTAAGAACAAGGCCTAAACTTGTTTTGTAGGTTTATGCATCCGGGGGATCAAGTTGGATCATTGATAGCGGATGCACAAACCACATGACAGGGGAGAAAAGAATGTTCTCCTCCTACGAGAAAAACGATGATCCCCAAAGAGCTATCACATTCGGGGATGGAAATCAAGGTTTGGTCAAAGGACTTGGTAAAATTGCTATATCACCTGACCATTCAATTTCCAATGTTTTTCTTGTAGATTCTTTAGATTATAACTTGTTTTCAGTTTCTCAATTATGCAAAATGGGTTACAACTGTCTTTTTACAGATATAGGTGTTACTGTCTTTAGAAGAATTGATGATTCAGTAGCATTTAAGGGAGTATTAGAGGGTCAGCTATACTTAGTTGATTTTAATAGAGCTGAACTCGATACTTGCTTAATTTCTAAGACTAATATGGGTTGGCTCTGGCATCGCCGATTAGCCCATGTTGGGATGAAGAATCTTCACAAGCTTCTAAAGGGAGAACACATTTTGGGACTAACCAATGTTCATTTTGAGAAAGACAGGATTTGTAGCGCATGTCAAGCAGGGAAGCAAGTTGGTACCCATCATCCACACAAGAACATCATGACGATCGACAGGCCGCTTGAGCTACTCCACATGGATCTATTCGGCCCGATCGGTTACATAAGCATTGGCGGGAGTAAGTATTGTCTTGTAATTGTGGATGATTATTCTCGCTTCACATGGGTATTCTTTTTGCAGGAAAAATCACAAACCCAAGAGACCTTAAAGGGATTCTTGAGACGGGCTCAAAATGAGTTCGGATTAAGGATCAAGAAAATAAGAAGCGACAACAGAACGGAGTTCAAGAACTCTGAAATTGAAGGCTTTCTTGAGGAGGAGGGCATCAAGCATGAATTCTCTTCTCCCTACACACCTCAACAAAATGGTGTAGTGGAGAGGAAGAATAGAACTCTATTGGACATGGCGAGGACCATGCTTGATGAGTACAAGACACCGGACTGGTTTTGGGCTGAGGCGATTAACACCGCCTGCTACTCCATCAACCGACTCTACCTTCACCGAATCCTCAAGAAGACATCATATCAACTCCTCACCAGTAAAAAGGCCAATGTTTCATATTTTAGAGTCTTTGGTAGCAAATGTTTTTTCTTGTTAAAAGAGGTAGAAAATCTAAATTTGCTCCTAAGGCTGTAGAAGGCTTTTACTTGGTTATGACTCAAACACAAGGGCATATAGAGTCTTTAACAAGTCCACTGGACTAGTTGAAGTTTCTTGTGACATTGTGTTTGATGAGACTAATGGCTCCCAAGTGGAGCAAGTTGATCTTGATGAGCTAGATGATGAAGAGGCTCCGTGCATCGCGCTAAGGAACATGTCCATTGGGGATGTGTGTCCTAAGGAATCCGAAGAGCCCACTCAAGCTCAAGATCAACCGTCATCTTCTATGCAAGCATCTCCACCAACCCAAGATGAGGATCAAGCTCAAGATGATGAAAATGAAGATCAAGAGGATGAGCCACCTCAAAAGGAGGACAACGATCAAGGGGGAGATAACGATGATCAAGACAAGGAAGATGATCAAGGAGTACAGGGTCCAAGACCGCCACACCCAAGAGTCCACCAAGCGATACAACGAGATCACCCCGTGAACTCAATCCTCGGTGATATTCATAAGGGGGTAACCACTCGATCTCGTGTCGCTCATTTTTGTGAACATTACTCTTTTGTGTTTTCTATTGAGCCATACAGGGTGGAAGATGCATTAAGAGATTCGGATTAGGTGTTGGCAATGCAAGAGGAGCTCAACAACTTCACGAGGAATGAGGTATGGCATATCGTTCCATGTCCTAATCAAAATGTTGTAGGAACCAAGTGGGTATTCCGCAACAAGCAAGATGAGCATGGTGTGGTGACAAGGAACAAAGCCCGACTTGTAGCCAAGGGATATTCACAAGTCGAAGGTTTGGATTTCGGTGAAACCTATGCACCTGCAGCTAGGCTTGAGTCAATTCGCATATTACTTGCCTATGCTACTTACCATGGCTTTAAGCTATATCAAATGGACGTGAAAAGTGCCTTCCTCAATGGACCAATCAAGGAAGAGGTCTATGTTGAGCAACCTCCCGGCTTTGAAGATAGTGAGTACCCTAACCATGTGTATAAACTCTCAAAGGCGCTTTATGGGCTCAAGCAAGCCCCAAGAGCACGGTATGAATGCCTAAGAGATTTCCTTATCACTAATGGTTTCAAAGTCGGAAAAGCCGATCCTACCCTCTTTACTAAAACCATTGCAAATGATTTGTTTGTATGCCAAATTTATGTTGATGATATCATATTTGGGTCTACTAACAAATCTACTTGTGAAGAGTTTAGTAGGATTATGATTCAAAAATTCGAGATGTCTATGATGGGAGAGTTGAAGTATTTTCTATGATTTCAAGTCAAGCAACTCCAAGAGGGCACCTTCATCAGCCAAACTAAGTACATTCAAGATATACTCACCAAGTTTGGAATGAAGGATGCCAAGCCCATCAAGACACCCATGGAACCAATGGGCATCTCGACCTCGACACAGGAGGTAAATCCGTAGATCAAAAGGTATACCGGTCGATGATAGGATCTTTACTCTATTTATGTGCATCTCGACCGGATATTATGCTTTCCGTGTGCATGTGTGCAAGGTTCCAAACCGATCCTAAGGAAGTTCACCTTAGGGCCATGAAAAGAATCTTGAGATATTTAGTTCATACACTTAAGTTTGGTCTTTGGTACCCCAAGGGATCCACCTTTGATTTGATAGGTTATTCAGATGCTGATTGGGCAGGGTGTAAAATTGATAGAAAGAGCACATTAGGGACTTGTCAGTTCTTGGGAAGATCCTTGGTGTCTTGGGCTTCAAAGAAACAAAATTCAGTAGCTCTTTCTACCGCCAAAGCCGAGTATATTGCTGCAGGTCATTGTTGCGCGCAATTGCTTTGGATGAGGCAAACCCTTTGGGACTATGGCTACAAATTGAGCAAAGTCCCTCTCCTATGTGATAATGAGAGTGCAATCCGCATGGCGGATAATCCCGTTGAACACAGCCGCACTAAGCACATAGCCATTCGGTATCACTTTTTGAGGGATCACCAACAAAGGGGGGATATCGAGATTGCTTATGTTAGCACCAAAGAACAATTAGCTGATATCTTTACCAAGCCATTAGATGAGAAAACCTTTACCAAACTTAGGATTGAGCTAAACATTCTTGATTCTCGGAACTTTGATTGATACTTTGCACACATAGCTCATTTCACGTACCTTTGATCATATCTCTTTTATGTCTATGACTAATGTGTTTTCAAGTATATTCCAATGATAAGTCGTAGATTGAAAGGGAAATGGAGTCTTCGGCGAAGACAAGGCTTCCACTCCACTCTATCGGTATTATTTACCCTTCGCCGTCACTCCGCACCATTCTCCACTTTGGTATAATCTTCACTCATATTCATTTGTACCATTGGGAAGAAAGTAAAAGGGCTCTCAAAATACTCCGTTTTTGGCGATTAATGCCAAAGGGGGAGAAATGTTAAGACCAAAGCAAAAGGACCGCACCACCACACCAATTTCAAAATTTTTGAAATCTAGTTTTCAATTGGTATCTTTCAAATTAATATTCCTCTGAGAAATTCTATCTAAATTGGTAGTGAAATGTTTAAAAGAGGAATTTCTCAAAATTGGTATCTAAAATATTTGATCTTATTTCAATTGTTAAAAGCCTCTTGAACACTAAGAGGAGAATTTCATTCAGGGCGAGTTTTGTTTAAATCAAAGGAAAAGCATTTGAAAAAGGGGGAGAAAATTTCAAATCTTGAAAATGCTTCTCGAAATCATATTCATATACCTTTGACTATTTGCAAAAAGATTTTGAAAAGAATTTCCAAAAGTATTTGCAAAAACAAAACAAGTGGTGAAAAAGTGGTCCAAAATATTAAAAGAAAGAAAGCACCCATGCATATCTAATGAAAGTATAAATTGGTTTAAATTCCAAGCAACCTTTGCACTTACATTATGCAAACTAGTTCAATTCTGCACTTATGTATTTGCTTTGGTTTGTGTTGGCATCAATCACCAAAAAGGGGGAGATTGAAAGGGAAATAGGGTCAAATTTTTCCTAAATGATTTTGGTGGTTGAATTGCCCAACACAAATAATTGGACTAACTAGTTTGCTCTAGATTATATGTTCTACAGGTGCTAAAGGTTCAACACAAACCAATAAAAAGATCCGAGTTAGGGTTCAAAAGAAAGGAGCAAAAGAAACCGAAGAGAACCCTAGTCTGGCGCACTGGACTGTCCGGTGTGCCATCGAACAGTGTCTGGTGCACCACCGGATAGTGTCCGGTGCACCAGGGTCGATCGACTCCAACTCTTCACCTTCGGGTTTCTGGACTACCGCTCTGCTATAATTCACCGGACTATCCGGTGTGGCACCGGACTGTCCGATGCACCAAGCGGAGCAACGACTATCAACGCAATGGTCGACTGCACAGTGCCCTGACAGAGCTACAGTTCGTGACAGAAGTCAGAGCAGGCGCCAGAGGCGCACCAGACAGTGAACAGTGCATGTCCGGTGCGGCACCGGACTGTCCGGTGCACCAAGATGTCAGAGCTCCAACAGTCGAAACCGTCAGAACCCTAACGGTTGGGTGACATGGCTGGCGCACTAGACTGTGTCCGGTGGCGCACCGGACTGTCCGGTGCGCCCCATCGACAACAGCCCTCCCCAGCGGCTGTTTTGGTGGTTGGGGCTATAAATACCCCCAACCACCTCCATTCAAGGCATCCAAGTTTTTAGCATAGTGCATTCAATACAAGAGCTCTAGACTTCACTCCAAGACACAAACAAGAGATCAAATCCTCTCCCAAGTCCAAAATCACTCCAAACACTTAGTGACTAGTGAGAGAGAGATTTTCGTGTTCATTTGAGCTCTTGTCGCTTGGATCGCTTTTCTTCTTCCCCATTCTTGTTCTCAAGACACTTGTAATCAAAGCAAGAGACACCAAGTTGTGGTGGTCCTTGTAGGGGTCTAAGTGACCCGGTTTGATTAAGGAGAAAAGCTCACTCGGTCTAGGTGACCGTTTGAGAGAGGGAAAGGGTTGAAAGAGACCCGGTCTTTGTGACCACCTCAACGGGGACTAGGTTTGCAAGAACCGAACCTCGGTAAAACAAATCACTGTGTCATCCGCTTTCATTTGCTTGTGATTTGTTTTTGCCATCTATTTCAGATTCGATTTTATTTCTAACGCTAACCCCGGCTTGTAGTTGTGCTTAAAGTTTATAAATTTTAGATTTGCCTATTCACCCCCCTCTAGGCGACTTTCAGTCTCCATGGCTCAGGGCCGTGCAAACTTCCTTTTTATACAACAGACTACAATGTGTGGACTCAAGGACCAGGTTGGTGTGATCCCGACCATTTCCTAGCATCTCTTGGCGAAGCTACATTTCAGAAATAGATGATCCCATGTTTCCTCTTTCTGTTGTATGTAATTTTCACATGTGTAGGAGTCTAGATCCGTATTTCTTCTGTTGAGCACTAATTTGGTGTTCAATCTGTCATGCTGGAGTAGCCAAAAGAACATTTTTTGTTTAGGCTGGCACTTTGATTTCCATGTGAGAGTAATAGTGTCTGGCGTTGCGAGGACTTTATCTATGAGTTCATATATCTCTTGAGATGAGTACTTATCTGCAACACTAGCACATCTCCATTTGTCTGGTGTCACACCTGGATTGAAGGGATAAAGTCGGGTGCGTCTCATATGTGCGCCAAAAAAGAACATCACATATAATGACAAAGTGTATAGAGATAAATGTCATAATATCATAATGTCATTATTACATAGCGAAAGTCTTACAAAAATAAATGATAAATATAAAGCAACTAAACATCCATCCTTGGCGCCATAAAGTTGACTGGGAAACGCCACATAGATCAACTCGTACTCCTCATTGTATGGCTCCTCCTGGACCACCTGTTCTTCTCCTATGGGGGGTTATATATCGCAAGGGTGAGCTCACAAAAGATCATAGCTCAACAAGTTGTGGGGAATAATGTGTATGAACTCACCAAAGGTGGAAGCTCATGTGAAGTGTAAGGCTGATCAATAAGTAAGGGGTAAAGCTGAGCATTGCTTTTAATAAGTTGGTCAAGTTTTATTAGAAGTTACTAAATGTAAGTAGATACCAAACCAGAGTAATAATAGATCAAAATTTAATAATAAATCCCAATGAGATGCAAATGACAAATTGAATTTAATTCTATAATTTAATCATGCGAGAGTCCTGAGCTGCTCATGACCGCGAGCATGGCTAGTGTACTAGTTTTACACTCTGCAGAGGTTGTACACTGTACCCACAAGTCATGTTACCCATCTGCCACGGGGTTGTATGGCCCCATACACCTCTACCAAGGAAGCGAGGCAGGATAACACTACGAGGCCTTTACAAAGTTCCATTAGCTTCAGAAAACCCGCTACAGTTTCTAGGAAGAGCAATGCAGGAATCCCCCGTCTGACCGCCATCGCAGCAAAATCAACCCGGGAACCTCCCTACACGCCTACTCCCCTACTACCCTTGCCCCTATCGGGTAAGGTAGTCCTCCACTAGCTTTCCTAGTTAGTCAGCCAAGGGCGTCCCATTCCACCCTTGTGGTGGCACGTGTTTCTCAAGTTAAGCTCGATGTTCCAATTAAAATAATGGTCCTATCATGAACAAAAATAGAACAATAATAAATAATTGGAACATAATCATAATGTAATATTAATCCCAAAACCATGTATAGCAATAGCAATGACTACCCAAAATTCAGGGGTAAACAAGGTGAAAAGATAACTAGACTAGGGTGACCTATTGGGTCACATCAAAATTAAGCATATGTATCAATAAATGATTATAAAGAACATTATTGTGTAATAAAAGTGGTCAACGGCATAACTTGCCTTCAATGAGCTTCTGCTCAGCAACTTCTACCTGCTGAACACCCGGATCCTTGGCCACTGGCTCTTCTACTCGCCACAATACAAACAAGCATAATACAAGGGAGAAATTAACATCACACCAAACATGTATACAAAATACATATTAATAATCTACGCATTAAAACAAGATCATAGGAAAAAGAATCACTAAATTCGGAGTTACAGATTTCGAGTTATGAATTTCCGAAGGTTTTATGTGTTTGGTACAAAATAAATTAAGTAAACAGTTTTAGTCTATGTTTCATGTTTAAACAGAGACACTAAGTGATGAACAATATTAATATCAAAATATTGCAACTGGAATGGAGTGAAAAGGGATTAAAATGGATTTTCTGGGAATAAAATGAGTTTCTGGAATTATTTGTATACTAAAAATCAATTTCTATAATTATTTATTCATTTTCACTAACTTCTGGACTGCGTGCATAATAAACAGAGAGCCTAGGGTTTTCCGCGTAAAAATTCCGAGACCCAATACACAGTGGTCGTGGACAGTGGGTTATTTCCTTAAAATCTTAGGGTCTCTTTCGCTAAACTATCCGACCGAAGCGGTATCAGCCAAGATGGGCCCTCCAATCAGATGTGAGCGACCCGGATTAAATCTCGAGCCAACCGAACGGGATACAGTTAGTCCCTCATATTTGTATCTAATGGCGTAGATTTTGTTGTACCCAGATCTAATCGCAACCACTGGATCTAAGGCCTACGGTTCAGATTTAATGCAGCGAATGTGCGATGTTTGCTTTGATCTGCACCGTCAATCCATGGATCAACAAACCAGCATCAAAACATGAAAGGGTATGGTAGCTTCTAATCCTAGCCACCCATCCGCAGATCGACGACTAGGGAAGGGGCATCCTTCCCCAACAGCTCCGACACGGCGGCGCCCATACCCGCGGCGGAGGATCATCGGAGTAAGCCCGATCTGGTGCTACGATGGCCTAGATGCAGCACCAACAATTGCTAGCCGATGCGGATCCCATGGTGTACACGTGAGTGGCGCAACTACCGGTGATAAGGACAAATCTGCGGTTGACCACGGCGGAGACTAACCCCACGACGGCGCTAGGACGCCCGTACCAAATCCCCGCTACAAACTATCACCACTTTGACTAATCTTGGGTGCGCCAAGATGGAAGAGCGAAAGCGAAGGTGTAGGGATACTCACCGAGGGTGGAGGTGAGGGCAGTGCCGGACACGGTGGACGACAGATGTGCAAACCCGCCACACACCGACAAGGAATCGAGTCATCGCCGAGCAGTTGTGCGCATGTCCGCGTCCACCAGTATGATCCTCGGCTCCAAGCAAACTCACACGAACCCCGACTAAAGTTCCCACGGTGAGAATCGGGCGGATTGCAGTGGCGGCGACGAACACCTTCATGGCTCTCCCTCTCTGATGGCGATGTTGGCCTTTGGAGGTTAGAGTGGCGCGGAAACTTAGCATGTGGGGCGAGCAAGAGGGATTGCAGAGAGTGCAGGGGGTCTTATCCCCACGACGCGGTGGACTCGGCCCAGCTGTTCCACAAATCCAGCGTGGTGGCGAGAGGTTCTGACTCGGAGGTCCCAGACGCAGTGAGGGCGCGACACGATGTGTTGAGCCGGTCAACCGGGGCTGGCCCACGGGACAGAAGTCCTGCGCGACCGAGCGATGCAGGGACTGGTAAGGGGGGTCTGCGTGTCAGTCACGGATTCCGGCTGGGCCGCGCAGAGAACACGCTAGTTGGGCCGGCCAAGCCGGATTAGGCCCAGGCGCACAGTCTCACACTTCCTTTTCTTTTCCCTATTTCTTTCATTTTCAGTTTTAAGTTTCAAATTTGAATTCATATTTGTGGAGTTCATACTTAGGTTAAATGTCTACATTAAAATAATAGTATGAACTGAATTTATTTATTTATATATTTATTTTATCTAATTTGTATAGTATTTTTCTTCTCTTTTCTCAAATCCTGGAATTCCAATTAGATCTTTAATTCCAAATTGGGCCACTAATATATTTCTATTGACATTATTTTTATTGTTACCAAATGCACACACAAAGAAACTCCGACATGATGCACGATTTATTTTATTGGTTATTGGTTAATTACTCACTTATAATGGGTTTGTTCACATGTGCTAATGAGTGGAAGCCACACACATAAAGAGATAAATCTCTATTTTCATTGTTTACACTTTTGGGTGTTACAAATCCTACCCCCCTTAAAAAGAATCTCATCCTTGAGATTAGGTAGTACTAGGGAAGAGGAGGGGAAATTCTATCTGAAGTTCTTCTTCTCTCTCCCAAGTAGCTTCATCTTCACCATGGAGACTCCATTGCACTTTGCACATCTTTATCACTTTATTTCTTGTAACACGAGTCAGTGTGTCAATAATATTGATAGGGTACTCCGTGTAAGTTAAATCATCTTGAACACTGAGCTCTTCCATTGGTAACTGTTCCTCAGGGACACATAGACACTTCTTGAGTTGAGACACGTGGAATACATCTTGCACATCACATAGATGATCAAGTAGCTCGAGTTGGTAGGCCATCTCCCCAACTAGCCTAAAGATTCTGAAGGGTCCAATAAAGCGAGGGGATAATTTGCCTTTGACTTTGAATCTCCTCATTCCACGAAGTGGTGACACCTTGAGGTACACGTGGTCACCCACTTCGAATTCCAGTGGTCTTCACCGATTATCGGCATAGCTCTTCTGTCGAGTTTGTGCTACCCTCAAGTTCTCCCGGATTATACGGACTTGTTATTCTGCCTCTTGAATAACCTCAGACCCAAAGAATTGTCTTTCTCCAGTATGATCCCAATATAGAGGAGTCCTGCACTTTCTGCCATATAAAGCTTCACGTGGTGACATCTTTAGACTGGCCTGGTAACTATTATTATAAGAGAACTCAGCATATGGTATACTCTTGTCACAACTGCCTCCATGCTGAAGGGCACAAGCTCTCAACATATCCTCATGTACTTGACTAGTCCTTTCAGTCTGGCCATCAGTTTGAGGGTGATAGGCCGAACTGAAGCTCAACTTCGTATCCATATTCTCATGAAAGTTTTTCCAAAATCTTGAGGTAAACTATGATCCTCTATCAGAAAGGATCTTCTTTGGTACACCGTGTAAACACACAATCCGAGCCATATATAATTCTGCCAAATGAGATCCTTTATAAGTAATCTTGACTGGAATGAAGTGAGCCGCATTGGTCAGTCTGTCCACAATCACCCATATCGAATCATAACCCTTTGAGGGGCGAGGCAACCCGGTAATGAAATCCATACCAATTTCTTCCCATTTCCATTCTAGTACCTTTAATGGGTGCAATAGTCCAGCTGGTCTTTGGTGTTCAGCCTTGACTCTTTGACACACATCACACACAGCCACGTGTGCAGCAACATCTCTTTTCAGCCCATACCACCAGTACTTCTGCTTCAGATCCTGATACATCTTAGTGCTACCAGGATGGACAGAGTAATCAAAGTCATGGGCTTCCTTCAATATAGTCTCATGGAGGCTGTCAATCTTAGGAACATATATCCGTTTCTTGAACCATATTGTGCCTTGCTCATCCTCCATAAATTCTAGACCTCTACCTTCAGTAATCATATCTTTGATCTCTTGAATTTAGCATCACCAATCTTACCCTTGTGGATTTCTTGCTCCAAGGTAGGTTCCACTTCAATAGTGACTCCTTCAGTGTGTGCAACTATTCCTAGGTTGAGTTTTCGAAAATCTTCTACTAACTCATCTGGTAGCTGAGCGACAATAGCTGCATGGACGTGCTCCTTTAGACTCAAGGCATCTGCAACGAGATTCACCTTGCCCGGATGATAATGAATCTCTAAATCATAATCCTTGATGAGCTCCAACCAACGGTGTTGCCTAAGATTGAGATCCTTCTGAGTGAAAATGTACTTTAAGCTCTTATGATTAGTGTAGACTTGGCACTTAGTTCCCATTATATAATGTCTCCATATCTTGAGCGCATGCACTACGGCTGCCAGTTCTAAGTCATGAGTGGGGTAGTTCAACTCATGTTTTCGCAACTGATGAGACGCGTAGGCAATCGTGTGTCCTTCTTGCATAAGAACACATCCCAAGCCTTGGCCGCACACATCACAATAGATATCAATGTTAGAAATATTCCCTAGAGATAATCATAGAGATGAGCATATTTCTTTGTATCCATGATATATATTGCTTAATTGAATATCCATGAAAGGCACCTTGTATTGATTAGCAATTATGTGAATTGTTTGTGAGATTCTTTACTTGTATGGTTATTATTAATGATGTCCTTGGTCAGAGTCGATGACTAGCACATATATTAGTTGATGACTACATTTCACAAGTCATGGACATGGAGATGTCAAACTAATAATGTGGGCGCATGCATGACATGAGGCTGGACTGACCCAATGTGAGATATTATAATATAGTTCTCTTTTTGCAACATGTATACTGTGTCCTTAGACCTGAGATTGTCGCATGTTCTCAAGATGTGGACTGACCTACTTAGGGACTATCAAACACTACTCCGTAACTGGTTAGTTATAAAGGTAGTTTTGGGTTTGTCAGGAAGCATGATGTGAGGCATGGTCAGTCAAGATGGAATTTGTCCCTCTCTTCTTGAGAGAGATATCTATGGGCCCCTAGAGTGATCGGATCAAGAAATGCATGGTCGTGCTAGGGTTAAGAGTTAACCATTGAAAGGATTCCAATTCACAGTATCGAGAAGGAGAGGTTAGCTTAGAGCCAGACCAAATATCGTGAGACAAAGGGAACAACATATACGTAATGTTGCAATGGTTCGTCTGATATGATCTTTACGTGCGCATAGGAGTTGACATGTTTTGCTAGAGGCCACTGTCAGTTATTGGGCCAAGTAAGAGTACTCGAGCCATGTCTATTTGTACATGAACCTATAGGGTCACACACTTAAGGGGAAGGAAGCCTAACTCGAATTAGATCCGAAATTAGACTGGGCTTTAGGGTTACTGATGGGCCTCGGAGTCAGAAGCCCACCATAACGCCTATATAATGAGGACAGGGGGCGCGGTTAGACTAACCCTAATTCGCCACCAGCAAACGAGCAGCCGCTTGCCTCTCGCCCTCGCGAAGCCGCCGTCGCGAACCTAGCAGTTCGGTACGCGACGCTTCCTCCCTGTACGTGTGGATAACTCGGAGGTGCTGCATCTGGAGCACTAGGACGAACCACGCGAGGACGTGAAGGACACCGGTGTTGGTCCTTGTTCTCGGATGCTATAAATCAAGAACAAAGCAACACAATTGTTAACGATTAGAGACCTTCGTCCTTAGATACATTATCTCCCCTGGGATATAATGATCTTCAGACAAAGGTCATGAAGGACAACCTTCATCATTTCAGTGAACAAAACGTCAATAGAGGCATATGAAACATAAAAGAATATAAACAATCATCACAAATCTTTAGATTATTTATATTCTTATTTTATAAACATGGATAAACATCAAAGATATTTATATTATATTTGTACCTTCGGCTGGACAGAAGGTGGAAAAACGGGAGTGACGCGAGAGTGGTTACAATTCAGCGTGAATAGTACGGTGTTACTGTTCATCTATTTATAGGCACAGGACGTAGCCTGTGCAAAATTACATTCATGTCCCTGACATTTACTGTTGACCATAAGGCAAGCTGTCGAGGACTAAGCAGTGTTTTCTCCTTTAGGTCGGTTTCACCTTTCACCATTGTCCTTGTGCTAAACTGAAGCTTCTTCAGCCACAGCTTCGGAGCTAGTTTATCCTTCCTCCAAGCCGCGCCTTCATACCATGCACACCTTCATCTTAAAGCTGAAGCCTCCTGTGACAGTGTTATACTGGAAAACATGTTAATTAAGTTTTTAGGACCTTCGGAAGAGGAAGGCCCCCAACAGTAGCCCCTCGCAGTATTAATTTGTTTTTGCATTTAACAAATTCAGACTGAGACGTGAATGAAGGCATTTAGCCGAAGGTCCAAAAAAACACCTTCCCTTCGCGAAAGTCAATGACATGTAGGGCCCGCCAAGTTGCAATGCAGTGGGTATATAAATAGGAACCCGCAACGATAGCATTTGCTGCACCATCTCAATTGCTTGTGCTATTTTTTCAAGCTTGAATTTTCTTGCTGTCAGATTTTGCTTAATTCGTGAGCTTCGACATTTGTACAAGTGCCCGTTAGATGGCTGAAGAGAAGAAAGTTGTGGACCCTGCTCTAGCTGGGTTTTACGAGGCTATAGAAAAGACAAACACAGAGAAGATTACGAATGAAATGTTAGCTGGGTTGTTTGAAGATTCTGATGATAGCGAGAACTTTGATGTGGAAAGTGGGAACAAAGATGTCGAAGATCGGCCCTGGCGGCCGAGTCGTACTATCTTCAGAAAGTCATCCATCAAACATAGTCAGATTGATGCTATGAAGGGAAGATATTTTCGTGATATGTCCATTGTGAGAGCTGGGGGGGGGACAACGCCGCCCCTGCACCCGAGGTGGATGAAGTTGTTTTTACAGGAGCTTCATGAAGGCAGGGCTTTGGTTTCCATTGAGCAAATTTCTGGTTGAAGTGTTAAAGACCTTTGAAATTTTTCTTCATCAGATTACTCCCGAAGCTATAATCAGGATGGGTATTTTTGTTTGGGCTGTGAGGAGCCAAGGACTAGAGCCAAGTGCAAAATGTTTCTGCAACATGCACGAGTTGCTGTATGAGGCGAAAGCTACTGGCAAGGAGCAGTATCACAATAACTTTGGTTGTTATGGCTTCGTGCCCCGCGCCGATGTAAGCTATCCAGTTCCAACATTTCAGAAAAGGTGGCCAGGAACCTGGATGGAAGAGTGGTTTTATGTGAAGAATAATCTAGTTGAAAGGGAAGACATAAAGGGGATTATCCAATGCCCTATTCGGTCTCGCTTCGGCATCAGAAGGCCGGCTATTGCGCTTGGAAACGATATCGAAGCATGCCAGAAGGCTTTCAACAATGTATGCGTCTTTATTGGCACAAGAGACCTAGTCCAGGAGCCCATAGCCTATAGAGTGTGGCCTCTTGTGAATGACTGGGAGATGCCGAAGGAGACTGCTGCCGGGTCCAGTCAAGGCGGTTTGGTCTATCTGAAATATACCTTCAGATACAGGGGTGAGTTTGATGAGCCGAACGATGAGTGGATGAACTGTATTGAGGCAACCAGCGACGAGTTGCTTGGGGCCTACACTAGGGCCAAAGATGATGCCATGACCATAGCCTTTGGAGGACGAGACAAGAAAAGGTTAAACAAAGTTTTTGGCGTTATTGGCTTCGTATACCCAGACTATACTTATCCCTCGCGAAAGCAGGGAAAGAAGAGGAAAGCTGCTACTTCGGCCATCTCTGTCATGCCGAAGGGTAAGAAAATTAAGTTTTTGATGCATCGGCCTAGATACATTGAGACGACCAGGGTGCCGAAGCTTGGTGAGGGGACATCTTCCACCATTGAGCCAGGACAGCCTGCTCCTGTCGGCTCCAAGGAAGAATCGACTGAAATACCGAAAACAATAGGGCAAGAGAAAATCGAATCAGCCGGAGCGCCGAAGCATTCTGCCGAAGCCAAAGAAAAAGCGGATGAAGTGCCGGAGCTAGGAGAATCGGCATGATTGCAAAAAATTCCGAGCCCGCAACCAGAGCCAAAGTTGTCGATGGTGCCCAGAGCTCCTGTAATAACTCCAAAGAGGAGAAGGATGGCTAGTGTGCTGGACGCTATTTTGGAGTCAACAAGGGTGTCAATTCTTGCTCCTGCAAAGGAGACTGCTGAAGCTGCTGCAGTTCACGTTGAGACCGAAGCTGGGCCCTCATTGCCCACTGGAATAGAGCTTGCTAAAACTGAGCAGAGTATAGAACAAGGGCCTGCAGACGTCGGTCTGGTCCTGGAGAAAGAAAACGCGCCCGAGAAAGTTGAATCTCCTACTCCCGATGCACCTGCTGAAGAGCTTGGCTTTATTATTCGACATGCTTCGGGTAAAAAATTGCCAGAAGAGGAAATTGTGGAAGCCAAACACTATGCCCAGGAACTGAAGTTTCCGAAAGGGGCCTTGGTGTATAATGGCACCAACGAAGATGACTTTTTATACTGCCTCCCGGACAACAAGGAAATATCCGTATGCCAGGAGATAGCAAAAAACATAGGATTTCCGAAGCTTGAAGTTGGCCTTTCTGCTATGTCGAAGGATGACCTCTCAGACAGCCTTGCGTATAATAGTCTGAAGGTACAGAAGTTATGGACTTATAAGTAGATTATTTTTATCTTATTCTTTCGTTGATCCTTCTTCTCCCCCTTTTTTGTAGGGCTTAATTCTGAGCAACACTTTGAGAGCACAAAAGAATGCTAAGGATGAAAGCTGCCAGATAGCCCTTGGTAACCTTCGGTCAGAGGTTATTAGACTGAGGAATGAAGCTGCAGAGAAAGATAAAATTCTGCTTTCCTTAGTAGACAGAGTCAAGGCTAGCGAAGCCAATCTTGTCGCGCAGTCCGAAGCCCATAAAGCCGAAATTGAAAACTTGAAGAAAAAACTTGCCGAGAAGAATGAAGATTTTGAAGTGGCTAAAGAAAAACAGAAAATAAGCGAGTGGACTAGCGTGAGATTGCAAAAGAATGTAGATGAGCTTCGGGAATCGAAGGAGAGATATTACGAAAAAACCTTGGATTGTGCCAAGAAGCTAAAAGACAGTTTTGCAAAGGTGGGTGCTTACTCATCCGAGCAGAAATTTATTAGAGGCGATCCCGAAGGAATCATCGAATGGATCGGTGAAGAAGCAGAAGCTTTTGAAGAGATCCTTAGTGATCGTGGTGAATTCTGCGCCTTTGCCGGTGCCAGAGGGGTTGCAGCAATTTTGGAAAAATCTGGGTGCGAACACATTAAAGCTGCAGCCCAGACGGAGGCTGCCTTCACTGTGGAGAACACGAAGGATCCTTCGGCTGAGGCGACTCTGATGGGCAGAAAATTTTACTCCAACATTTGGATGAAAGGCGACCGAGAACTAGCCGACGAAGCTATAAAGAAGAATGAGAAAGAAACTTATGAAGCCCGAGAAGAAGCCAAGCGAGCTGAAGAGGTTACCGAGCGCGCAAGGCACATAGGTATTTTAACTGTTTCATAGCTTTAGTATTTTTTCTGGCTTCAAATTAACAACTTATTACTTTTATTGTAACTGAACTTTCACCGCCGCTTGAGCCCTATGATCTTGAAGTTGATCCAGCAATGAAGGCGACACTAGAAGCTATAAGAATTGCTGAAGAAGCTGTTGACGAAGCTTTCAACAAACTTCTGAACAAAGCTGCTGAGAAGATTTTGAAGGAAGACTAGACTTTTTGTGTAGCTAGGAAATGCAAGATTTGTGTGATGTAATATTCATATGAGTTAAACATTGTATATCTATATGTACATTAATGTAATATATTTCTTTGCGATGCATGAAATTTGCGTACATATCATTTTTGAGCCTTCGGCGAAAAAACACCTTCCCTTCTTTTCATGCTTCGTAAAGAAAAACCCTTCTATAGCAAAGCTCTTTGTATGATATTGTTGTCGGCAAAAATTTTCCTGGTAAGATTGTAATTGCCGAAGGTTTACTTCATGCTCCGTCACACTTTCATTCATCATGTAATTACCGAAGGTTTGCTTCGTGCTCAATCTTGTTGTTGATGCGACATGATGTATGATGTAATGCTATGCGGAATGATGTGATGATATGATGCAGCATGATGTTTATGCCGAAGTCACATATCCACACAGAAACACTCTGACTCTGCATCCCCTTAGGGACATCTTTTGAGTCTCTTCACCTTATATTTCGGTAGTATTTCAGCTCTGCATCCCCTTAGGAACGACTTTGGAGCTTCTTCACCTTCTATTTCGGTGGTATTTAAGCTCTGCATCCCCTTAGGTACGACTTTGGAGCTTCTTCATCTTCTATTTCGGTGGTATTTTGGCTCTGCATTCCCTTAGGAAAGACTTTTGAGCTTTGGAACTTACTCTGCGCTCCCTTAGGAATGACTTTTGTGGCTTTAGAACTTACTCTACGCTCCCTTAGGAATAACTTTTGTAGCTTCAGAATCTCGTTAAGAGGAAGTATCCCATTCGATAATATGAGTTCAATATTATTACATTAAATTGAAATTCAATCCTTCGTGAATTGTTTTTCATACAAGGAAAATAAAATGGCAGAAAAAATAAAAAAAATAAAGATGCACCAGAGGTATGATATTCTTTAGTAGATGTGCTTGGATTCAGGCACAGTGCTATTGACGGTGCGAGCTTCGGACTCCTCCCGAAAATCACTGTTGTTGAGCGTGTTGGTGCCCTTCTGGCTGCTAGCTTCGGGCCAGAGTAGGTGCTAGCGGTGGTGGTGGTGGGAGCTGGGCCCAGGAAGCTTGAGAGTGGCTTGCCGAAGCGATAGAGACCATAGGTTGTTGATTACCTACGTACTCTGGGACATAGGGAGAATATCATGAAGTAGTGTGTAGGACTTGCTTCGGCTGATTCTATCGTGCTTCAAGTTCGACAATCTCTTTCTGCTTCTGAATTGTGACTTGGTACGTTCTTGTGGTGTGGCCTTTGTCTTCACCGCAGAACAAACAAAACAGTCTTCTGGGCTGATCTCTGTATCTTCCTTCGAAGCTTCTACCCCTCTACCTCTTGGAGCTGGTGGCCTGAAGGAACTTTGTTGTGGCCCTGATGATTGGGAGCTGTGATGTTGCCTTTGAGGTTGGCTTCCCCTATCATCACTTGGGCTGGCGTTATGGATTGACCTGACATGCCTGGGGTGGAATCTTCCTCCGAAGCCCATGGCCATCTCAGAGTATATGTAAGCTTCTTCCCTTCTTTGCCGGAAATCATTATCAACTCTGATGTATTCATCCATTTTCTCGAGAAGCTTCTCCATGGTTTGCGGCAACTTCCTTGCAAAATATTGTGCCGTTGGTCCTGGTCTGAGCCCCTTGATCATGGCCTCAATGACAATCTCATTGGGCACTATAGGTGCCTGGGCTCTCAGTCACAGGAACCTTCGGACATATGCCTGGAGGTACTCTTCCTGGTCTTGTGTGCACTGGAACAGAGCTTGAGCAGTGACTGGCTTCGTTTGAAAGCCCTGGAAGCTAGTGACTAGCATGTCATTTAGCTTCTGCCAAGATGTAATTGTCCCTAGCCGAAGAAAGAGTACCAAGTTTGCGCTACGCTTTTGACTACCATGACAAAGGATTTCGCCATAACTGTAGTATTGCCCCCATATGAAGATATGGTTGCTTCGTAGCTCATCAGGAACTGCTTCGGGTCTGAGTGCCCATCATACATAGGAAGCTGAGGTGGCTTGTATGATGGGGGCCATGGGGTAGCCTGCAATTCTGCTGCCAAGGGAGAAGCATCATCAAAAGCAAAATTGCCATGATGAAAATCACCATACCATTCATCATCATTGTATGAATTTTCTTGACGAAGCTCCCTATGCTGGGGCCTTCGGTCTTGGTCATCCTGGGCGAGGTGACGCATTTCTTCGGCGGCATCATCAATCTTGCTCTGGAGGTCGGCGAGCCGAAGCATTTTCTCTCTCTTCTTTTGGACCTGTTGGTAGATAGCTTCTAGATCCCTGATTTCTTGGTCCAGTTCCTCCTCCTAAGGTGTTGGGCTGGTAGCCTTCCTCTTTTGGCTCCTAGCTTCGCATAGCGTCTCCTGATTAACGTCCAGTGGCTGCAGTGCAACCCCTAGCGCTATTGTCTTCTTCGGCGGCATGATGAAGGTCGATGCTTGTCGAAGGTGGTCGAATGAGTTCACCGGAGGTGGGCGCCAATGTTGGTCCTTGTTCTCGGATGCTATACATCAAGAACAAAGAAACACAATTGGTAACAATTAGAGACCTTCATCCTTCGAGACATTATCTCCCCTGGGATATAATGATCTTTAGACGAAGGTCATGAAGGACATACCTTCATCATTTTAGTGAACAAAACATAAATAGAGGCATATGACACATAAAAGAATATAAACAATCGTCACAAATCATTAGATTATTTATATTCTTATTTTATAAACATGGATAAACATCAAAGATATTTATATTACATTTGTACATTCGGCTTGATAGAAGGTGGAAAAGCGGGAGTGACGCGAGAGTGATTACAATTTAGCGTGAACAGTACGGTGTTACTGTTCACCTATTTATAGGCACATGACGCAGCCTGGGCAAAATTACATTCATGTCCCTGATATTTACTGTCGACCATAAGGCAAGCTGTCGAGGACTAAGTAGTCTTTTCTCCTTTAGGTCAGTTTCACCTTTCATCATCGTCCTTGTGCTAAACCGAAGCTTCTTCAGCCACAGCTTCGGAGCTAGTTTATCCTTCCTCCAAGCCACACCTTCATACCAAGCACACCTTCATCTCAAAGTCGAAGCCTCCTGTGATAGTGTTATACCGGAAAACATGTTAGTTAAGTCTTTGAGGACCTTTGGAAGAGGAAGACCCCCAACAACCGGCGACTGCACGACACTGCTCGACGCGTTCGTCTACATCGAGACGTATTCCGCTACCCTGCGCGTCTAGTGGTAATTCCATGACCTATAACCGCATTAGTTCTTGGTTTTATGGGGTCAAAAAATTGTTTTTCGCTAGCGTAGCCTCCCCATAATCCTACAATCAAATCCCTTATGCAGATCCGGTATAATCAACACTGGGGGTGACATCAATCTTAACTTCAGTTGATTAAAACTATCTTGGCACTCCCAAGTCCATTTAAACTCTTTTCCCTTCTCTAACAGTGAGGTCATAGTCTTAGCAATCTTGGAGAACCCTTCAATAAATTGCCGGTAGTAGCTTGCAAGTCCCAAGAAACTCCAGACCTCAATAACTATGCTAGGTATGCTCCACACCACTATCTCCCTGAGTTTAGCAGGGTCCACTGATATTCCACCATTAGAGATGATGTGCCCCAGGAAAAGCACTTCGTCAATCCAAAACTCGCACTTGCTGAACTTGGCGTAGAGTCGATTATCCCGTAGCTTTTGTAGCACCAACCGTAGATGTTCCTCGTGATCACCATCACTCTTGGAATAAACAAGATAACGTCGATGAATACCACGATAAACCTATTAAGATACTCCATGAACACCTTATTCATCAGATTCATGAAGTAGGTTGGTGCATTAGTTAATCCAAACGACATGACTGTGAATTCATAAAGACCATATCGGGTAGAGAAAGTCGTCTTGGGAATATTAGATGGCCTAATCTTCATTTGGTGATAACCCGATCGGAGATCAAACTTGGAGAACACCCTAGCGCCTCTCATCTGATCAAATAAGTCTTCAATACGGGGTAGAGGATACTTGTTCTTAACAGTTACATCATTAAGAGGTATATAATCCACACACATCCTCAGTGATCCATCTTTTTTCTATACGAACAGAACCGGCGCTCCCCAAGGTGAGGAACTCGGACAAATGTACCATCCCTCCTGTAATTCTGTTAACTGTTTCTTAAGTTCTTTTAATTCTTCTATGGGCATCCTGTATGGCCGTTTTGAAATAGGAGCAGTTCCAGGTAAAAGATCAATGACAAACTCAACGTCCCTATCTGGTGGCATCCCGGGTAACTCCTCTGGAAAGACATCGGGGAAATCTCTAACCACACGGATGTTGCTGCCTACAAACTTCCCATCTACTAGAAATACGACGGGTGTGGTAGAGGCAGTTACGGTAATCTCAACTTCAAATATTTCTCCTTTAGAGATGGTGAGTTCTACAGTTCCCCTAGCACAATGATTAACTGCTTTGGCCTTCCTTAACCATGACATACCAAGGATCAGGCCTATACTGCTTTCTTCTAATACTATAGGGGTAGCCTAGAATTCTCTTCCCATAATTGTCAAGGTTAATTTGTTGGTCATATAATTTGCTTCAATAGGCCCTTTAGGAATAATTACTACTAGTGGCTTTTGCATAGTTTGTAGTGGTAACTCATTTGTGTTGACATATCGAGCAGAAATAAATGAATGTGTAGCACCAGAATCTAATAGTATTGATGCAGGAATTGCATTAATATAAAACATAACAATTGCGATGTCAGCTCCATCAGCAGTAGCATCAGCACTAACTTGATTAACCCTGGCAATGCTGGATCCCTTACCAGATCCTGGAGTCTGCTGCTTTTTTTGGATGGGGGGTACTAGCAATCCTCTATGGACAAACATTGGCATAGTGCCCAGTCTGACCGCACTTGTAATATGTAGTGCTCGCACTCTGTCCTCAGAACCTCGCCAGGGTGTCAGTGGGGGCAGCCTGACGAGTCTGTGGAGTCCCCTGTGGTGTAAACTGAGCTGGGCGTTGACCCCCTCCAGTACGAGCCGGTGTACCCTAGGGTGGAACATAGCGAGGACGAACGCTACTGCTCCCCTGACCCTAAGTGATCGCCTTCCTCTTCATATCCCCTAGCTGAACACGCTTGTGTTCAATAGCTAGGGCCTTGTCAAGCAGCCTCTGGAATGACGGAAAGGAGTGAGCCACCAGCGCATACTGCGGTGGTCCATTAAGTCCTTCAATGAAGTGTTCCTGCTTCCTTTCATCCTCAGCCACTTCATCTGGTGCATATCTTGAGAGTTGAATAAATCTATCGCGGTACTCGCTAACTGACATGGTGCCCTGCTTCAGTGACAGAAACTCCTTCTTTATTTTCATCAGTCCAGCAGGAATGTGATAGTTTCTGAACTAAGTAGCAAATTCTGCCCAAGTGATAGTATCAGCAGCATCGTGGGCAGCGGTGTAAGAATCCCACCAATTAGCAGCAGGACCAGTAAGACGACCAGAAGCATAAAGAACCTTCTCCCGGCCAGAGCACTATGCAATAATCAGCATCTTCTCCATTGACTTCAGCCAATCATTAGCGTGCAGCGGATCTAGAGAGCTGGCGAACGTCGATGGCTTGTGGCTCATGAACTCTCGGTGCTTGTCCCGGGGTGGAACTGATGGTGGTGGTGGAGGCAATGGTACTTTTTGTTGTCGCACCATGCTTTCTTGACGCATCTCATCCCTCATCTCTTGTCAATACTGGCGTATCTCTTGACGCTCCTATCGCATCTGCGCCTACATATCTTGCATCATATTCGTCATCTGTTGTAGCATCTGCATCTGAGCTGCAACCACTGGACTAGTCCCAGCCGGTGGAGGATTCGGAGGATCCATTTCTGCTTGTTGTTGTCTATGCACCCTCCGGTTGAATGGGTTGGTAGGTAGATCAATTCTGACTTCCTTCCTGGTATTGACCATCTGAGTTAGAAACACATGGTAAGAAAGAATTGTAGGCAAGAAGAGTACTTACGAGACATGTTACTTTGGGGGTTTATTAGCTAAGTAGATTAGTGTGTCACCTACTAATGCTAATTCATTACCTTATGGTGGTACATGCTAGAATGCCCTTCTATGCTATTTCAATCAATCAAATAAGCAAATCAGACATTTATCATCAGAACAATCATCCAACATTTTTAAATAGAGAAAATAATTTTAATTTTGTCTTAGGTTTCCTATCTCTTTAGAAGGGGTCATAAATGTAGAATTCCAATGTGTGAAATCCATCTTGTCTTAGAATAGAAAAGATAAGAGTAATCAGAGTAGAACAGTAGAAGATGAGACATGATCAAGAAAAGTATAAAAAGAATCAGAGTAAGGTAAGTAGGTAAGGGTTTTGTTCAGTTCTATCTAGGTTTCGTCCTACATTCAACATTTCCTCTGATACCACTTATGTCACACCCGAATTTAAGGGATAAAGCTGGGTGCGTCTCATATGTGCGCCAAAGAAGAACATCACATATAATGACAAAGTGTATAGAGATAAATGTCACAAATACCATAATGTCATTATTACATAGCGGAGGTCTTACAAAAATAAATGATAAATATAAAGCGAACTAAACATCCATCCTTGGCGCAATAAAGTTGACTAGGAGACGCCACCTAGATCAACTCGTACTCCTCATTATACGACTCCTCTTGGACCACATGTTCTTCTCCTATGGGGGGTTATATACCGCAAGGGTGAGCTCATAAAAGATCATAGCTCAACAAGTTGTGGAGAATAATGTGCATGAACTCACCAAAGGTGGGAGCTCATGTGAAGTGTAAGGCTAATCAATAAATAAGGGGTAAAGCTGAGCATTGCTTTTAATAAGTTGGTCAAGTTTTATTAGCAGATACTAAATGTAAGTAGATACCAAACCATAGTAATAATATATAAAAATTTAATAATAAATCCCAACATGATGCAAATGACAAATTGAATTTAATTTCATAGTTTAATCATGTGAAAGTCCTGAGCTGCTCATGACCGCGAGCACGACTAGTATACTAGTTTTACACTCTACAGAAGTTGTACCCTATACCCACAAGTCATGTTACCCATCTGCCACGGGGTTGTACACTTGTACGGGCCCCATACACCACCACCAAGGAAGTGAGACAGGGTAACACTACGAGGCCTTTATAGAGTTTCACTAGCTTCAGAAAACCCGCTACAGTTTCTAGGAAGAGCAATGCAGGAAACCCCGTCTGACCGCCATTACAGCAGAATCAACCCGGGAACCTCCCTACATGCCTACTCCCCTACTGCCCTTGCCCCTATCGGGTAAGGTAGTCCTCCACTAGCTTTCCTAGTTAGTCAGCCAAGGGCGTCCCATTCCACCCTTGTGGTGGCACGTGTTTCTCAAGTTAAGCTCGATGTTCCAATTAAAATAATGGTCTTATCATGAACAAAAATAGAACAATAATAAATAATTAGAACATAATCATAATGTAATATTAATTCCAAAACCATGTATAGCAATAGCAATGACTACCCAAAATTTTTTGGGGTGAACAAGGTGAAAAGATAACCATACTAGGGTGACCTATTGGGTCCCATCAAATTAAGCCTATGCATGAATAAATGATTATAAAGAACATTATTGGATAATAAAAGTGGTCAAGGGCACAACTTGCCTTCAATGAGCTCCTGCTCAGCAACTTCTACCTACTGAACACCTGGATCCTAGGCCACTAGCTCTTCTACTCGCCACAATACAAACAAGCATAGTACAAGGGAGAGATTAACATCATACCAAACATGTATACAAAATACATATTAACAATCTACGCATTAAAACGAGATCATAGGAAAAAGAATCACTAAATTCGGTGTTACGGATTTCGAGTTATGAATTTCCAAAGGTTTTATGTGTTTGGTACAGAATAAATTAAGTAAACAATTTTAGTCTATGTTTCATATTCAAGCATAGATACTAAGTGATGAACAATATTAATATCAAATTATTGCAACTGGAATGGAGTGAAAAGGGATTAAAATAGATTTTCTGGGAACCAAATGAGTTTCTGGAATTATTTATATACTAAAAAACAATTTCTATAATCATTTATTCATTTTCTCACCGAGGGTGGAGGTGAGGGCAGTGCCGGACACGGTGGATAACGGCTGTGCAAACCCGTCACACACCGACGAGGAATTGAGTCGTCGCCGGGCAGTTGCGCGCGTGTCCATCGTCCACCAGTACGATACCCGACCCCAAGCGAACTCACACGAACCCCGACTGAAGTTCCCGCAGTGAGAACCGGGCTGATTGCAGTGGCGGCGACGAACACCTTCACGACTCTCCCTCTCTAATGGCGATGTCGGCCTTTGGTGGTTAGAGTGGCGCGGAAACTCAGCACGTGGGATGAGCAGGAAGGATTGCGGAGAGCGCAGGGGGTCTTATCCCCACGACGCGGCGGACTCGGCCCAGCTGTTCCACAAATCCCGCATGGTGGCGGACATCTCGGCCATGGCCGTTGCGGAGGTGAGGGAGAGGTTCTGACTCAGGGGTCCCAGACGCAGTGAGGGCGCGACGCGATGTGTCGAGTCGGTCAACCGGGGCTGGCCCACGGGACAAAAGCGCTGCGCGACCGAGCGATGCAGGGGCTGGCAAGAGGGGTCCGCGAGTCAGTCATGGATTCCGGCTCGGTCGCGCAGAGAATACGCTAGTTGGGCCGGCAAAGCCGGATTAGGCCCAGGCACATAGTCTCACTCTTCCTTTTCTTTTCTATTTTCTTTTTCCTATTTCTTTCATTTTCAGTTTTAAGTTTCAAATTTGAATTCATATTTGTGGAGTCTATACTTAGGTTAAATGTCTACATTCAAATAACAGTATGAACCTAATTTATATATATATTTATTTATTTTATCTAATTTGTATAGTATTTTTCTTCTCTTTTCTCAAATCATAGAATTCCAATTAGATCTTTAAATCCAAATTGGGCCACTAATATATTTCTATTAACATTATTTTTATTGTTACCAAATGCACACACAAAGAAACTTCGACATGATGCACGATTTATTTTATTGGCTATTGGTTAATTAATCACTTATAATGGGTTTGTTCACATGTGCTAATGAGTGGAAGCCACACACATAAATAGATAAATCTCTATTTTCTTTGTTTACACATTTGGGTGTTACATCTGGTGCGTTCTGAAAGGGAAATATGGTCAAACCTTTTCTTAAAAGATTTTGGTGGTTGAAATGCCCAACACAAATAATTGGACTAACTAGTTTGCTCTAGATTATATGTTCTACAGGTGCTAAAGGTTCAACACAAACCAATAAAAAGATCCAAGTTAGGGTTCAAAAGAAAGGAGCAAAAGAAATCGAAGAGAACCCTGGTCTCGCGCACCGGACTGTGTCCGGTGCCCAGGGTCGATCAACTCCAAACTCCTCAGCTTTGGGTTTCTCAAAGGGCGCTCTGCTATAATTCACTGGACTGTCCGGTGTGCCAGCGGAACAACAGCTAAGAAGCGTAACAGTCGACTCCAACGGTCGCCTGCAACATGAATAGTGCACGGACAGTTCACACAGAGTCAGAGCAGCGCCAGAAGGCGCACCGGACAGTGAACAGTGCCTGTCCGGTGCGACACTAGATTGTTTGGTGCCCTAAGCTGTCAGAGCTCCAACATTCGAAATCGTCAGAACCCTAACGGTTGGGTGACGTGGCTGGTGCACCGGACAGTGTCCGGTGCGCCCATCGACAGCAGCCCTCCCCAACGGCTGTTTTGGTGGTTGACCCCCAACCACCTCTATTCAAGACATCCAAGCATTCACTACTCCTCATTCAATACAAGAGCAATACACAACACTCCAAGACACAAATCAAAGCCTCCGATCAAATCAAAGTCCACAATTCAACTCTAGTTTTTAGGACTTGTGAGAAGATCGACTTGTGTTCTTTTGTTGCTCTTGTTGCTTGGTTGGCTTTCTTCTTTCTCTCATTCTTACTCTCAAAGCCTTGTAAGCAAAGCAAGAGACATCAATCGTGTGGTGGTCCTTGCGGGGTCTAAGTGACCCAGGAAATCAAGGAAGGAAGCTCACTCGGTCTAGGTGACCGTTTGAGAGAGGGAAAGGGTTGAAAGAGACCCGGTCTTTGTGACCACCTCAACGGCGAGTAGGTTTGCAAGAACCGAACCTCGGTAAAACAAATCACCGTGTCATCCGCTTCATTTGCTTGTGATTTGTTTTCGCTCTCTCTTTCGGACTCGATTTTATTTCTAACGCTAACCCTAGCTTGTAGTTGTGCTTAATGTTTATAAATTTCAGATTTGCCTATTCGCCCCCCCCCCTCTAGGCGACTTTCAATTGGTATCAGAGCCCGGTACTTCATTAAGAGTCTAACCACTCGAAGTGATGTCGGGAGGATCCGCCAAGAGGGAGATGGAAACGACCACAAGCCACGGGAAGGCTCCATCAAGGGAGTCCGGCGACAAACGAAGGGAGGAATCACCTCCTCGCGTCAAGTCGCACCGAAGTGGCGACAAGAAGAAGAAAATGAAGAAAGTGGTGTACTACGAGACCGATTCTTCGTCGCCATCCACCTCCGGCTCTGACGCTCCGTCCGTAACTTCTAAGTGCCATGAGCGCAAGAAGTTTAGTAAGATCCCCTTACGCTATCCCCACATTTCCAAATGCACTCCTTTACTTTTCGTACCATTAGGCAAACCACTGGTTTTTGACGGTGAAGATTATTGTATGTAGAGTGATAAAATGAGGCATCACCTAACCTCACTCCACGCAAGCATATGAGATATTGTTGAGTTTGGAGCGCAGGTACCATCCATGGGGGATGAAGCATATGATTCGGACGAGGTCGCCCAAATTCGGCACTTTGACTCCCAAGCCACACCACTATACTCCTCGCCTCTCTATGTCGAGAGGAGTATAACAAGTTGCAAGGGCTAAAAAGTGCCAAGGAGATTTGGGATGTGCTAAAGACCGCGCATGAAGGGGATGAGGTGACCAAAATCACCAAGCGAGAGACGATTGAGGGGGAGCTCGGTCGATTCATCCTCAACCATGGAGAGTAGACACAAGCCATGTACAACCGGCTCAAGACCTTGGTCAATCAAGTGCGCAACCTCGGGAGCACCAAATGGGATGACCATGAAATGGTCAAGGTTATTCTAAGATCACTCATTTTTTGTAACCCTACACAAGTTCAATTAATTCGTGGTGATCCTAGATATAAGCTAATGTCTCTCGAGGAGGTTATAGGGAAGTTTGTGAGCTTTGAGTTGATGATCAAAGGCTCCAGACAAATCGTCGAGCAAGGCGGCACCTCCACACCCGAGGTGCAACCCGTCGCATTCAAAGCGATGGAAGAAAAGAAAGAAGAATCTACATCAAGTAGGCTCCCCATCGACGCCTCCAAGCTCGACAACGAGGAAATGGCGCTCATCATCAAGAGCTTCTGCCAAATCCTCAAGCAAAGGAGGGGGAAAGATTACAAGCCTCGCTCCAAGAAAGTGTGCTACAACTATGGTAAACCCGGTCATTTTATTGCTAAATGTCCTTTATCAAGTGATAGTGACAGGGGCGACGACAAGAAGGGAAAGAGGAAGGAAAAGAAGAAGTATTACAAGAAGAAGGGCGGAGATGCCCACGTGTGTCGGGAATGGGACTCCGATGAGAGCTCCACCGACTCCTCCTCCGACGAGGACGCCGCCAACATCACCATCACCAAAGGCCTCCTCTTCCCCAACGTCGGCCACAAGTGCCTCATGGCAAAGGACGGCAAAAAGAAGAAGGTAAAATCTAGAGCCTCCACTAAATATGCAACATCTAGTGATGAGGGTAGCTTTAGCGATGATGAGGATAATTTGCTTGCCCTTTTTGCCAACCTAAACATGCAACAAAAAGAAAAATTGAATGAATTGAGAGGTGCCATTCATGAGAAGGATGAACTCTTGGATAGCCAAGAGGAATTACTTATTAAAGAAAACAAAAGCATGTTAAGGTAAAAAATGCTTATGCTCAGGAAGTAGAGAAAAATGAACACTTATCTAGTGAGCTTAACATTTGTCGTTGTTGGGGGCCTTCGGCTTCCGAAGGTCCTCAAAAACATGATTTAACAATGTTTCTGGAGTATAATGTGTGAACAGGTATCTTCGGACTTGAATCAGAAAGGGAGAAGCTCAAAAGATACGAAGGTTGACACAGTGCCGAAGCTGTGAAGCAGGAAAGCTTCGGCATGTTCGCAGAAAGGGGAACCGACTTAAAGATGAAAAGGCCATTTAGACCTCGATAGAATGCTATAGAATTATCACCAAATGTAAAGGGCATGTATGTAATTTTGTATGGGTTGTACCCCGTGCCTATAAATAGGTGAACAGTACCCCCGTACTGTTCACGCTGACTTGGCATTTGCTTTTGCGTCACACTTGTATTTTCATCTCCTTCCAAGCCGAAGGTACATTTATAATTCAATATTGTTTCTATTTCTTTATGATGAGTTAATAAAGTTAAATGAATAATGTTATATGATTATTCACGCTATCTCTTATGTTTCATATGCTTCGTCTTTTACTAATGTATATTGTTGTGATGAAGGTTAATCCTTCATGACCTTCGTCCGGAGATCGTTATATCCTAAAGGAAATAATGCTTCGAAGGACGAAGGATCTTAATGTTTAACATTTTCTGTGTTGCCTTGTTCTTAACTCATAGCATTTGAGAACAAGTCCCCAACATTGGCGCCCACCTCCGGTGAACTCACTTCCACTTCGAGTCTTCGTGAACACCTTTGGAAGCTATAGACCTTCGCTATGGCGCCGAAGAAAGCTTCAGCGGCTGGGGCTGCAGCACTACAACCGCTGGACCACAACCAGGAGACCGTCTCTCTTCGGGAGGCCAGAAGCCAGAAGAGAAAAGCCGTCAGCCCGACGCTTGAGGAAGAAGAGCTAGACCAAGAAATCAGAGAGATGGAGATGCTACATCAACAAGTGCAGAGGAAGAAGGAGAAGATGGCCCGCCTAGCTGAGTTGCAAAGGCAAATTGACGAAGCTTCTGAGGAAGTTCGCCATCTCACTCACGATGAGCAGAACAGAAGGCCTCATCAGAAAGACCTTCATCAGGAGGGCTTCGTCAACGAAGACGACTGGTATGATAATTTCCATCAGGGAAATTTTGTTTTTGATGATGCTTCTCCTCTGTCTGCTGAGCTGCAGGCTACTCCTTGGCCTCCATCCTATAAGCCACCCCAGCTCCCCATGTTTGACGGCCACTCCGACCCGAAGCAATTCTTGATGAGCTACGAAGCAACAGTGTCTTCGTACGGGGGCAACGCTGCAATCATGGCGAAGTCTTTCGTCATGGCCGTCAGGAATGTTGCTCAGACCTGGTATTCCTCCCTTCGGCCAGGAACAATCACTTCATGGCAGAAGTTGAAGGATATGTTACTGACCAGCTTTCAAGGATTTCAAACGAAGCCGGTTACAGCTCAAGCTCTCTTCCAGTGTATTCAGGATCACGAAGAATACCTTCAGGCGTATGTCCGAAGGTTCTTACGATTGAGGGCGCAGGCACCAACGGTGCCCAATGAAATCGTTATCGAAGCCATGATCAAGGGGCTTCGTCCTGGACCTGCAGCTCAATACTTTGCTCGGAAGCCTCCTCAGACCTTGGAGAAATTGCTCCAAAAGATGGATGAGTACATTCGTGCTGACAATGACTTTCGCCAAAGAAGGGAGGAGGCCTTCAGATTTTCTGAGATGACCAGGGGCTTCGGAGGAAGATACTACCCGAGGCATGTCCGTTCCATTCACAGCACTCAGAATGATGATAAGGGGAGTCAGCAAAACAGGCCGCAGTGCTCCTCACAGGCTTCAGGGCAACAACAAACTTCCTTTCGGCCACCAGCTCCAAGAGGCAGAGGCGCCAGGGGCTTCGGCGGAAGATTCGGAGATCAGCCAAGGAGACTGTTTTGCCTATTCTGTGGAGAGGGCAAGGGCCACACCACTAGGACGTGCCATGTTACAATCCAGAAGCAAAAGGAACTAGCCGAAGCTGCATCTCAACAAGCTCAGTCGAAGCAGGTTATGCATACTGCTTCGTTTCATCCGCCTTATGTCCCACAATACATAGACAACCACCCTGCGGCTTCTGTAGCTTCGGCAAGTCAACCTCAAGCTTCCTGGCAGCAGCTTCCGCCTCCACCTCCATTGCAGCAAGGTCAACAGCCAGAAGGGAGTCAATACGCTCCACAGCAGAGGGACTTCAGAGAACAGTCCGAAGCTCGCACAGTCAACAGCACTGTGCCAGAGTCGAAGCACATTTATTGACATATCCTACCTTTGATAGCAGTCTTTTCTATTCAGTTTTATTTTCTGTGAAGCAAAAAACATTGATAGTTTCCATGTAATAATTTCGTTGTTTTCACGAGAAAAATTTATTTGATTCACAGGCCTAAGTTGCCGAAGCCTAAAATTTCTTCCGTTACCAAGAAGGACCTTCGGACTAAAAATCCTTCGGAGTAACAAAAAGTCGTTCTAAGGAACGCAGAGTAAGTTTATAAAGTCACAAAAAGTCGTTCCAAAGGGAGCGCAGCGTAAGTTTTCTGCTCAGAAGTCGTTCCTAAAGGAATGCAGAGCCTACAGCGAAAAATCAACGCTGATACCGTCTAAGTAAAAGACGAAGAAGCTCCTAAGGGAGGCTTACAGCGAAAAGTCAACGCTGATACCGTCTAAGTAAAAGACGAAGAAGCTCCTAAGGGAGGCTTACAGCGAAAAGTCAACGCTGATGCCGTCTAAGTAAAAGACGAAGAAGCTCCAAAGACGTTCCTAAGGGAATGCAGAGCTTACGAATATATTTTATGTGTATCTTCGGAACAAATGTCACATGCATAACATAACATCATCACATCATTTTGCATGGCATAAGCATCATACATCATATCGCATTTGGCAAGAGAAGGGGACACTCTCAACCTTCGAAGGGATGCTTTGAAAAAGTGACATTGAAATTGTATAGCTTCGGAATACAGTTTCGGGGAATATTTTCACGAAACATGGGCGAACTTTATCAGATCAATATCAAAGTTGCATAGCTTCGGAAAATAGCTTCGGAAAATGTTTTCACGAGGCATCAATGTCATTCATCAGAATAATTTTGACGAAGGCTATCTTCTTCACGACGCATGAAAAGAAGGGAAGGTGTTTTTTCGCCGAAGGCTCAAAAGTGGTATGTATTTAAAGTTTCATGCATCGTAAAGAATTCAATAATGAAAAGAGACTTGTATATTACATTCAAATGTACAAAGTGTTGCATAGATTACACTTTAAATGTTTTTTCCAAATAGCACCTAATCTTCCCTCAATACTGCTTCGGCGGCTTCATTCAGAAGTTGGTCAACAACCTTGTCCATGATAGTTTCGGCCATTTGATTAATTTCTTCATCCCCTTTTGTGTGGGGGTCGGCAGATCGTCCAACAGTTTCTGAGCGAAGAGAACACTTCTTCAGTACTTTTACAAATCGCGAGCAAAGTTTAAAATGAAAATTACAACGCAACAAGAACGACTAGTTGGTACCTAACTGTCTTTCGGGCTCCCTACTCCTTTCGGCAGCGTCTGCTACCCTTCTAGCATCGTGAATGCCTTTTTCGCTTCTTTCAATGATCTCTCGCGCCATTCCTCGGCCGCCGTCGTTCCAGATATCAGTAAAAAATTTGCCACCAACCACGCTTGCTTCGGCCGAGGGGTCCTTGACGTCTTCGGAAGATAAGGTAGCTTCGGATTGAGCTAAAAATTTTACATGCCCGCAACCTTTCTTCTCTAAGACAGAAGCAATTCCTCTGGCGCCCGAAAAAGCGCATATGTCGCCACGACTGTTCAGAATCTCTTCGAAGGCCTCTGCTTCGTGGCTAATCCATTCCAGCGGACCTTCGGGATTGCCTCGAGAGAAATTCTCTTCGCTGGAAAAGGCGCCTACGCTGGCGAAGCTGGATTTAATTTTATTCACACATTCTACAGATTTGACATAGCATTTCCCCTGAGATGTGCGAAGCTCCTTAACTTTTGATTCCAATTTGTTGACCATAAAATCACTAAGTTCTCGTTTCGTTTCCTCAAGCGCACGCTCCTCTTTAGCTCTAGCCAGCTGTTTCTGAAGATCTTTAATCTCGCGTTTTTGAGCTTCGGCCTGGGCCTTTGAAGCAGCTTCGTCTTTTTTCACTTTATCTACCAGTGTAAGCAGAATTTTATCTTTTTCCAAAGCTTCGTTTCTCAGTCTGATAACTTCGGAGCGTAAATTATTAAACGCAATTTCATAACTTTCATCTTCGGCGCTCTTTTGCGCTCTTAACGCGTTGCTTAGGATCAGGCCCTATATGAAAAGAGAATTCATATAAGAAAAAAGGAATGAGTTGCGTAAAAAAAAATAGGGGGTTTTTTTTTCTCAAGTGTTTAATTCCCGTACCTTCAGGCTGTTGTACGCGAGGCTGTCTGCGAGATCCTCTTTCGTCATAGCGCTTAACCCAGCTTCAAGCTTCGGAAAGCCTATGCTCCTGGCCATTTCTCGGCAGACAGATAGCTCTTTGTTGTCAGGCAGGCAGTATAAGAAGTCATCTTCATTCGTTCCATCGAATATTATTGCCCCCTTCGGATATTTTAGTTCCTTTGCATAATGGATGGCTTCATGAGTTTCTTCTTCAGATAGCTTCTTCCCCGAAGCATGTCGTATCATGTAATCACGCGTGCTGGCAGGTGCTTCGGGGATGGCGGTGTCAGTTTCTTCAACTAATACTGGTTCTGGAATTTTTATTGCTTCGGCTTCAAAAGGTTGCTCCTTGTAGGGCTCTGAAGGCCCAGCTTCAGCTTCAGCTTGTTGAGCCGAAGCTTCAGTAGAAGCTTCAGCAACTTCAACACTCTTTTTTGGAATTGTGCTTGAAGACTTAATTGTCTCCAAGACGTCTAGTACATTTACCATTCTTTTCCTTTTTGGGGTCACTGATGGCCCCTTTTGGTTTTTTGCTGTCCCAATGATTGCTGTAGGACTCAAAACTTCTGATGTTTTGGAGCCTTCAGTTGCTTCTCTTACCTCCTCAATTTTTTCTGTGAGCGGCGCTTCGGTTTTCTCTTTTGTTTCTGACAACAAAATGTTTGATTGTTCTGATTCTATCTTTGGTGGCACTTCGGCCGTTTCTGCGATCTCTGGCAACAAGGCTGGCTCGATTAGTTTTTCAGCTTCGGTGGCTGAAGAAGTTTTCCCGGTAAACTCCGACACCGAAGCTGGTTCAATATAACGCGGCCGTTGCGTAAGAACCTTTATCTTTTTCCTTTTCGGTTCTGGCTCGCTAGGAGCAGCTGCAGCTTCTTCTTTTGCAGAGATTGTGTTTTTTCTCTTCTGCCTTCGAATGGGATAGCAGTAATCAGGGTAGACAAACCCAATGGCATCAAATACCCGATTCAGTCTCTTCTTTTTTCGGCCTCCGAAGGCTGCTGACATTGCATTATCTTCAGCCTTCGAGTAGGTCCCGAGTAGCTCATCACTTAAATTGTCAATGCTTTTCAACCACTCATCATCTGGCTCAATAAATTTATCTCCAAATTTGAAGGTGTACTTCAGTCTCACAAGCTCACCTTCGTCGGCTTCTTTTATGGTTTCTTGTGGCATTTCCCATTTCTCAGCAAGCGGCCACACCCTGAAGGCGATATGTTCTTGTACTAAGTCCCTTGTTCCTATAAAAGAGCAGACAACGCCGAAGGCTCTTTGGCACTCTTCGGCGGCTTCGTTCATTTCAACCTTCGGCCTCCGAAGGCCGAAGCTTTGCCAAATAGGACGCATAATTATACCTTTGATGTCTTCTCGTGCTGATAAGTCATTCTTCACATAAAACCATTCTGTCATCCAATCCCCGGGCCATCTCTTCCGAAAGGTTGGTACGGGACAGCTTGCCCCGGACCGAGAAACGAAGCTGTAGCAGCCAAAGTTGTTATGGTATTGTTCTTTGCCCCAAGGCTTTGTTTCATATAATAATTCATGAACATTACAAAAGCTTCTTGCGTCAGGCTTCAGACCTTGACTCCTCGCGGCCCACACGAAGATATTTAGCCTTATAATTGCCTCGGGAGTAAGTTGATGAAGATAGACTTCGAAGATTTTCAACACCTCCACGACGAAGCTGCTCAAGGGGAATCGCAATCCAGCTTTCAAAAAGCTTCGGTACACCACAACTTCATTTTCTTCAGGGTGTGGACAAGTTTTTTCCCCTTCGTCCGCCCTCACAATGGACAGATCCCGGAAATACCTTCCTCTCATATTAACAAGATGATTCTCTTTGATAGTTGATTTACCATAAACTGAATGGCTTGGTCGCCAGGGGCGATCTTCGGAGTCTTCGCCACCGCTGTCCATATCATAACTTTCACTGTCACCAGTATCTTCAGACAGCCCCTCCAGAATTTCCTTGGTAATCTTTTCTGTGTTGGACTTCGACATCGCTATAAGAAACCCTAGGTTCTTCTCTTCATCAAGACTCAGCTTCATCTCAGCAGCAGCCTTCTTAGCAGCTTCAGACATCTTCGGAAGCGCTAAAAAACTGTTTCTAAAAGCCGAAGCTTCAAAGCTAAAAACTTAGCAGATCACAGTGCACAAGAGCTAAAAAATGAGTGAGCAGGAGTGGTTGGCCAGAAAGCGTGCAAAATAAGTTTGCGGTATGGCCGTATTTATACGCTTGATGCGTTGAAAGTTGAAAGACCCCACTTGTCATTGAATGTTGCTATTCTAGCAAAGGGAAGGTGTTTTTTCGGACCTTCGGCATAAAGCCTTCGTTCATATCGCAATCTGAATTTATTATTTCAAACAAATTAATATTGCGAGGGGCTACTGTTGGGGGCCTTCGGCTTCCGAAGGTCCTCAAAAACATGATTTAACAATGTTTCTGGAGTATAATGTGTGAACAGGTATCTTCGGACTTGAATCAGAAAGGGAGAAGCTCAAAAGATACGAAGGTTGACACAGTGCCGAAGCTGTGAAGCAGGAAAGCTTCGGCATGTTCGCAGAAAGGGGAACCGACTTAAAGATGAAAAGGCCATTTAGACCTCGATAGAATGCTATAGAATTATCACCAAATGTAAAGGGCATGTATGTAATTTTGTATGGGTTGTACCCCGTGCCTATAAATAGGTGAACAGTACCCCCGTACTGTTCACGCTGACTTGGCATTTGCTTTTGCGTCACACTTGTATTTTCATCTCCTTCCAAGCCGAAGGTACATTTATAATTCAATATTGTTTCTATTTCTTTATGATGAGTTAATAAAGTTAAATGAATAATGTTATATGATTATTCACGCTATCTCTTATGTTTCATATGCTTCGTCTTTTACTAATGTATATTGTTGTGATGAAGGTTAATCCTTCATGACCTTCGTCCGGAGATCGTTATATCCTAAAGGAAATAATGCTTCGAAGGACGAAGGATCTTAATGTTTAACATTTTCTGTGTTGCCTTGTTCTTAACTCATAGCATTTGAGAACAAGTCCCCAACAGTCGTGACATTATCTCCAACCTTAGAACTGAGAATGCCAAATTACTTGCTAAGGTTGAAAAGAGAAATGTTTGTGACGATTCATTTGCCAATCTTAAAAATGATAATTCTAGTTTGATTGCTAAGATTGACAAATTGAATGAATCACTTTCTTGCCTTAAGATTGAGAATGATAAATTAATTTCTAAGGCTAAAGATTTAAATGTTTGCAATGTTTTCATTTCCAATCTTAGAAATGAAAATGCAATGTTACATACTAAGATTGATGAACTAAATGCTTGCAAACCCTCTGCATCTAGTGTTGATCATGTTACTATTTGTACTAGATGTAGAGACATTAATGTTGATGCTATCCATGATCACATTGCTATGATTAAACAACAAAATGATCATATAGCTAAACTAGATGCTAAAATTGCCGAGCATGAATTAGAAAATGAAAATTTTAAATTTGCTCGTAGCATGCTTTATAATGGGAGACACCATGGCATTAAGGATGACATTGGCTTCCAACAGGGAGACAATGTCAAGCTTAATGCCCCCAAGAAATTGTCTAATTTTGTTAAGGGTAAGGCTCCCATGGCTCAGGATAACGAGGGTTACATTTTATATCCTGCTGGTTATCCTGAGCATAAGATTAGGAGAATTCATGCTAGGAAACCTCATAATATTTCACATCATGCTTTTATGTATAAAAATGAGGCTTCTAGCTCTAGGCAATCAACCCTTGTTAAATTGCCTAAAAAGAAAACTCCTATTGCATCAAATGAGCCAAATGTTTCATTTAAGACTTTTGATGCTTCTTATGTTTTAACTAACAAATCAGGCAAAGTAGTTGCCAAATATGTTGGGGGCAAACACAAGGGCTCCAAGACTTGTGTTTGGGTACCCAAGGTGCTTGTTTCTAATGTGAAAGCACCCAAGGCCGTTTGGGTACCTAAGAACAAGGCCTAAACTTGTTTTGTAGGTTTATGCATCCGGAGGCTCAAGTTGGATAATTGATAGCGGGTGCACAAACCACAAAACTGGGGAGAAAAGGATGTTCTCCTCCTACGAGAAAAACGATGATCCCCAAAGAGCTATCACATTCGGGGATGGAAATCAAGGTTTGGTCAAAGGACTTGGTACAATTGCTATATCACCTGACCATTCTATTTCCAATGTTTTTCTTGTAGATTCTTTAGATTATAACTTGCTTTCAGTTTCTCAATTATGCAAAATGGGCTACAACTATCTTTTTACTGCAGATTTAGGTGTTACTGTCTTTAGAAGAAGTGATGATTCAGTAGCATTTAAGGGAGTATTAGAGGGTCAGCTATACTTAGTTGATTTTAATAGAGCTGAACTCGATACTTGCTTAATTGCTAAGACTAATATGGGTTGGCTCTGGCATCGCCGACTAGCCCATGTTGGGATGAAGAATCTTCACAAGCTTCTAAAGGGAGAACACATTTTGGGACTAACCAATGTTCATTTTGAGAAAGACAGGGTTTGAAGCGCATGTCAAGCAGGAAAGCAAGTTGGGGCCCATCATCCACACAAGAACATCATGACGACCGACAGGCCGCTTGAGCTACTCCATATGGACCTATTCGGCCCGATTGCTTACATAAGCATCGGCGGGAGTAAGTATTGTCTTGTAATTGTGGATGATTACTCTCGCTTCACTTGGGTGTTCTTTTTGCAGGAAAAATCACAAACCCAAGAGACCTTAAAGGGATTCTTGAGACGGGCTCAAAACGAGTTCGGGTTAAGGATCAAGAAGATAAGAAGCGACAACGGGATGGAGTTCAAGAACTCACAAATAGAAGGCTTTCTTGAGGAGGAGGGCATCAAGCATGAGTTCTCTTCTCCCTACACACATCAACAAAATGGTGTAGTGGAGAGAAAGAATATAACTCTACTGGACATGGCAAGGACCATGCTTGATGAGTACAAGACTCCGGACCGGTTTTGGGTGGAAGCAATCAACATTGCTTGCTACTCCATCAACCGGCTCTACCTCCATCGAATCCTCAAGAAGACATCATATGAACTCCTCACCGGTAAAAAGCCCAATGTTTCATATTTTAGAGTCTTTGGTAGCAAATGTTTTATTCTTGTTAAAAGAGGTAGAAAATCTAAATTTGCTCCTAAGGCTGTAGAAGGCTTTTTACTTGATTATGACTCAAACACAAGGGCATATAGAGTCTTTAACAAGTCCACTGGACTAGTTGAAGTTTCTTGTGACATTGTGTTTGATGAGACTAATGGCTCTCCAGTAGAGCAAGTTGATCTTGATGAATTAGATGATGAAGAGGCTCCGTGCATCGCTCTAAGGAACATGTCCATTGGGGATGTGTGTCCTAAGGAATCCGAAGAGCCTTCACAAGCACAAGATCAACCATCATCTTCAAATCAAGCATCTCCACCAACCCAAGATGAGGATCAAGCTCAAGAGGATGAAAATGAAGATCAAGAGGATGAGCCACCTCAAGAGGAGGACAATGATCAAAGGGGAGATGAAGTTGATCAAGACAAGGAAGATGATTAGGGTCAAAGACTGCCACACCCAAGAGTCCACCAAGCGATACATCAAGATCACCCCGTGAACTCCATCCTCGGCGATATTCATAAGGGGGTAACAACTCGATCTTGTGTCGCTCATTTTTGTGAACATTACTCTTTTGTGTCTTCTATTGAGCCATACAGGGTGGAAGACGCATTAAGAGATTCGGATTGGGTGTTGGCAATGCAAGAGGAACTCAACAACTTCACGAGAAATGAGGTATGGCATCTTGTTCCACATCCTAACCAAAATGTTGTAGGAACCAAGTGGGTATTCCGCAACAAGCAGGATGAGCATGGTGTGGTGACAAGGAACAAAGCCCGACTTGTAGCCAAGGGATATTCACAAGTCGAAGGTTTGGATTTCGGTGAAACCTATGCACCCATAGCTAGGCTAGAATCAATTCGCATATTACTTTCCTATGCTACTTACCATGGCTTTAAGCTTTACAAATGGACGTGAAAAGTGCCTTCCTCAATGGACCAATCAAGGAAGAGGTCTATGTTGAGCAACCTCCCGACTTTGAAGATAGTGAGTACCCTAATCATGTTTATAAACTCTCTAAGGCGCTTTATGGGCTCAAGCAAGCCCCAAGAGCATGGTATGAATGCCTAAGAGATTTCCTTATCACTAATGGTTTCAAAGTCAGAAAAGTCGATCCCACACTCTTTACTAAAACCATTGCAAATGATTTGTTTGTATGCCAAATTTATGTTGATGATATCATATTTGGGTCTACTAACAAATCTACTTGTGAAGAGTTTAGTAGGATTATGATCCAAAAATTCGAGATGTCTATGATGGGGGAGTTGAAGTATTTCTTAGGATTTCAAGTGAAGCAACTCCAAGAGAGCACCTTCATCAACCAAACCAAGTACATTCAAGATATACTTATCAAGTTTGAATGAAGGATGCCAAGCCCATCAAGACACCCATGGGAACCAATGGGCATCTCAACCTCGACACGGGAGGTAAATCCGTAGATCAAAAGGTATACCGGTCGATGATAGGATCATTACTCTATTTATGTGCATCTCGACCGGATATTATGCTTTCCGTATGCATGTGTGCAAGGTTCCAAGCCGATCCTAAGGAAGTTCACCTTAAGGCCGTGAAAAGAATCTTGAGATATTTAGTTCATACTCCTAAGTTTGGTCTTTGGTACCCCGAGGGATCCACCTTTGATTTAATAGGTTATTCAGATGCTGATTGGGCAGGGTGTAAATTGATAGAAAGAGCACATCACGGACTTGTCAGTTCTCTGGAAGATCCCTGGTGTCTTGGGCTTCAAAGAAACAAAATTTAGTAGCTCTTTCTACCGTTGAAGCCGAGTATATTGCCGCAAGTCATTGTTGCACACAATTGCTTTGGATGAGGCAAACCCTTAGGACTATGGCTACAAATTTAGCAAAGTCCCTCTCCTATGTGATAATGAGAGTGCAATCCGCATGACGGATAATCCCATTGAACACAGTCGCACTAAGCACATAGCCATTCGATATCACTTTTTGAGAGATCACCAACAAATGGGGGATATCGAGATTGCCTATGTTAGCTTCAAAGAACAATTAGCCAATATCTTTACCAAGCCATTAGATGAGAAAACATTTACTAAACTTAGGAATGAGCTAAACATTCTTGATTCTCGGAACTTTGATTGATACTTTGCACACATAGCTCATTTATGTACCTTTGATCATATCTCTTTCATGTGCTATGACTAATGTGTTTTCAAGTAAATTCTTTTGATAAGTCATAGATTGAAAGGGAAATGGAGTACTCGGTGAAGACAAGGCTTCCACTCCACTCTACCAATATCATTTACCCTTCGCCGTCACTCCGCACCGCTCTCCACTTTGGTATAATCTTCACTCTTATTACTAGTACCAATGGGGAGAAAGTAAAAAGGGCTCACAAAGTCTCCGTTTTTGGCGATTAATGCCAAAGGGGGAGAGAGTATTAGCCCAAAGCAAAAGGACCGCACCACCACACCAATTTCAAATTTTCAAAATCTAGTTTTCAATTGGTATCTTTCAAATTAGTATTCCTCTAAGAAATTCTATCTCAATTGGTATCTATATTGATATATTTAAAGGAGGATTTTTCAATTGATATCTAAAAATATTTGATCTTCTTTCAATTGGTAAAACCCTCTTGAACACTAAGAGGAGAATTTCATTAAGCGGAAGCTTTGTTTTAGTCAAAGGAAAAGCATTTGAAATAGGGGGAGAAAATTTCAAATCTTGAAAATGCTTCTCGAAATCTTATTCATAAACCTTTGACTATTTGCAAAAAGACTTTGAAAAGAATTTGCAAAAACAAAACAAGTGGTGCAAATGTGGTCCAAAATATTAAAAGAAAGAAAGCATCCATGCATATCTAATGAAAGTATAAATTGGTTTTATTCCAAGCAACCTTTGCACTTAACTTATGCAAACTAGTTCAATTCTGCACTTATATATTTGCTTTGGTTTGTGTTGGCATCAATCACCAAAAAGGGGGAGATTGAAAGGGAAATAGGGTCAAACCTTTTCTTAAAAGATTTTGGTGGTTGAAATGCCCAACACAAATAATTGGACTAACTAGTTTGCTCTAGATTATATGTTCTACAGGTGCTAAAGGTTCAACACAAACCAATAAAGAGATCCAAGTTAGCGTTCAAAAGAAAGGAGCAAAAGAAACCGAAGAGAACCCTGGTCTGGCGCACCGGACTGTCCGGTGTGCCACTGGACAGTGTCCGGTGCCCAGGGTCGATCAACTCCAAACTCCTCAGCTTCGGGTTTCTCAGAGGGCGCTCCGCTATAATTCACCGGACTGTCCGGTGTGCCACCAAACTGTCCGGTGTGCCAGCGAAACAACGGCTAAGAAGCGCAACGGTCGACTCCAACGGTCGCCTGCAACATGAACAATGCGCGGACAGTTCGCGCAAAGTCAGAGCAGCGCTAGAAGGCGCACCGGACAGTGAATAGTGCATGTCCGGTGCGGCACCGGACTGTCCGGTGCCCCAAGCTGTCAGAGCTCCAACGGTCAAAACCATCAGAGCCCTAACAGTTGGTTGACGTGGCTGGCGCACCGGCACTACAGGAAACTGGTTAAAGAACGTGGGTGACAAACCGTCGAACTTAATGTAATAAGCCGTCGAACTTACCGTAAGAACGTGGGTGTACCGACGAATATAGCCGATGACGATTTTTGGACGAACTTAGAGAAGTAAGTTCGACGGCCCCGACGAACTTAACATTAAGAACGTGGGTACCGTCGAACTTAACATTAAGAACGTGGGTACCGTCGAACTTAACATTAAGAACGTGTGTTTTTAAGTTCGACGGGGGCCGTCGAACTTAGAGAAGTAAGTTCGAAGGTACCCACGTTCTTATGTTAAGTTCGACGAGGACGCATGGTCGTCGAACTTATGTGGCCTGCGTGGCTCTGCGTGGGCTGCACATTAAGTTCGACGGTACCCACGTTCTTAACATTAAGAACGTGCATTAAGAACGTGGGTACCCACGTTCTTATCCTTTTTTCAGAAAAAATAAAAATTACAGAAATGAACAATTAGACAAACATAAAATCACACGCAACACAGAATATCACATACAATAAAAATTACAGAAATACTCCACGCGGGTTTCTTGCATGATTGTCCATCTTGATTCCAGTTGTTTGTTATCCCTGACCTTCTCAGCAAACAATTGATAAACATCTTTCTTCGGAGCTGACGTCTCCTAAACAATAGAACAACAGGGTCAGACGTCAGAGAATTATGATAATGGCGGAAAGCACCCTAGCACCATCTCAAGCCGTGGCACAATAACTTTTGCCTGCTTACTTATCCTGAAACAATCAAGAATAGCCCCTGTGACCCATGACCAATGAGAGCCTTCCCAGACCGAGGAAATTAAATCTTCTAACCACCATTCCATCCACAGGACCCCATTACACATATCATGAGCTTCTATAGATCTACGGAAATCTTGAATGGATGAGCAAACGAAAAAGGCATCGAAACTGCTGCCATTGTGGAGATGGCCCACTGGGTCAGCAGACATAGGCACATTTCTTCTTGATGGAAACCTCATGCCTGGTGGTTTTCTTATCAACAATCCATCCTGTACAAGGAAGATATCAACCATCAGAAGTACACAAGAAAATTAAACCACGTCTAGCATTTTTGTTCAGTTCTAAAATGTTCTCATCTACAGTCTACAAGCATGAGAAATTCAGATCTCAAAAAAAGTAACATACAGCCTAGTATCATTCAGATAAAACTTAGGCTCCCTTTGCCCCTTTCTATTTTGTAATCTTCTTTGTATGACAAAAGCCCTCTTTCTTTAGCAATCACAAGATGAAACAAAGCAACCCAATGATGATGAATCCAAACGAGGAAAAGCTCTAAAGAACTCCCCAGAGACCCACTTACTTGCACAGGACTCATCGCATCCGCGGCTGCTCTTGCCTTCTCGTTGTCCTCGTCCTCAAACTTGATCAGCTGGCTCTCCAGCGTCGTCCTCCTCTTTGGCGTCTTCGCCACCACTGGCAGAGCGTCGTCGTTCTCGCCGCTGCCACCCCGAGGATAATAGCAATCAGTAACCAAGCCAATGCTTAAGGCTCAAACAACAATGACTACAAAACTGGTTGAGATGACTCAATTCGTAAGGCTCAAATAACAATGCAGCAGCGGCAATGGCTAAATCTAGATGTGCGGAGATTACATCAAACAACCTATGAATCGCCTAGTGAATTTTAACTGCAAACGTCATCAAGTTCCAACAATCTAGCCTAAAGATTACCACGAGCACTCCATTAAAGCTGCAGATTCCCACCACAACACCCCCAACCAAAAAAACATGTATCCAACCATCACAGGATCGTGAAACGATAGAACAGACCAACCCCCGCCCACCCCCAACAAAGCTTTGCTTATATAACCTAGAAAATTTAAGGAATCGATCGATTGATAGGTCCGCACGGGGTACCATCTACCAGTACCAGCCCAACAACCGAAACCCTAGCACGACCAATAACATGAGCTGAAGCCCGGATGAGGAGGGGGGAATCAGGAATCGGAGGGACGAACCGAAGGGGTGCTCCAGCTTGAACGAGCTCCTCGCCATCGCTCCTGCTCCTCTTGGTCTCTCGATCGCTGGCGGAATAGAGAGCAGCTACCTGGAACAGATAAAACAATCGGGTAGGGTCCTACGCCTTAGTCGCGGTCGCAGCCGCGGCGCGGACAGGGAGCGAAGCGCGGCGAGAAGACGGAGCGCTCGGTTGCCACGGGAGACGGGGTGGAGCTGGCTCGTCGTGCGAGAGTGGGAGGAACGAGAGGAGGGGAATGAGATCGTCTTTGGCGATGTGGCCTGCCTTGTTCTGAGCACGGTGGAGGAGCGGTGGGTCTGGCGGTGGCTTGGCGGGCGCGGTGGTGGCAGCGCGCGAGGTGCAGGAGCGGTGGCGGAGGCGCGGCGAGCGCAGTGGCTGGCGGTGGCGCGGTGGAGTGCGCGCGGTACGTGCAGTGGGCGAGAAAGAAGAGAGTCGTGTGGGCGGATTGGGGATTTAGGTTTTTAGGATAAGTTCGACGGTGTCCACGTGGCCCACGAACTTAATATAAGAACGTGGGTACACACGTTCCTAATACGATAAGTTCGACAGTTTTATCTAGGGCGCACGAATTTAAACTAAGAACGTGGGTACCCACGCTCTTCAACAAACCCATGAACTTAACTCAATTAAGAATGTCGGTACCCACGTTCTTAAATTAACCCACGAACATATATTAGTTTCTTGTAGTGCGGACAGTGTCCGGTGGTGCACCGGACTGTCCGGTGCGCCCATCGACAGCAGCCCTCCCCAACAGTTGTTTTGGTGGTTGGGGCTATAAATACCCCCAACCACCTCTATTCAAGACATCCAAGCATTCACTACTCCTCATTCAATACAAGAGCAATACACAACACTCCAATACACAAATCAAAGCCTCCGATCAAATCAAAGTCCACAATTCAACTCTAGTTTTTAGGACTTGTGAGAAAATCAACTTGTGTTCTTTTGTTGCTCTTGTTGCTTGGTTGGCTTTCTTCTTTCTCTCATTCTTACTCTCAAAGCCTTGTAAGCAAAGCAAGAGACACCAATCGTGTGGTGGTCCTTGCGGGGTCTAAGTGACCCGGGAAATCAAGGAAGGAAGCTCACTCGGTCTAGGTGACCGTTTGAGAGAGGGAAAGGGTTGAAAGAAACCTGGTCTTTGTGACCACCTCAACGGGGAGTAGGTTTGCAAGAATCGAATCTCGGTAAAACAAATCACCGTGTCATCCGCTTCATTTGCTTGTGATTTGTTTTCGCTCTCTCTTTCGGACTCGATTTTATTTCTAACGCTAACCCCGGCTTGTAGTTGTGCTTAAAGTTTATAAATTTCAGATTTGCCTATTCACCCCCCTCTAGGCGACTTTCACGTTCGTCAGTTCCATCTTATGGAGCATTGTGACCAATGAAAGCATTTGCAAGTAAGCTTGAGCAGATAGTGGTAAATGAACCTTTAGGATTTTTTTATTAAGGACACAGTCCAGATATTCGATGACAAACAATAGTCACCACCTTAATTCAGATGAACCTTTAGGATTTTTTTATTAAATTTTCAAAATTGGAATTTGGGTGTTACAAGAGGGTTAGGAGAAGATCCTCCTCACACTAGAGCCTTGTTTGGCATATATTGGTTCTCTAGTTTGGCTCTAGACTTAAACAACTCATCGACAATGAGGGTCTCATACTTGGAGACTCAATGGTTACTATGACATTTACTTCGAAACCCTCTAACCTAGGGAACACGACAATTTTAGGGTCATCTCATATTGTCATCGGGTAGATGTGGGTTATTTGCCTACATCTTGTTCATAATTGATTGGAAGCAAGAAAACATCAAATCAAAGAACTCTACAAGCATCTAAAGTTTTGAAGAAAGTTTTCATACTGTCGACGGTGAGTCTTAAAGAGTCTGGTCCTAACACAGGATGTGCCCTTGTAATACCTCTCAAGAGTGGACAAGATCTCATGACCCATCTCAAGATCGAAATTCGGTTAAACTTAGGAATGGAAAGACTCACGAAAAGAGCATTTATAGCCTTACTTGTAGCCTCATGACGATCAATATGTTCCTAACAAATTTAAACAACAAGAACCACATAAGTAGCATCCAAACAAATCTCCTAGACTCGAGCATGGAAGCTCTAAAGGTGTGTAGACAATGCATATCTTGTAGTAGAGTTAGTTGGTCCCACCAAAGCATGGAGCCTCTTACTAGTACTACCGTGCTTGATGATGTCATCATAATGGATAAAGAAATATTGGGGGTTGATTTGGTGACAAGGGGATCACGGGGGATTGGAGAGAATTGAGTGGGAAATGAACTAATTTCCCCCTCAACCCCCTCTAGACCTGAGGGCTACTTTGGGAACCTTAAATACTTCCGGATTGGAGGGGATTGAGGTTGAAATAAACTAATTTCCTCTCCAATCTCCTTCAATCCCGAAGGGCATTTGAGTTTCCAAACTAACCATAGATTGAACCTTAACTCTCTTTGATGCCAATTAAAGGATGTGAGCAATCGAGATTTAATTTCTTCCGAAATGGACACCGTCCTAAACAACCGTTGAAAACACTAAATTTCACAAGTGATAACCACTCGAGACAATAACTAGTGACTGGATGCCCTTAACACAATAGTGGGACAGTACTGACGACAGCAGAAAATCAAGAGCACGACAGAAATTCTTCAAAACTCAAATGTAGAGCTCTCAACTTTAATAAAAAATCAATCGATGGTTTGATGATTTGGAAAACTTCATGAGCAACCAACTCAGAAACACTGATTATTTGATGTGGGCGAACGTACTAGTGCATAAAATTTTCGAGACGCAAGTTATTCAGTTGATCGTGCAACAATACGTACTTCCAATGCAGCAACGCACGTGTACATTTTCATACGATGAGATGAGATAAGAGCCTACATACAGAAATCTTATTTCACGCCGTGGATAGGAATAGGATCGGTCGCGCTTGGGACTTAGTATTAGGCGGAGGCGAAAGAGTGGAACCGGGAGACGGCGCAGTCCGTGGAGAAGAGACCGGCGGACAGGTACTTGGGCGCGCCGCCCATGACGGGCATCTTGGCGCCGATGTCGAGCTTGCTGACGTAGCCAGGGCGGTAGGTCTGGCCCAGGACGCCGTGGACGTCCGCGGTGAGGTTATGGAACTGGAAGGCCAGGTCGAGGTGCACGAGGCTGTCGGCGCCCGTCTTGCCGTAGCCGTGGATCCGGTCGTCCCTGTCGGTGATGGGCACGGCGTTGGCGGAGATGGCGAAGACGCCGTCCAGCTCCACCATGACGGTGTTGACGGCGTCCATGCGCGTGACGGAGAGCCCCGGGAGGGCCTTGGACGCCCAGCGCGCGTTCTTGACGGCGTCGACGTCGACGGGCTCGGCGTCCAAGGTGAGCTGGATGTGGTCGTCCTCCTCGTCCCACTCCGCGGCCCTGCGGGCGCCGACGTAGAGGCGGTGGCGGTCGCCGGCGCCGCCTGGTGCGACGAAGGTGACCCCCAGCGCCTGCACCCACGTGAAGTCGCGGTTGAGGGCCGGGTTGTGGTTGCCGATGAAGTGGGCGTTGATGTGGAGGCCCGCGTCGGAGACGAGGCAGAAGTCCTTGTCCTTGTTTCCATGGAAGTAGAAGGTGTTGCCGTCGCCGCCGGTGAAGCGCGGGTCGCCGCAGGAGGTGCCGGGGAAGATATCACACACTGGCCGGTCGGCCGGGGTTGTGGTTTGGTTTGGGTATGCGCATGTTCGTTAGTATATATACTGATCGATATATAGATGTGATCCATAATGCATGATGCATGTTGAGACACATTAATGAACAACATACTGCAGAAGCTGAGGCAGTAGGCGCAGAAGACGAGGCATTTGTTAGGGCAATCCTTTGGGCAACCCACGTAGCATGCCGGGCCACCCTCGTCGGAGCAGGCGGCCTGGTAGTCGCGCTTGTGGCCGAACATTCCGGGGGTGAGGGCGAAGAACTTGGATTTGCCGGAGGGCTTCTCCCCGGGCTTCAACTTCTGAGGCTTGCCCCTCCACGCCGCCGCCGAGGCAACCACGCCACACGACGACAGCGCCAGGAGCGCCACCGCCACCGTGACCGCCAGGCACTTGACAAGACTGCTGCTGCTAGCCATGGCGGATAGCGAGGTCGTCGGAGTCGGAGATCGATCGATCGATCGATCGATGCATACACAACACGAGAGGTTCTTATGGGCGCCGGCCGGCCGGCCGGAGTACTCCTCCTCCTAGCTAGCTAGTATAATTAATTAATTGAATGCCTTTGAGTTGAGATGCATGGATCGAGAGAGAGAGCGCCTGAATTGGAGGGGAAGTCGCGTAGGAGGGGACAAAGTGACACACTATGTTACGTATATATGTGTTTTGTTTGTTTCCATTAATTGTTCATCTCCAGCTGTACTAAACATTAATGCATGTACGTACCACCCCTGCTACCGGAAACATTCAGGCGAAAGTCACGCTAGCTCGTCTTGGTAGTGCATGCGTGGCAAGGTCAACCGCTACTAACCTTAGTAGACCAGGAAAAATACTTGGGTTAACACGCAAAAAATAACTTAGCATTTAACTTTACTAAAGTCAATCTTGCCGTCACTCAAAGCTGCCCACACCATGCATGCATGCTTCTTGTTATCGTCCTTCCCACAGCGCCGGGATCGGACTCTGCCCGGCCGAGTTTACCGGAATTCTAAATTAACTATTTCGTTTTCAAATCAGTTATTTAATATGATCAACTTACAAAAACACGCATTAGAGCCGTTTTCTATTAAGATAAGGTCTCACACACACTTTATATATATATATATATATATATATATATATATATATATATATATATATATATATATATATATATATATATATATATATATATATATATATATATATAGGGCAGGTATAACGGGAGCCCTAGGTTTCGGATATTAAAGGAAGCCCAGGTCGGTTCCGAGGTCTGGTCCGCTGAGATAGGCGCGCCTGTGTTTAACGTAGTGCAGACAGACGGCATGCAGGACAGACGGCGCCGTTACACGGTTGTTTGAATGGCAAGGCGGTAAACATATGGTAAAGGCGCGGAATTATAGGGAATAGTTTCCACATGCAAACTTGATTACTATGTTACGTGAGCGCGTAATTTATGGATCTTGCATGGGGTGTAATGGCGGCAGGTAAATATAACGTAGCATAAGATGTTGAAAGATATGGCATAAAACCGAAACGGCACAAAAGTTGCATAAATAGTATATACCGTTTGGCGTAAAACGTTCAGTCATTGTGCGTAAATAGTTTATTATGGATATTAGTTTTACATTGACATCGCCATAATATCGGGACGGTTTCGGAAATAATGGGGAGACCCTGTAAACGTGGATGCGGTTACTTGTATAGTATCTGTGATTTCCTTTCATCCAAAAAAAGACCACAAAGCCTGCATAACTAATTGGAGGTGGAGATGGCCGGCTCTGGAGAGTCGCCGACGATGGTAGGAGATGGCGTTTGTCTTGATCCAGAGACAGAGGGAGTAGTTGATGGTAACTCACTGGTCACACCACCTCCTGCTCTACTGGGTCCTGTGATCGACGAGATGAGCATAGGGGAAGAAGGAGAACAAAGGGTTCGACCTCCTATGTCCAATATTAGCTCCAGGGAGATGGATACGCCTCAAATACTGCATTCACATGTAAGTCCAATTGTTGTATTTGATTCTTGATTGATTAGATTGTTATGAACATATTCCATGGTACAAACAACAATGTCAATGAATTTGCAGGAAAAAACATTGATCTAACTATAGTGCCAATGGTAGGGATGACTTTCAAGGATGTTGATGATGCATATAAATTCTATAAAAGGTATGCATATGAAGTTGAATTTCCACTGAAGAAATACAGAGAGAAAACATTCAGTAAGTGGATAAATTGTTCACGTGAAGGTAAAAGTGCACCAAAATCAAATGATACACCTAGGATGAGGAATAGGTCTTCGGGGCGTACGCAATGTAAGGCTGGAATAAAATTTAAAAAAATATATGATGATGAAAAAAAATGGTTGTAGCTGCAAAAATTGAACTGGTAAACTTGGAGCATAACCATGAGTTCATAACTGACGAAGCAGAGAAACAACATTTACGTTGCAACAAAAGTAGGGATGCTGAGTTCATAAATTTTGTTGATGCAATGCATGATAGCCGAGTGCCGCAGCATTGCATAGTTGATTTTATATCAGAAATGCATGATGGGCCGAAGAACGTACCGGTAACTGCTCAAGATCTGAAAAACATGTAAGCAATATTTTTATGTTTCATGTGTATATATTAAGTGCCATAAATATTACTATAGTAAATGTGTGTGTGATCATTTTTTGTGCAAACAAATGTAGGAGGGCAGCAAGGAGAAGAGAAAATTGCGCAAATGATGTAGCCAAACTTTTGGCTTTCTTTACAGAATGCAAGAAACAGAATCCACAATTTTTTGTGATTTCCAGCTAGACAATGATGTGAAAATAGTGAGTATTTTTTGGTCACACGCAAGTATGCAGGGGGAATATGCAGATTATGGTGATGCTATGACATTTGATACAACACACAAGACAAATATATATGATAAACCACTGGGCATGTTTGTTGGAGCTAACAACCATCTGCAGTGTACAGTGTTTGGATTTGTTTTGTTGGGAGATGAAACAGTACATACTTTTGAATGGGCTTTCAATTCATTCAAAACATGTATGGGATACGAGGGTCCGAGAGTTATGCTTACAGGTATGTGGTTTGTCAATTTGTTATGCAAAACAGTGAATTAATTTATTGTGAAAGTAAATTAATAGTTTGTGAGCAATTGCAGATCAAGACCCTGCAATACCAATTGCTCTAAGAACTGTATTTCCAAAAACAGTTCACAGACTGTGTTTATGGCATGTCCAGAACAGATTTATGTCATTCCTAAATGAGATATATGCAAGGTTTGCTGTTAAGGATTTTAAAACAACATTCCAGTCTATTATACATCATCCATTAACTCCTCATGAGTTTGAATGTGCCTGGGAAATGATGCTAGAGGAGTTCAATCTTCATGAAGATATGACTCTACGCAAATTATATGAAATAAGAAAAGAATGGATACCTGCATTTTTTAAAAACGACTTCTGTGGGGTAATGGTATCTACACAACGAAGTGAGAGCATGAACAGATTAGTGAAGCAATCACATGTAGATGCGAACACCCCACTACATGAGTTCGCTAAACAAATGATGAAAATGTTGCACAGCAGGAAAATGAAAGAATCAAAGGAGGCATTGGTGAGCAAGGTATGTCGTGCTTGTTATCAATAACGTTTGTCATACATTTTATGTAAATAATTTGTTTAATTATGATAATAATGTCTTATAGGGACCAAGGACAACAAATACATTGTATAGGTTCGAAGTGAGAGTCTCTAGAGCATACACCAGAGCTGTTATGAATAGATTTGAGGAATCAATGAAATACGCCACTGCATACAAAATATTAAAGGACGCAGACGGTTGTGATAAAGATTGGATCGTACAGCATACAAAAAGGTCTAATAAAATTGTGTGGGGACAACATCTATTCAAGATAACAGCGGACATAGAAGTTGGGGAGTATACATGCGAGTGCAAACAGTGGGAACATACAGGTTTGTACATATTATGTTGATTAAAAGAATAAATTTGCATACTAAAGAATTTGTTGATTGTAGTACAAATTAATGTATATCGTTAAAAAATAATGGTTGGTTTTCATGTTTTCAGGTCTATTGTGTGTTCATCTTTTAAGAGCCTTCATGCATCTTCAAGTTGAAAAGATACCTTCAAAGTATATATTGCAAAGGTACACTGTCTCATCAAGAAAAGATGTACCATTTGAAAGAATTGATAAGAGCTTCAGGGGAAAGGATGGAGTTACTAAATCATACAGACAGAAAATGTTGTTAACGAAAACAATGAAAGTAGTTCACCAGGCGTGTATGTCAAAAGCAGGGTACGATAAGGCGATGGATGTGTTGGATGAGCTCGATGGCGTTCTATGCCGATTAGAGCCAAATATTGGATGTAATGAGTCAACAGATGTTAGTGATGATGAGGAAGACAAGGTAATAATATTCCAGTTGTTTAAGTGTTATACTATTTGTAACATATATTATGCATAGTAACATGTTATTTGTACCAGGAAGGAGAATTGAATAAAAATAATGCTGGCGATGGGATGGAAGATGACAATACAATTACATGCCATAAAATGGTATGTAAAAGATAAATATATAAGCTTGCATGAAGTATTGTATATAATGAATATATAAAATCAATGTAATAAGCAAATTTTATTTTGTAGGATGAGCATAACACCATGACTGGATGTGAACATGCGTTAACATTAATAACAACTGGTAACCAGGTACATATTAAAAAAATATTATTCATTTGTCTATAATGAAAATATATGTTTATGCTGCATGGAAATGTTGATGTATTTGGGTTGGGCTATATAGGAGGACAACATGAGAATTCCACCTGAGGTTGGTGATACAAGTTCTCCGTGTCACGTAGCACATGAACAAATGGAACATATTGCTGCATCCTCAGAAGCTAAAAAGGTGAGCATTGATAAATGATTTTACTGATTGGTATAAAGATAATTTATGCAAATATGCGTATACTAAATAATAACTTCTTTTATTATACTGAGGTTGAATTTTAATGTGGATGTTATAAATCTGAGTATGCCGGATCGTGCAAGACCAAAAGGACGGACAATAAAAAATTCAGAAGATAGGATTATGAGACTAGGTGCGAAAGGAGAAAAAAGAAGAATAGGAGATGCCAATTGTGTGGTATAGCAGATGGACATAACAGCAGAACGTGTCTGTCTGTGGAAGAGAACAGGGCAAGGCTAGCAAAACTGGCTAATCGAAAGAGAGGACGACCAGCCGGATCAAGACTAAACAATAAAACAACTGCTCCATAGTGGAATGAAACATCGACTGCTAAAAAACATTGTATTGATGAAGAAGTGGAAAATGAAGAAACCGATGAGCATATTGAATTGGGCGAATAATTTGAAGTGTGACTAAAGAGTGGTCGATGTAGTAGAAACTTGTAATAGCACAATGACCTATGTTTTAGTTTTTTGGAAATTAATAGTTTGCATGACTGGGTTATATAATGCGTTGATATAAAACTATAAAATGTTGCGTAAAACTATACCATTACACAAATTATGTAACTGAATATGTACCACAAATTGGCATTGAACGTTTAGCAATCGACAGTTCTGGACATAAATGGTATATAAACTATATACACTTAACATAACTAATCGAATGGGAGTACATACTTCGGTTTCGCACTACAGCTACATCAGACAGGATGTAGCATAACCACTGGTTACAGTTAGCATAATTAGCATGGTAAATGTGTAAAAGGAACCTAATGTATATAAAATAAGGAAGTATATATGTTGCATAAAACTTGAATATTAAAGATAATATGATAATTGAAATACGCCAAACATTGGAAGCAAACGATTAACCATCTCACAATCTGGAAAAGAAAAGCATAGAATTTTGTAACAGATAACATAACTAGACATTCTGGTAACACTTATGTTTGACACACTTCAAATAAAAACTGATACGAAGTAGCATAGACACTGGACACATCGAACATAAGTGGCATATGGAGTATCATACACATGAGCAACGCCTGACATAAGTGACTTAATAAGTAACATAAACAGTTTTGTGGATCCCATAGGGAATCATGTTCAGCTATGATATCTAAGTTTTGGCTTTCAAACAATGTCGTCTCCTTGGAGCATACTTGAAAGGCAGCAGTTCTGCAGGGAGGAGGGCAACCCTGTTGTTGCGATGAAAGGTCAGGTAATGCAGAACAAAGGCACGTTGGTCCAATGGTTCATCCTGAAATAGTCATAATATCGAATTAATGCTAAGATTAAATATGAAGGAGTAATATATGCATGATCAAAACACTAATTTAGTAACATACCGGAGTATAAAATTCTGATAAGTCGCCATCATCAAAATCGTAGTATCGGAGGAAGTTTGCGACAAAAAAACCACAATCGTTTGACCCTGGTAACATGGTTGGACAATTGGGAAGAAGCCCAATCTTGTAGTTGTCAAACTTTGGTACAGTTGAATCAGGTCGAGCTTCATGTAACGCAATGCTAAGTCTTCTCATTATTAATCTGGACCAAGGTATCTTCGTTCCATTTATCAACATTTGATCATTGTGGATTTGTTTCCAGGTAGTGCCTCCAAGCAATGTTCCATAAGGATTTGAATCTAAGATGTCTATTCGACGACGTTCAAAGTTGATTGCATAAAGGGTCCAGTGACTACGGCGTAGCATAGGAACCAGGATCTGTTAAGATATATGTATAAGTTTATGAATGAACAATAATAGGCGTATGGAAAGTTAAAGATAAGATAACATATAACTAATGACCAAAAGAACAGTATAACATTATTACAAATAAAACTGATTGGGGCTCACCAATTTAATTTGGTTCAGAACTTCATCTGGAGGAAGCGTCGGTTCAAGTTGTTCTTTAAGAAGTGATGTTGAGAAGGGCTGGGGATTTGAACTGTGCTGTTCGAACTCCTCGATATTCAAAACGGTCTGGACAAAAAAAATCAATTGATTAGTATTATATATTTATACAGTAAGTGTTGTAATAAGATACAAAGTTGTAGAGAAAAAATTACCCCAACATTGACATTCAGTATTAGAGTGTTGATTACAAAATCTGGATTGTATAATACATCATCATCACGAATACAGTCGATAAATCCCTGCATGAAAATATTCTCAAGGCATTTATTAGGACCAAACGACTGGACAACATTGAGGACAGAACCTCCAAATCCTCCAAAATTAATGATAGACCTGGGAAAAAATACAACTTTAATTACAAATCATCTAATTATACTTAATTGGAATTTGAATAACGAATACATACATGCTCGGATCTAGTTGTCCTGACAAAATGAACTTAAGTAGGTTGCGAGCACAGTCTTCGCGTGACACGTGGGGAGGTTCAGCAACTGCAGATTTAGAGGAACTATCCCTTGCAACAAGTTCAGTAGTTGCCTAATATATGTATATATGTTAGTAAACAATTGCATAAATAATTATGTATTTTAGTGTATATATAGGAAAAATATGAGAATATAAAACGACATGACTTACATCTGTCAGTGGGGTTTTATCAAACTGAGGTGCACCAGATATGGGAGTATCATGTGTAACAGATTTTTGTCCTTCCTGTAAACAATAAAATTATTAATATAAACGTAATGAAACATAGGTTGTAATTAATATTATCATAATATGATGAAGGCATAAATACTGACAGTATTTATATCTGGTGTTAATTCAGGAGCAGCAGACTTGTCGGTTGTGGAAGCCTGGTGAATAAAGTAAATAAAGCATGCATATATATTACTGTTACTTGCATACATTGTAAATGAAAATATAATAACTGTGATAAAAGGAAATCAAACATTTGATTTTGGAGTCTTGTCAAATATAAGGGCATCCATAACTTCATCTTTTTTTACAGACGTTCCCACTGACAATCTGTAATGGAAACAACTGAAATTTGAGTAAACAGTAACTTGTATGCTAAATATAATATATGATTTGTATATATAGTTTGTATGAAAAAACTTACATGATCTGATACTTTGATATGATCAGTAGGAACATGAATTTCCTGATCATGTTGCTGATTATCAGGTGTTGGAACAGGTGGAGAGGATACTGGAGCATTTGTTGGAGGCATTGAGGTAGTGGGGGGTTATCTACATTTGCAAAATATAATAATAAAGTAGTTGTTACTGAAATGTACAAGGAATATAAATGTATCGTTATAAAAAAATGGTTAAACATACACATCATCGCAAACTACATCAATATACTATCAGGATGCATAAATAAATTACAGTTTTCAAAAATAAAATCAACTGAAAAAATGTGTTGCTGATTGTATGAGTATAAATTAATGCATAAGTTGTATATACAATGCTGCATAGAATAAATTATTTGAGATCGTATAACTAAATATAATTTTCCTCGCAATAATTCGTGAACTTGATTAATTTAAAAAAATAAACATAAATAATAAAACCTTCTTGCTGTGAATCGCGCTGCGTTGCAGCTCTCAGTACTTCATCGATCATTTCACCAAATGTTTCAGATAGTTCAATCTGCTTCGAAACAATCATCTGATGGCTCAGCTGAAGGGAATCACAGTACTTATCCACCTCTTTGTCATGAGCATCAAACATTGATTGAAATATTGGTCGATGCTGGGAGGGCAAACATTGCAACTTGTTGCCAATCAAATGCTTGATACGTGGCACATATATGTTGAAAACGACAGAAACAGGCCATTCTGGAGCAATGACGTAACACGTTTCTGAACGACTACAAAACTGTATAAAGCAGATAGAACAGTTAGCAGTAATAAAATTTTAACAGCTGCATAACAGGACAAAAATTGTTTATGTCTAATCTCTGCATAGCCGAATGGTTCACCAGTTTTACGGGGGGACGTCTGTCACCCCTAGCCAACTCTCTTATGGTCTCATTATCAAAAAACTTAATGCGGGGAGTACCATATTTTTTATCAGGAGATGCAGGGTGATGTAAGTGATCAAGATAGTAAATCTGAAAAAAAAAGAATGCACAAATATATAAAATTAGTACATAACAAATATTTGCATATCATATATATGCACAGTAAACAAAAGAATTACTTACTAGAACAATGAGTGAACATCCATATATTGTTGCTGTGATGTTTGTTTTGTTCCTTTTATGCCAACGTGTGGCAGCATCACACAAATCCGTGTAAACTAGTTGACACCAGTCAATATCAGCCATTCGGGCCATGTTTGAAGTCATTAGTACCTCATTGTTTGTAATGCCCCATGAAGCAGAAGGAAAAAGAAGTCGATTGAATAGAATCAGAAAAAAGCATCTGATTGATAACTCATCATCATTGCCAAGCACTATCTTGTCCTGAAGCTTGACAACATCAAATTCTTCTTTACCAACATTGAGATCACGTCTCAGTTTTGTAGCAGCATCCACTTCATCGTACCAATCAGTAAACTCCCTGCCTCCTCCAGCACATGGCAAACCCAAAATCAGACGAACCGTATCTTTTGTTATCTTCAGTTCCTTGCCAGCCCCTGGGCGTATGGTCATGTCACGTGGATCCAATTTATCCATCAACCACCTGATGAGAGATCTGCTCTCTAAGGCATCAGTTCGCAAATCAAATATACTAGAAAATCCCAACCTAGCGACAGCATCGCGCTGCCGATCGCTCATTATCCAAGATGAGACAATAACATCATAGGGAATGCAGCGGATATTCAATTTCTGAAAGCATAAATGAATATGCATTAATACACAAAGTATATATATTGTTTATAACTAAGGATACTATATTTACATACAAGGGATATTTATTACATGCTTGTAAATAACTAGTCTACAACACTAAAAAAATAAACAGCATACTTTGAGATAATAATATACATAAATGTAAAGTGGGGGAAAATACAAAATTGATTGGGCACCAAAATTAACACATGAATAAACAGAAATATATACATAGTACCTGGGATTTTCTAGGAGTCTTCTGTTTAGGAGAGCTTTTTTGTAATGATATTAGACTTTGGACTTCTTTTCACACTCGGAACTTGGGGAGAAGGGACTTTTATCTTCTTTGCACTGTTTTTTCTGAAGGAGAAGGTGAGGCAGATCTGAATTGGCGCTTCAACGATGGAGCATCCATGAAATCGTCGTCGGACAGTGTGGATGGAGCAGGAGGTTTTTTTTACACGACAAGCTAAAGCCTTTCTGCGAAAACAATGGACTGGAGCTGGTTGTGGCTCATTCTGCTTCTGATTTTGTGGAATATCATCTTGGTGAGCTGAGCTGCTAGATCTTGTACGTCTGGAAATGTCAATTGAAAAAACCTCCTGACTGGATTCAATGGTTAATCTTTTTGGATTACTTGGAGGGCGATCAACAGATTTCATGATTAAACACTGAATAAATCTGTTGAAAAAAAGTTGTTTTTAAATACAGTGATTTATGCATGAATATATGCCAAAAAATCTAATTTTTACTATAACTATCTACAATGCATACTACATAATGCTAAATGGAATTACATAACTTAAACTACCTTTTACATTTATGTGACAACATTTAATGAACAATGGTTATATACAAACATAAAGATTAATTTAATATTTCATATAATTGTAAATGGATCATGATAAAATAAGAGCCTTTTTTGCATCAACTAACTATACAACATATTTTAATAACTGGTTCATGGTAATATACACATTTAGCTCATATTCAAACATGAATATTTAAATAACTTTTGCTTAAATAACAGTATCTGTATGTATTTATATATAATAAACAGGAGTGTAAACTACAGATTCAAGTAAATAGAACAATGCAAATATGCTTATTATATTGTGCAATGTTCATAAACATCTATACAAATGAGCATACACAGTACTGCCAATATGCATATATATCAAATCCAATAAGTATATTTTATATATAATAAAACAGATGTGTACACAAATGATTCAAGTGAATGTGCATAAAAAGTACTGAGGATATGCATATATATCAAATACAATAAGCATATTTGATAATAAAATAGATGTGAAAACAAATGATTCAAGTAAATGTGCATAAAGAGTACTGACGATATGCATATATAAAAAAAGATGTGTAAACAAATGATTCAAGTGAATGTGCATAAACAGTACTGAGGATATGCATATATATCAAATACAATAAACATATATGTGTTACTTGGGTTGTGTAAAGGTACTCTCTGCTAACTCATCAATAAATACCCGATCCACAGCCTTTGTCTAGATCTATGAATGTCGAGCGATACAGGGGATCTAGAAGAAATGCAGATGCTCTAAGATCGGGGCTCCTGAACAAAAGAGAGATGCAATGAGCGTTGCAATGAACCGATTAGAAAGATGTATAAACGGATACAAATCACACATTTAGCTGAAGAATAAGGGTTACAATCAAATCCACTTCAATCGACAAAAATGCTTCAAAAAATCGACGGCAAACTCGATGTATTTCAAGTTGGATTACCTGGAACTTCTTAAATCGAGCTCCAATGCTGGGAGATTGAAGGATGTCAGCTGGATTGGAACGGCGCTGGATTGGAGCAGCGGAAATCGCTTGGCGAGTCGCCTCAGACGAAAGGAAAGACTGCGCGACCACTGGGGTTTTCTTCCTATCGGCGCGGGTTTGCCTCAGTTGATTGCGCGAAGACGGTTTTAGAAACCGGAAACGTGGGAGACGTGGCTGGGCTGACGGGGGAAACGGTGTAACGGCGCCGTGACTGGGAACTGTTGACCCGGTGTGGTTCAACCCAAATGAGCATATTGACTAGCCTGGGTTTCCTCTATTATTGGAAGCCCAGGGCTCTTAATATATAAACTATATATATATATATATGTCAGGTATAACGGGAACCCTGAGCTTTCAATAGTTAAAGGAAGCCCAGTCCGACCACCCCTGCAAACTGGTTCAACCCAGCGCACCGAACCAGGCTGTCGGGTGTGCCACCTGCCCCACGTCTGTTAGCGCAAAAAAGGAATGCATGCATGAGTCAAACACGATCCAATGCATGCGCATAAATTTAGAAAAGATATGTGTGGAGGTTTCTATTTTTAAATTCTTTATTTCCTCCATAAATTTAGGATCGCTGCAACAGTCATGCAGCTAGACGCGTAAGGACCATTTTATGATATATACTGAGACTAAATATGCTACACTGTGTAAATAATTATGCAATTCGGTATACTACGTAAAAATCTGTTACTAGCTGCATGCACATAAATTTATGATGAAAAAAATGTGCAATAAAAAGAAATGAATTGCATGCATAGAAACAAAAAATCGTATTTAATGTTTAATTGCTTCATAAATATAGGATCCCTCCGAGAACCATTCAGCTAAACACATTAGAACTAGTTTATGATATATATACTTATACTAATTATACTACACGGTGTAAGTATTTATGCAATTCGGTACACTGTGTAAAAAAATCTAACATGTTGTTCACTGGTGAACGCATCTCCAGGTTGGAGCGTAAAAACCTTAAGTTTTGAGCATAAAATCTCTCAATTATAAGCGTAAATATCTAGCCAATGTGAGAGTTTGATAGCTCGGGTAGGTTATTATTATGATCCTATTTTTATGGCAGATCCGAAAAATATGGCAGCCGCATGCATGTAGTTTCTATTTTTATACAGATCTAAAAATTATGGCAAAATGCATGCATGAGTCAAACACGTTTCCTTGCATTCGCGTAAATTTAGGAAAGATATGTGTGACGGTTTCTATTTTAAATGCTTTATTTTCTCCATAAATTTAGGATCGCTGCAACAGCCATGCAGCTAGACTCATAATGATTATTTTATGATATATAGTGATACTAAATATGCTACACTGTGTAGATAATTATGCAATATGGTATACTGCGTAAAAATCTGTTACCAGATGCATGCACACGAATTTATGATGGAAAGAATATACAATGAAAGGAAATGAATTGCATGCATAAAAACAAAAAATCGCATTTAATATTTTATTTCCTTCATAAATATAGGATCCCTCCAACAGCCATGCACCTAAACGCATTAGAACTAGTTTATGATATATATATTGATACAAATTATATTACACGGTGTAGGTATTTATGCAATTCGTTACAGTGCGTAAAATATCTGGCATGTTGTTCACTAGTGGACGCATCTTCGGGTGGAGCGTAAAACCTTAAGTTTTGAGCATAAAATCTCTCAATTATAAGCGTAAACACCGAGTCAATGTGAGAGGTTGATAGCTCTAGTAGGTTGTTATTACGATCCTATTTTTATGGCAGATCCAAAAAACATGGCACTCGCATGCATGCAGTTTCTATTTTTATACAGATCCAAAAATTATGGCAAAATCGTGGGAGTTTTTATTGCATGCGCACAAATTACGAACATCATAAATTAAGGAATTGCCTTTCCAATGTGCATGCAAAAAATATGCATGCAACAAACTAATAACAAACTCCGTGTTTATGCATAAAATCGTACACTTTTTAGCATAAATATTACACGTGATAGGCATAAAACACAATAATCGAAAAGAAAACACGAATCGAAGGAGGTAGTCGCCGGAGGACGTCGTCGACGACATAAGCACAGATGTATGTCGTCATTGGGGCCGCCCGAACTGCGCCGGATCGGAGGATGTCATGCGCGATCGTCGCTGCGCGCACCTCGCACCTTCCGTGACGCCGCTCAAACCTCACGCCTCGTGTGTCGCCGTCGCTACTCGCACATCGAGGGGCGCCGCTTGCTCGCCGGCCGTGGAAGTGCCGCCGCCTCGGGCCCCGGGAACGCCGCCGCTTGCCCGCACAAGGGCACTGTCGTCGCTCGCCCTCTAGATCGGGGAGCTGCTGCCGCTGACATGGGAATCGCCGCCTCTACTCCGGATCGAGGAACCGCCGCCACCGCACGTCGAGGTCGGGGTGCCGCGGCCACCACAGCCACTGGCCGGGGGTCCACCGCTGCGCGCGCTATCGGGCAACCGCCGTCGTCGCACGCTCCGTCGCTAATGAATCTGGATGGGACGGGAAAACTGAACCCTAGCACTCCGGATTTTCTTTTATAGATGTGTGGACCTAGTCCGGCTCGACCGAATTGCACTGTCTGGCCTGGGCTTCCTCTAGTTATTGGAAGCCCAGGGCTCCTAATATACAATCTATATATATATATACCATATATGGTAGATTGATATATCCAACGTCCAATCAATCAAAAAATATATTTAGTATACATTTTATCCCTTTTCCCTCCCTACATTATTGTTTGTTACTACTGTTGGAGGCCTTCGTCTTTTGAAGGTCCTCAAAAACACAGTTAACCATTGTTTTTCAGTACATCCCTAAGCGTTGTTGTAGGTGCTTCGGTGCTAGATACCTTCAGAACAGAAGGAAAAAGACGAAGATACTAGCTACGTCATAACTATATAGGGAGACGAAGCCAAATGTGAAACAAGGCCGGAAGAAGGTGTTCACAAGATTCTATAGCCAAGACAATAAAGATATAAGACAATACTAGCCTTGCGTCATTTGTAAATCACATATACAAGTTTTATGGACATGCTTGTAATTTCATACGAAGTTGTACCTCTGCACTATAAATAAATGAATAGTGTCCTGCAGAAACTACTTTTAGCCGGGTGCAACATCTTTGCATAGTTCAATCTTCGAAGCACCTTCGCGCTATCTTGCATCAAGAAGCCAAAGATACGATTGTAAACTTATTTCATACGAAGAAAGGAATAAAACACCAAGGCACTCGTGATGAGTTATCATATCTAACTTTGTTACAATTTTATGTGTAATCATTATTATATTGTTATGTAATCCATTCGATTATACAGTAACCTTCGTCCTTGAGGGGTTGTCCCGAAGGAAAAACATTTGAAGGATGAAAGATACTACTTTTTAATATTGTGTTGCCTTGTTTTTGATTATATACAATAATTGAAAACAAGTGACCAACATTGACATCCACATCAATGAACTCATTTACGACCACGACCTGCTTCGTCATGCCACCCAAAAAGGCGACGGCACCTAGTCCCGTCCTCGCTCGAAGAGCTGGCTTTGTTCACATTAAAAGAAACCTCTACATCGGTAGCCACCTTTGGTTCAGTGATTACATCCTCTGTAACCTTTGGTGATAAAGGCGACGCCATCTTTGCAGGCCTCAGAACAGGCTTCAGCACATTGGCCATTCTTTTTTCCTTGCGAGGAGTCCCTGTTATGGCAGATGTTACCTTCGGTTGCTCCTACACCTTCGACTCCGTATCGGCTATGGATACTTCATCTCGAACTGGAGTTTCAGTTACTCCATTCTTTTCGACTTCCTTGGTCCGCTGTTTTAAAAATTCAATAAGTATATTTGTCGGTTACCATAATTAGGGGTACCCCCAAGACTCCTAAACTCGTCTGGTAATCACCATCAGCGCAAACTGCAAAGGCTGATGGGCGCAATTCAGGTCAAGGCTCCGTCCACTCAAGGGACGCGATCTCGCCTCGCTTGAGCCCAGCCTCGGGCAGGAATAGTAGACCCAGGTGGATTCACGCCTCGCCCGAGGGCCTCCTCAAAGCAACAGGCGCACCCCCGACTCGCCCAAGGCCCAGCTCGGGTAGGCTTCGCCGTGAAGCAACCTTGGCCAGATCGCCTCGCCAACCGACCGTATTGCAGGAGCATTCAATGCAAGGATCGCCTGACACCTTATCCTGACACACGTTCCTCAGTCGGCAGGGCCGAAGTGACCGCAGTCACTTCGCCCCTCCACTGACTGACCTGACAGGAAAACAGTGCCGCCTGCCCCGCTCCGACTGTTGTGTCACCTGCCAAGATGAGACTGACAGCAGCTGAGTCCAGCCTCGGGCGCCACAGGAAGCTCCGCCTCGCCCGACCTTGAGCCTCGGCCTCAGAAGAAGTCTCCGCCTCGCCCGACCCCATGGCTCGGCCCCCGCCTCGGCCTCGGAAGATGGACTCCGCCTCACCCGACCCCAGGGCTCGGCCTTGACCTCGACCTCGGAAGGCGGTCTCCACCTCGCCCGACCCCAGGGCTCGGCCTCAACCTCGACCTCGGGAGGAATCGCGTCCTCGCCCGACCCCGGCCTCGGCCTCAGGAGGAGTTTCTGCCTCGCTCGACCTTGGGCTCGGACCGACCACGCCATAGGGGGGATCATCATTACCCTACCCCTAGCTATCTCAGGCTATGGGGAACAAGACCGGCGTCCCATCTGGCTCGCCCCGGTAAACAAGTAATGATGGCACCCCGCGTGCGCCCATGACGACGGCGGTTCTCAGTCCCCTATGGAAGCAAGGAGACGTCAGCAAGGTCCCGGCAGCCCTGACAGTTGTGCTTCTACAGGGCTCAAGCGCTCCTCCGACGGCCACGACATCGCATGCACATGGCTCTAGCACCTCTCCGACGGCCACGACATCGCATGCACAGGGCTCTAGCACCTCTCCGACAGCCACGTTGGCATGTACATAGGGCTCTGGCTCCTCTCTGCCGGACACGTTAGCATATTGCTACACCCCCCGTTGTACACCTGGACCCTCTCCTTACATCTATAAAAGGAAGGTCCAGGGCCCTCGTACGAGAGGGTGATCGCGCGGGAGGACGGGCTGATGAACAGGCTCTGTTGGGTCTATGCTTCGTCGCCGAAGGTCTTCGAGGGAGAAGCGGCTTTCAGCTGAAGCTGTTTGTATGAGATGGCCGAAGGTTCCTCTTCATGAAGCTTCGACATTTACAAACCGACTTAGAGATAGAATGACCTTTTGATCCATAAAGGTCTGAGTCAATGTTGTAAACTTTTATGAGGGGCATAATTGTAATTCCTCACAGGCTGTGTCCTGTGCCTATAAATAGTGAACAGTATCCCGTTACTGTTCACGCATTCTGGTAATTGTAGTCGCATCTTTCGGAATCCTCCTTTGCCAAGGCAGAGGTATTATTGTATTCAATGATTCAATATATTAAGTAAATATAATATAATTCGTCTATGATTTAATTACCCTTTTATACCTCTCGTTTTATGTTATCTTACACAATCTATTAAAATTTTATTACGAAGACTTAAGCTTCGTAATTATATTCTCATCAACCTTCGTCCAAGACTCATTATCCTCAAGGGAATAATGCTTCATGGACGAAGGACGTTAACATTTAACATTTTATGTTGCCTTGTTCTTAATTCATAGCATTTGAGAACAAGTTCCCAACATTGGCGCCCACCTCCGGTGAACTCACTTCCACTTTTTGAGCTGATGGCTTCGTTCAACGATCAAGCTGGAGCTGCTTCGGACCCGAAGCTGGTGCTCCCGATTACAGGTGGTTCGTCCTCAGAGCCAGCCAACAAGAAACAGAAGAAGGAAGCACAGAGAATGGTACAGCATGTTGGGGTGCAAGGACCCTTCATCAAGTCAAGATGGTCTCACATCCCTATTACCTTCTCCCAAGAGGATCTTCAACTCAAGGATTACCCACACAATGATGCCATGGTTATCTCTTGTGTTATCAAAGGATTTCTGGTCCACAATGTCTTGGTTGACACAGGCAGTGCAGCTGATATCATATTTGCTAAGGCCTTCAGACAAATGCAAGAGTCAGAAGATAAGATTCATGATGCTACACATCCTCTCTGTGGCTTCGGAGGAAGGCAGATTGTAGCATTGGGCAAGATCACCATGTCAGTGACCTTCGGGTTCATCAACAACACTAGAACTGAACAAGTTGTGTTTGACATTGTTGACATGGAATACCCTTACAATGCAATTATTGGTCATGGTACTCTCAATGCCTTCGAAGCAATTCTTCATCCTGCTTATCTTTGCATGAAGATACCTTCGGATCAAGGACCCATCGCTATTTATGGAAGTCAGGAAGCTGCCAGAAGGGCCGAAGGAAACTGGACTGACTCAAAAGCAATCCATAACATAGATGGAGCTGAAGTTTGTGAACAGTACAAATTCAGAAGGGAAAAAGCAGCTTCCGCAGATCAGCCGAAGCTCATGCTCTTATGTGAAGACATAGCATAGCAGAGCAGAAGGTGCTGTTGGGCTCTCAATTATCTGAGGAACAGGAGAAAACCTTGATAAGGTTTTTGTTCAACAACAAAGATGTTTTTGCATGGTCAGCCAATGATCTCTGCGGAGTTAATAGGGATATTATTGAACATTCGCTCAATATTGATCCATCCTTCAGACCCAAAAAGCAGAGGCTTCGGAAAATGTCTGATGATAAGGCCGAAGGTGCTCGTAATGAAGTTAAAAGACTCCTCAGTGCAGGAGTTATCAGAGAAGTAAAGTACCCAGAATGGCTAGCTAACACTGTTATGGTAAAAAAGGCCAATGGCAAGTGGCGAATGTGTATCGATTTTACAGATCTCAACAAGGCTTGTCCGAAGGACGAATTCCCATTGCCAAGGATAGACTCTTTAGTTGATGCAGCAGCTTCTTCAGAGCTCATGAGTCTGCTAGACTGTTACTCAGGCTACCACCAAATCTGGATGAAGAAGGAAGATGAGCCGAAGACTAGCTTCATAACCCCAAGTGGCACATATTGTTATCTTCGGATGCCTGAGGGGCTCAAAAACGCTGGAGGAAGTTTTAGCAGAATGACTGCGAAGGTTCTCCAGTCTTAGATAGGCGGAAATGTGCTAACTTATGTTGATGACATCATTGTAAAAAGCACGAAACAGGAAAATCATGTTGCTGACTTGCAGGAGACCTTTGCCAGTTTCAGACAAGCTGGCTTAAAGCTGAATCCAGAAAAATGTGTCTTCGGTGTAAAGAAGGGGAAATTCCTTGGATGCTTGGTTTCAACAAAGGGAATTGAAGCTAATCCAAGTAAAATTGAAGCCATACTTCGAATGGAGCCACCAACCACAAAAAAGGGGGCCCAAAGATTAACAGGAAGGTTGGCATCTCTTAATAGATTTATATCCAGATCAGCAGAAAGGAATCTACCATTCTTCGAAGTGTTGAAATCAGCCGAAGTCTTTCAATGGGGACCAAGCCAACAAAAAGCCTTCGAGGAGTTGAAGCAATATTTGATAGATTTAACAACATTAACTCCACCGACGCCAGGGGCTCCTTTGTTATTATATGTGGCAGCTTCGCACTCAGCGGTAAGTGCAGCACTTGTCCAGGAGAAGCTTGATGGTCAAGTCAAGAAGCAAGTCCCAGTATATTTTGTATCTGAAGTTCTTAGTATATCAAAGAAAAACTATACAGAATTAGAGAAGGTGTTATATGTTGTTTTGATGGCATCCAGGAAGCTTCGGCATTACTTTCAAGCATACAATATTGTTGTTCCTTCTTCGCAGCCGTTGAAGGATATTATGAGAAATATAGAAGCTACTGGGCGAATTGGAAAATGGGTTGCAGAGCTCAATGAATTTTACATTGATTATGTGCATAGATCTTCGATCCAGTCCCAGGCGTTAGCAGACTTCATTGCTGACTGGACGCCAGGGGCTCAGGATGAAGAAACAAATAAAGATGCCGAAGTATGGACAGTGTTTTGCGATGGGTCTTGGGGAACCTTCGGGGCAGGAGCAGCTGCTGTGTTGGTCTCGCCATCCAAAGTTAAAACTTGTTATGCGGCAAGACTCGATTTTAGTTGTACAAATAATATTACCGAGTACGAAGCCTTGCTTTTGGGTCTTCGGAAGCTAAGAGCAATGGGAATCAGAAGGGCCATTCTTAAAACTGATTCCCAGGTTGTTTCGGGTCATATTGACAAGAGTTGCAAGGCTAAAGATCCGAAGCTTGAAAAATATCTGGACATGGTTCGAAGAGTCGAAGCTTCCTTCGAAGGATTTTCTGTCAAAAATATCCCTCGAGGACAAAATGAGCATGCTGATTTGCTAGCTAAGTCAGCAGCACAGGGGCTGCCCTTACCTTCGGATGTTTTCTTCGAAACAATAAAAGCACCTTCGGTGGAACTTCTTGAAAGAGCAATCCTCAATATATCTCCTGTTTATAGCGAAGATTGGAGAACCGAGATTATCTCTTACCTTCAGGGTAAATTCCTTTCAGATGACGAAACTTATAACAGGAGGATAGAAGCAAGAGCTCGTCCATATGTCATGATAGACGGGGAGTTGTACAAACATGGAGTTTGTGGTCCGTTACTCAAGTGTTTATCCAGAACCAAAGGTATAGAGTTGATGAAAGAAATACATGCAGGCCTGTGTGGATCTCACATTGGATCTAGGCCGTTACTTGGAAAAGTTTTCCATCAAGGGTTTTATTGGCCGAAGGCAGCTTCGGATGCAGCGGAATTGGTTCAAAAGTGCGAAGGTTGTCAGAAATGTGCAAGAGATCAAAAACAACCTTCGTCCTTAACACAGCTCATACAACCCATCTGGCCATTGCAAAGGTGGGGCCTTGACTTGTTGGGTCCATTACCACTGGCCCAAGGGAACTTAAGATATGTTGTAGTGGCTGTGGAATATTTTTCCAAATGGATTGAGGCAAAGCCTTTAGCCACAATAACTTCGGCCACCATTCAAAAGTTTTTCTGGCAGAATATTGTTTGCCGTTTCGGGGTACCAAAGGCCATCACTGTGGATAATGGAACACAATTTGACTCCGAAGCTTTTAGGGATTTCTGTGATCAAATTGGTACGAAGATCCATTTTGCATCAGTCAGGCATCCGGAGTCAAATGGGCTCGTTGAAAGAGCCAACGGCATTATAATGACAGGAATAATGAAGTTAATCTTCAATCAACCCAGGGGAAAGTGGCCAGATCAGTTAACCAAAGTGGTGTGGAGCCACAACACAACAACATCAAGGTCTACAGGCTTTACTCCATTTAAGTTATTATTCGGTGACGAAGCAATAACTCCGGAGGAAGCTAAAACTGGATCAATAAGAGTGGTAGCTTCAGCAGAATCAAGTTCTGAAGATGCTTATTCTGTGGAAAAAGATGCTTTAGAAGGGATTAGGCTTCAAGCTGTGGAGAATATCAATAAATATCGAGCCGAAACAATCAAATGGCGAGATAGAAAGGTTCGGCTAAAAAATATTGAGCCAGGACACTTGGTGCTTCGGAGAGTGGCCAACCCAGACACAGTCGGCAAGTTGCAGTTGAAATGGGAGGGACCTTTCTTAATAGCATCTTTGTCAAGACCCGGTTCATACAGATTAAAGGATATGGACGGCAACGACATTCCTAGATCTTGGAATGCGGATGAGCTTCGGCGATATTATGTGTAACTTGATGTAACTTTTTATGTTTCTTCTTTTTCATGGCACCCTTTTCCTTTCTAAAGGGGGAGAAAGGTTTTTAATGGGGCCATCATATGTAATTTCCTTTTCTAGTTCTATAAGAGCAAATTCCCCCAAGGAATGTAAATGTAAAAGCTGAGAATGCACCATCGAGTGCCGAAGCAAAAAGTGAAGAAGCTCCAAAGTCGTTCCTAAGGGAATGCAGAGCTTACAGCGAAAAGTCAACGCTGATTCCGCCAAAAGTAAAAGGCGAAGAAGCTCCAAAGTCGTTCCTAAGGGAATGCAGAGCTTACAGCGAAAAGTCAACGCTGATCCCGCCGAAAGTAAAAGGCGAAGAAGCTCCAAAGACGTTCCTAAGGGAATGCAGAGCTGATGTATGATTGTTTCTAAGGAAATAATGGCTGAGAGCATGGCTTCGGATATGTGTTTGGACATTCATTTGCACATCACATTACATCATAGCATTTGCATTCATAAACATTCATCCAGGCATATGTAGGATAATCATCATCATAGCATAAATGGTTGCTTCGGCAAAAAGAAAAAAAAGAGAGAAGAGCTTCTTCGCGTACAAAAAGGAGAGCTTCGGAAAAAAGGGAAAATGTTGTTTTCTATGCTTCGCTGAGTACGAAAAGAAGGGAAGGTGTTTTTTTTCGCCTTCGGCTCAAAAAAGATAATTTCGTTCACAACGAAGCACATCGCATACATTAATGGAAGGGTAAGAGCATGATACAAGGTATGAACAGAACTTATTAAAGACAAATTTAGTTACATTCACAAAAAGTTATCTCAAAAGTTTCCTAAGTCTGTCTACAGTCTACTCCTACTTAATCTTCGGGGGATTTTAGCTTCGGCGTCATTCTTTCAATCATCGACTTCGGCTTCGTCATTCTACATGAATTAAGTTGTTGTAAGTCAAAATCGAGCTTGAAAGAAGAGGTAAGCACAAGGTATGATTTCTTACTGGTTCAAGATGACTCCGAGCTTCGTCTCCAGCTTTTTCTCGTCCACCTTTTGTCCATATCATTTTTATAAATCTATTGGAGATACTTCGGGCGAGATCAGGAATGTCATCTAGGATTGATGGTGATAAAGTGAAATTTGGCCTATTGACAATCTTTCCATGATCGCAGCCAGCTTTTAGGAAAGCTGCAGCAGTGCCCCGAGAAGCTACCCAGGCACAGAAGTCACCGTGCCCAGCTATAACTTCGTCGAGCTCGTCAATTTCACCCCCAATATGTTCGAAGGTCTTCGGTAAATCTTCAGCTGAGGGGGTGAATTTCTCACTGCTGGCTCCAACTGAGTGGAAAATTTTTCTTAATCGTTGAATACATTTGTTGCTGAATTCCAAACATTTTTCTTGAAGGCCCGTCAATAGTTTTTTCAAGTCTGAATTTTGTTGAGCTTCGGCTTCAAGTTTTACATTAAGATCTTGCTTTTCTTGCTCAAACTGCTCAGATTGGTGGAGAAGCTTCGTGTTCAGTTCTGTTATTTTAGCTTCGGCCTCCGCCAATAAACCTTCAGCTGCTTGGAGCTCAAAGTTCTTTTTCTCAACAGCAGCTGTTTGCTCCTTTATTTTGCTTTCTAAATTTTCAATTATAACTTCGTGTTTCTTGTCTTCAAAATCTTGCTGCATTTTCAAGGCTTTGCTCAACAGCATGCTCTGTACGAAAACAACCTTCGTTAGAAATGTTTTCATTATCAAAAATAATAAAAGTTAAGGGAAAAGAAGTTCACCTTAAAATTGGAATAAAATAGACTACCAACGATATGTTGTCGTCGGTAGCGGCTGATATCTGTTTCTAGCTTCGGAAAACCGATACTATTTGACAGAGTACCAATAACTTTGGCTCCAGTTTGATCTCGAATACAATCTAATTTTTCATCATCAATGCCTCCGAAGAGGAGTGCTCCAGGTTTGTATCCGCAAGATTTGGCATACTCTCTAAGCTCTTCTGTTTCAGCTTTTGACAGTTTTTCTCCAACTAAATTCTGGAACATGAACGCTTCGTGTTCTGAAGCTTCGTTAGCAATTTCCTTTCCTTTCCCCGACGCTGCGGCCATGGCCTCTTCGGCGGCAGTGGTGGCTTCTTCTGTAGCCATGTCTAGCAGTATTTTGTCAATATGTTCAATTGTGCTCTCCAGGTTCAGATCTTCAACTAAGGCAGCTTCGGCAGCTGCAATCTCCGAAGGTGTGATTTCAATATCTGTCCTTTCTTCAGCTGCTGGTGTCTTCTGAGCTGAAGCTCTTGGCGGTGTCTTGTCAATGACCTCTGTTACACCGATGATTCTCTGTCTCTTTACTTTAGTTGTTTTCTTCATTTTTTCGGGCTCCTTTTCCTTCTGAAAAAACTTTGTCAGTTGAGGCCTCAATGGACTTAGCTTCGCAGGCAGGGATTCAGTCATTACCTTCAAAATTGCCTCCACATCAGTGGCAGAGGGTGATGCGGGGGTTTCTTCTTCGTCGGATATTTTTCGCTTCGGAGAAGACGCTTTTCTTTTCTTCGGAATTTTCTTCTTTGGTGTTTCTTTTTCATCTTCATTTAAGGCTTCGGTTATCCTTTTCCTTTTCTAGCCTCCGGCACCTTTGTTCAGATTTTCATAGTCAGGGTATTCAAAACCCAAGGCGTCCAGCACTCGGTTCAGTCTTCGCTTCGGACGGGTGCCGAAGGCTGCAGTCATCAATTGATCTTCTTTTTTGGAGTAGTTGCCAAGTATTTCATTACACATCACTTCAATTGTATCCAGCCACTCTTGGCAAGGTGTTTTAAAGTACTTTTTAAACTTAAAATAGTAAGGTAAACGTACAAGTTCACCTTCTTTATTCTCCTTTAGCTTCGGCATTTCCCATTCTTTCAAACTGGGAAAAACTTTGAAAGCCAAAAACTCCTGAACCAGGTCCCTTGTACTGATATGCTCTGCGATAATTCTGAATTCATTCATTGCTTGTTGTGTTGGACCTTCGGGTGTCATGTTGCAGCGAGGTCGGGTTTCTCCGAAGATTAGTTCGAGTGGACTTTGCACAAGCTTCTCCTTGTCGTCATCAACCTTGACATAGAACCACTTCGACTTCCAGCCTGCTGCCCATTTGCTTCGGTAGCTGATTACAGGAAATTTTGTGGTTTTCCGATAGGCAAAGTTATAGCAACCGAAATTGTCGTGCAATCCATCCTTTCTAGCCTTCGTCTGATAATGTAGCTCGTGAACCCGGCAAAAGCTGTCCGCAAATGGCTCCACTGCTTGGCTTCGGAGTGCCCAGATATAAACACTAAGCCTAACGATAGCGTTAGGGGTCAGCTGGTGAAAATAGATACCGAACCTATTCAGTACCTCTGCAATAATCCCATGTAGGGGGAATCTTAATCCAGCCTTTAGAAAGCTTTTGAAAATAACAATTTCATCCTTCTCCGGCTTTGGGGTAGTCTCTTCTCCCCCGAAGCGTAATAGTTTCTTCTGATTTTCATTAAAAAAGCCCGACTTTACCATCTTGGAGAGATCAGCCTTCGAAACAGTAGATTTCCCGAAGTCCAAGTGGCTGGGCTTGCTTGGCATGGCAATGCGATAATCATCTTCGGGATCAGTTTCCTCAATATCTTCTTCTGCTTCAGCGATTGCTTGTTCTGCTTGTTCTACATCATCACTAGGAATCTTTTCCGAAGTCACCAGCCCGGATCGCTGCATGGCTTCGGAGATGGGAACAGTCTCCGAAGCTTCAGTTTCGCCCCCCTCACGCTCAACCCTAGCGGTAGAACGCACTCTGGCCATTTAATTATGAATTAGTGGAAATTTAATACTTTTTTCTTCTGACGAAGCAGGCTTCAAACTGGAGCTTCGTTCGATTCCGGGAAACGAGCTTCGGCTATGGTTAAAAATTTTGGCAGCAAAACAGTGCAAATAGCAATGAATGCTGTGGTAACTTCACACCTACCCGTCTGTTTATATAGCACTGCATGTAAGAAGGCGAAGCGCCAGGATTTTTACACCAGGCGGACACCCGCTCGCACTCGCTGCGTGGTGGACCGCAGAGACCAAACAGTAACTCTGCAAGGTGGGACCGCTACGCGCTGGGAAGATGAATCGTTTCTCGACAACGAGCTCAGGGAAGGTGTTTTTTGGACCTTCGGCTCCCCGAAGCTTAAGAGACTTTTTTCACGGATCAAGCTCGTTACGAAAAACGATCTAGCACCGCGAAAGGGGCTACTGTTGGGTCTATGCTTCGTCGCCGAATGTCTTCGAGGGAGAAGCGGCTTTCAGCTGAAGCTGTTTGTATGAGATGGCCGAAGGTTCCTCTTCATGAAGCTTCGACATTTACAAACCGACTTAGAGATAGAATGACCTTTTGATCCATAAAGGTCTGAGTCAATGTTGTAAACTTTTATGAGGGGCATAATTGTAATTCCTCACAGGCTGTGTCCTGTGCCTATAAATAGTGAACAGTATCCCGTTACTGTTCACGCATTCTGGTAATTGTAGTCGCATCTTTCGGAATCCTCCTTTGCCAAGGCAGAGGTATTATTGTATTCAATGATTCAATATATTAAGTAAATATAATATAATTCGTCTATGATTTAATTACCCTTTTATACCTCTCGTTTTATGTTATCTTACACAATATATTAAAATTTTATTACGAAGACTTAAGCTTCGTAATTATATTCTCATCAACCTTCGTCCAAGACTCATTATCCTCAAGGGAATAATGCTTCATGGACGAAGGACGTTAACATTTAACATTTTATGTTGCCTTGTTCTTAATTCATAGCATTTGAGAACAAGTTCCCAACAGGCTCTCTCTCTCTCCCTCGCGAACGCTTGTAACCCCCTACTGCAAGCGCATCCGCCCTGGGCGCAGGATAAACACGAGCCGCGGTTCTCTTTCCCCCTTGTGTTCCATCTCGCGCCGACCCATCTGGGCTGGGACACGCAGCGACAATTTACTCGTCGGTCCAGGGACCCCCTGGGGTCAAAACACCGACAATTGGCGCGCCAGGTAGGGGCCTGCTGCGTGTTGACTAACAGCTTCCCGTCAAGTTCCAGATGGGTAGTCTCCAGCAACCTCTTCAACCCGGGACGCTGCTCCGTTTCGGGAGTCTCGAGTTCATGTCCCTCGATGGCAGCTACGACATGGTACTCCTTCCTCCGCCGCGCGATAGCGACAACGACGGTCGTCCACCCGCCCGGCGGCGGCGGAATCGACGACGTCTTCCCCCCATTGCGAAGAGCAGCATCCGGGTTTGTCCTGTCGCCTCCCTCGCCGCAGGAGGAGGAGGCGGGGCAACCGTGGCCAAGCAGGAGGCGGCACCTCGTCGGCTGTCGAGCGAGTCAACGACGCCGGCGCCCCAGCGGGGGACACGTCGGGCGTTGACCTCGCGCCTGAGACGAAGACGAGCGTCGTTTCCCCGCAACACGCCAACCCCAAGCGGACAGATGACGCCAGCATGCTCGCGAAGGGCCTGCTGGGCGTTAGCCTCGTACCTGAGATAACGGTGCAGTCCGTCCCCGACACGACTTTGTCACCGTCCATCGATCGAGAGGTACCATCCGTTTTCCACCCTGTGCCTTTTAGATTCAGCTTCGATCCACCAAGCGACCCCGCTCCGGTGAGCGCTTTCATAAAGGCATATCCTGACCTTCCGGGGTACCATATGTGGTCAACCTGGGACCGACTGACGGCCGTCTCGACTTACAGGCCCCCGTGCTCCGAGAAAGATGACGAGCCCGACTCTGGTTGGGATTTCTCCAGGCTAGGTAATCCTAGCGCCATGCGAGACTTCATGACCGCATGTGACTACTGCCTCTCCGATTGCTCCGATGATGGCCACAGCCTTGACGACGAGGGTTGTGGCCCAAGTCGCGAATGTTTCCACGTTGATCTAGGGGGTCTCGACGAAGGCAACCACCTTGGTATGCCGGAGGACGACGATCCCCCTAGGCCTGCGCCTCGCGTTGACATCCTTCGGGAGCTAGCTGCGGTCCCAATCCCTGCGGGGGGTCAGGACACACAGCTCGAGCAAATCCGCGAGATGCAGGCCAAGCTCAACGAGGAAGCAGGACAACTTGTGCAGCTCCGACAAAACATCGGGCAGGAGTGGGCAGGCTGAGCACTAGCCAGAGAAGCGCGTCATCAGGCCTAGGACGTCCAGCGCCGTATCACTGACGATGCCAGGGCAAGGCTGCCCCCGGCTTCCAGTGGAGTCGGCCAGAACCTGGCTGCAGCGGCAATACTACTCCGAGCGATGCCGGAGCCATCCACCACCGAGGGGCGGCGTATCCAGGGAGAACTCAAGAATCTCCTAGAGGATGCTGCGGTCTGACGGACCGAAAGCTCTGCCTCCCGAAGGCAGGGGTACCCCCCCAGAGCATCGCGCCGTGACTTCCCGATTCATGCGGGAAGCCTCGGTCCACACCGGGCGCGCGTGGGACGCGACGCCTGCGGCCCCGGGTCGCCTCGGCAACGAGCACCACCGCTGCGACCGTCGAGCCCACCTCGACGAGAAGGTGCACCGAGGCTACCACCCCAGGCGTGGGGGACGCTACGACAGTGGGGAGGATTGGAGCCCCTCGCCCGAACCACCCGGTCCGCAAGCTTTCAGCCGGGCCATACGACGGGCGCCGTTCCCGGCCCGGTTCCGAGCCCTGACTACCATCACTAAGTACTCAGGGGAAACAAGGCCGGAACTGTGGCTCGCGGACTACCGGCTGACCTGCCAGCTGGGTGGAACGGACGATGACAACCTCATCATCCGCAACCTCCCCATGTTCCTCTTCGACGTCGCCCATGCCTGGCTGGAGTATCTGCCTCCCGCACAGATCTCCAACTGGGACGATCTGGTCAAAGCCTTCGCTGGAAACTTCTAGGGCACATACGTGCACCCTGGGAACTCCTAGGATCTCCAAAGCTGCCGCCAGCAGCCAGGAGAATCCCTGCGGGACTACATCCGGCGGTTTTCGAAGCAGCGCACCGAGCTGCCCAACATCACCGACTCAGATGTCATCGGCGCGTTCCTCGCCGGCACCACTTGCCGTGACCTGGTGAGCAAGCTGGGTCGCAAGACTCCCACCAGGGAGAGCGAGCTGATGGACATCGCCACCAAGTTTGCCTCTGGTCAGGAAGCGGTCGAGGCCATCTTCCGGAAGGACAAGCAGCCTCAGGGATGCCAACAGGAGGACGTCCCCGAGGCGTCCGCTCAACACGGCATGAAGAAGAAGGCCAAGAAGAAGTCGCAAGCAAAACGCGACGCCGCCGACGCAGATCTTGTCGCCGCTGCCGAGCACAGGAACCCTCGGAAGCCTCCTGGAGCGGCCAACCTGTTCGACAAGATGCTCAAGGAGTCGTGTCCCTATCATGAGGGCCCCGTCAAGCACACCCTTGAGGAATGTGTCATGCTTCGGCGCTACTTCCATAAGGTCGGGCCCCCGGCGGAAGGTGGCAAAGGCCAGGACAACGACAAGAAGGAGGGCAACAAGGCAGAGGAGTTCCCCAAGGTCCATGACTGCTTCATGATCTACGGTGGGCAAGTGGCGAATGCCTTGGCTCGGCACCGCAAGCAGGAGCGCCGGGAGGTCTGCTCGATGAAGGTGGCGGCGTCAGTCTACCTAGACTGGTCCGACAAGCCCATCACCTTCGACCAAGGCGACCACCCCGACCGCGTGCCGAGCCTAGGAAAGTACCTGCTCGTTGTCGATCTCATCATCGGCAACGTCAGGCTCACCAAGGTCCTCGTGGACGGAGGCAGCAGCCTCAACATCATCTACGCCAAGACCCTCGGGCTCTTGCAGATCGATCTGTCCACGATCCGGGCCGGTGCGGCGCCCTTTCACGGGATCATCCCTGGGAAGCGTGTCCAGTCCCTTGGGAAACTCAATCTGCCCGTCTGCTTCGGGACCCCCTCCAACTTCCGAAAGGAAACCCTCACGTTCGAGGTGGTCGGGTTCCGAGGAACCTACCATGCGGTGTTGGGGAGGCCATGCTACGCCAAGTTCATGGTCGTCCCCAACTACACCTACCTCAAGCTCAAGATGTCGGGCCCTAACGGGGTCATCACCGTCGGATCCACGTACCGACACGCGTACGAATGCGATGTGGAGTGTGTGGAGTACGCTGAGGCCCTCGCCGAATCCGAGGCCCTCATCGCCGACCTGGAGTGCCTCTCCAAGGAGGTGCCTGATGCGAAGCGCCACGCCGGCAACTTCGAACCAGCGGAGGTGGTTAAGTCCGTCCCCCTCGACCCCAGCAACGACACCTGCAAGCAAGTCCGGATCGGCTCCGAGCTCGACCCCAAATAGGAAGCAGTGCTCGTCGACTTTCTCCGCGCAAACGCCGAGGTGTTTGCATGGACTCCCTCGAACATGCCCGGCATACCGAGGGATGTCGCCGAGCACTCGCTGGATATCCGAGCTGGAGCCTGACCCGTGAAGCAGCCTCTGCGCCGATTCGACGAAGAAAAGCACAGAGCCATAGGCGAGGAGATCCACAAGCTGATGGCTGCAGGGTTCATCAAAAAGGTATTCCATCCCGAATGGTTAGCCAACCCTGTGCTTGTGAAAAAGAAAGGTGGGAAGTGGAGGATGTGTGTAGACTACACCGGTCTAAACAAAGCATGTCCGAAGGTTCCCTACCCTCTGCCTCGCATCGATCAAATCGTGGATTCCACTGCTGGGTGCGAAACCCTGTCATTCCTCGATGCCTACTCAGGGTATCACCAAATCAAGATGAAAGAGTCCGACCAGCTCGCGACTTCTTTCATCACACCTTTTGGCATGTACTGCTATATTACTATGCCATTTGGTTTGAGGAATGCAGGCGCGACATACCAAAGGTGCATGAACCACGTGTTCAGAGAGCACATCGGCCGAACGGTCGAGGCTTACATCGATGACATCGTAGTCAAGACGAGGAAAGCCTCCGACCTCCTCTGTGACCTCGAAACGACATTCAAGTGTATGAGAGCGAAGGGTGTGAAACTCAATCCCGAGAAGTGTGTCTTCGGAGTCCCCCGAGGCATGCTCCTGGGGTTCATCGTCTCCGAGCGGGGTATCGAGGCCAACCCGGATAAAATCGCGGCCATCACCAACATGGGGCCTATCAAGGACTTGAAAGGAGTACAGAGGGTCATGGGATGCCTTGCGGCTCTGAGCCGCTTCATCTCGCGCCTCGGCGAAAGAGGCCTACCCTTGTATCGCCTCTTAAGGAAGACCGAGCGCTTCACTTGGACCCCCGAGGCCGAGAAAGCCCTCGGGAACTTAAAGGCGCTCCTTACAAGCGCGCCCATCTTGGTTCCCCCCGCTGCGGGAGAAGCCCTCTTGATATACGTAGCCGCAACCACTCAGGTAGTCAGCACCGCGATCGTGGTCGAGAGACGAGAAGAAGGGCATGCATTGCTCGTCCAGAGGCTGGTCTACTTCATCAGTGAAGTACTATTCGAGACCAAGATCGCTACCCGCAAATTCAGAAGCTACTGTACGCAGTAATTCTGACGCGGTGAAAGTTGCGACACTACTTCGAGTCTCATCCGGTGACTGTGGTGTCATCCTTCCCCCTGGGGGAGATCATCCAGTGCCGAGAGGCCTCGGGTAGGATTGCAAAGTGGGCGGTGGAGATCATGGGCGAGACAATCTCGTTCGCTCCTCGGAAGGCCATCAAGTCCCAAGTCTTGGCGGACTTTGTGGCTGAATGGGTCGACACCCAGCTTCCAACAGCTTCGATCCAGCCGGAACTCTGGACCATGTATTTCGACGGGTCGCTGATGAAAACAAGAGCGGGTGCGGGCCTGCTCTTCATCTCACCCCTCGGGAAACACCTCTGCTACGTGCTGCGCCTCCATTTCCCGGCGTCAAACAACATGGCCGAGTACGAGGCTCTGGTTAACGGGTTGCGCATCGCCATCGAGCTAGGGGTTCGGCGCCTCGACGCTCGTGGCGACTCGCAGCTTGTCATCGACCAAGTCATGAAGAACTCGCACTTCCGCGACCCGAAGATGGAGGCCTACTGCGACGAGATTCGGCGCCTGGAAGACAAGTTCTACGGGCTCGAGCTCAACCACGTCGCTCGACGGTACAACGAGACTGTGGATGAGCTGGCTAAAATAGCCTCGGGGCAGACAACGGTTCCCCTGGACGTCTTCTCCCGAGACCTACATCAACCCTCCGTCAAGACCGACGACACGCCCAAGCCCGAGGAGGCCTCGGCCCAGCCCGAGGCACCCTCGGTCGCCGAGGGTGAGGCATTGCGCGTCGAGGAAGAGCGGAATGGGGTCACGCCTAATCGAAACTGGCAGACCCCGTACCTGCAATATCTCCACCGAGGAGAGCTACCCCTTGACAGAGCCGAAGCTCGGCGACTGGCGCGGCGCGCCAAGTCGTTCGTCTTGCTGGGTGACGAAAAGGAGCTCTACCACCGCAGCCCCTCAGGCATCCTCCAACGATGCATATCCATCGCCGAAGGTCAGGAGCTATTGCAAGAAATACACTCGGGGGCTTGCGGTCATCATGCAGCACCTCGAGCCCTTGTTGGAAACGCCTTCCGACAAGGTTTCTACTGGCCCACCGCAGTGGCCGACGCCACTAGGATTGTATGCTCCTGCCAGGGGTGTCAATTCTACGCAAGACAGACACACCTGCCCACTCAGGCCCTGCAAATAATACCCATCACCTGGTCGTTTGCTGTGTGGGGTCTGGACCTCATCGGTCCCTTGCAGAAGGTACCCGGGGGCTTCACGCACCTGCTGGTCGATATCGACAAATTCTCCAAGTGGATCGAGGTCCGACCCCTAAACAACATCAGGTCCGAGCAGGCGGTGGCGTTCTTCACCAACATCATCCATCGCTTTGGGGTCCCGAACTCCATCATCACCGACAACGGCACCCAGTTCACTGGCAGGAAGTTCCTGGACTTCTGCGAGGACCACAACATCAGTGTGGACTGGGCCGCCGTAGCTCACCCCATGACGAATGGGCAGGTAGAGCGTGCCAACGGTATGCTCCTACAGGGACTTAAGCTGAGGATCTACAACGACCTCAACAAGTTCGGCAGGCGGTGTATGAAGGAACTACCCTCGGTGGTCTAGAGTCTGAGGACGACGCGAAGCCAAGCCACGGGCTTCTCGCCGTTCTTTCTAGTCTATGGGGCCGAGGCTATCTTGCCCACAGACTTAGAATACGGTTCCTCGAGGACGAGGGCGTACGACGACCGAAGCAACCAGACCAGCCGAGAAGACTCACTGGACCAGCTGGAAGAGGCTCGGGACATGGCCTTACTACACTCGGCGCGGTATCAGCAGTCTCTACGACGCTACCACGCCCGAGGGGTTCGGTCCCAAGACCTCCAGGTGGAGGACTTGGTACTTCGACTGCGACAAGACGCCCGAGGGCGCCACAAGCTCACCCCTCCCTGGGAAGGGCCGTTCATCATCGCCAAGATTTTGAAGCCCAGAACATACAAGCTAGCCAACAATCAAGGCGAGGTCTACAGCAACGCTTTGAACATCCGATAGCTACGTCGCTTTTACCCTTAAGATGTTTTCAAGTCGTTCATATACCTTGTTCTCTTTACATACACAAATAGAGTCTAACCGTCAAGGAAGGGTCAGCCTTGCCTCGGCAAAGCCCGACCCTCCCTCGGGGGCTAGAAGGGGGAACCCCCTCTGCGTCAAAATTTTCCTCGGAAAAAGTCTTTCTGCCAGAACATCTTTCGCGCTTTTCGACTGCTTCGATAGCGGGATCCTGAAAACGACGGAGTACACATAAGCGGCAAGGCCGACCGAGCCGAGGGACTCCTACGCCTCCGGGATACGGATACCTCACTCATCACCTTCTGTGATAAGTAACTCACGCTCGGATAAGCGATTCTGCTGATCGAACAAGTCTTAACGCTCGAAAACTTTTCTGCCAGAATGATTTTTCGTGCCTTCTCGACTATATCGATAACAGAATCCTCCGGACGAGTAAGAGTACACGTAAGCGGCGAGGCCGACCGAGCCGAGGGACTCCTACGCCTCCGGGATATGGATACCTCACTCATCACCCTCTGTGATAAGTAACTCTCGCTCGGATTAGTGATTCTGCTACCGACAAACAAGTCCTGATACTCAAAACAAGAGGAAAAGAAACGCAGCTTTATAACACGACAATGATATGTTTGGGCCTCGGCGGCCGCAAAAAACATACGCGCACTACAAACAAATTGTTCTTGCAGGCTCAGACATCGACAGAGGGAGCAGCAGCACCCTCGGCGTCATTTCCACCTTCGGCGGGATCTGGCCCGGCCTTGGACGGCGACGCGGGCGGAAGGATCTCCACCTCGAAGACAGAAGCCAGCATCGCGCCTGGGCCATCGCCGCCAGGGTCTCTTCCAGGAACCCGGCCCGAGCAGACGGCTCGGCTGGCCGCTCCGTAGCCTCAGCCAGCTGTCCCCCGAGGACATCAGCCCGGCTCACGGTCTCGGAAGCGTAACTCCGAAGATGGCCTCGCTCACGGATGACTCGGCCAGGCTCCGGCCGACGAAGCCCCTTTTCGAGCCGACTCCGCCTCTGTCCATGCTGACACCGCTGCCTCTGGCTCTCGCTCATCGAAGAGCAGCCGAGGGTTCCTTAACTGAGCAAGAGAAACATTGAGTGGCAAGGCCGACCGAGCCGAGGGACTCCTACGCCTCCGGGATACGGATACCTCACTCGTCACCTTCCACGCAAAGCAACTCACACTCGGTTAAGCGGTTCAGCTAGTCGACAGGCGAGTCCCAATGCTCGAAATAAGGGGAAAACACGGCTTCACGCCCAAATACACAGATGTTCAGGCTCCAACAGCCGCATTGAACATACACCAGCACTCAAGGTGCCATTGCAAACGGAACTCCGGTTCCACTCCCGCGGGTACGAACAACCCCCACATCGGAGGGCCTGCGGGACGACAAACTCCGAGTGGCTCGCCGGCGACCTCTGCAGCAGCAACGATGGCCCCAGGGCGAACGCTATCGCTGGAGGGCTCTCGTTTGTGTCCCCTCGCGGGGGACGAGAACCAGCCATTAAAGCCAAAGAGCCGGAGGCCCGGAGCGCAGGTGACGCCGATGATCTCGTCGGTGGAGAAACCTTCTCCGGCTGCCACCACCTCAGCACCGACGGCGGCGTCCACCTGCCCACCAACACCGCACCAACGAGCGTCGGCCGCCCCAAAGCGCACTGGCAGGTCCTCACTCCCGTCCTCGCCACGAAAACGAGAACGGGACTGTCCAAGAACACGAGTACCGCCCTCGCGGCGTACGGCGTGTTGTGAGACCCTCCGGTGCGGCCGGCCACAGTCGCCCGGACAGAGGACGGAATGCTGCACCCTGGCCAGGCAGCAGCAGTTCGCCTTCCCCCGCATGGCTGGAGGACGCCTCCTCCGCAGAGCTGGAGGATGGTTTCCACCCCTAGATACCGGAGGAAGAAGCGGGACGCCAGCCAACGCAAAGGCAGGCCCCGGCTCGCCTCGCCCTCCTCCCCAGCAAGGATGATGAAGATCCTTGAAGTTGAGGGCGGGGCAGAGGCCGCAGCCCGTCTTGCTTCTCCCCACCATCGAGCTGGTGGTCACCATCCTAGGTGACCATCGGTGAGGGAGTGCAGCCGGGTTGCCTGATGAAAATCCTTGAAGCCGAGCGACGGCTGAAGGGTGCCAACCTCCGCGAAGTTGTGCTCCTCCAACAGCAGCAAGACGAAAGCAACGCGGGTGCTCCCCATCCGGGGGCTCAGAAGGAGGAAGGGCGCAATGCATGAGGGGAGTGCGAAGGCGTGGCTACCACCCAGGGGGTTGATCCCTTTTTAAAAGGCGGCTCTCCCCACTCACGTCCTCAGGTGTCGCGGACTAAGTCTTCACCGACGTGCTCTAGGGTCCTCCCCTACGACACGGGGGTTGGGTCCCACGCGTCATGCAAGCTGGCCCAGGGCAGAAGAAGCCAAACCGTCGGGCGCGGAGCGTGTAACCGCCCAGCGGTTACAAGCACTCCTCCATCCTCGCCGAAACCAACGGTTGAAAGGGTGGACCGCCATGCAGCTGGCGTGCAACCGCACCACGGAGACGCACCCCTTTGACTTCGACGCATCCAGTATGGAGGCCCAGGCCCACACGTCATGTAACCGGCGCGTCGGTTACTACGTGCGAAAAACTGCACCGCCACTTGCGCCAATACCGCGCCTTCTCGACTGCGGAACCGGTGCCGCGACTCGAGGCAACCCTGCGCATGGCCCAAGAGTGCCAACCGAGCACATCGGTCACGGGTCAGTCAGCCGCGGGAGAAGGCGCGACGGTCGATATGGCCAAAAGTGGGCCGGCAGTAATGGCGGCAGCAGGCAAGCGGAAGCGGCGGTCAAATCGTCTGCAGGTTCACGTCCTCTCCTGGAGCAGCAGGGGAGCCCTCTCCTACGGCATGAAGACGACGCGCCCCTGTTCTGTTCCTCGAACGACTCGCGCACGCACAACGGCTGCTCCGCGAACCACCCGTCCCATCGCATTAACTTCGCGGCAGGGCAGGCGACACCTTTGGCAGGCGAAGTGGGCGACGTTTCACCTCCGCCATGATGACCGCGTCAAAAAAGGTGCGCCACATCGCTTAAATTCATATCCTTTTCTCTCTCTTACTACAGGGATCGGGAAAGGGGATATTTCGAAAGGGATCCTTCTCCGCGAAGGAAGCGGGCCCCGAGCCCTCCTACTGATCAGGGGTTCGAAGGCTGGCCCCTCGGAAGGGTTCGACAGCCGCCCCAGAGCACTCGGGCTTCAGGCTCACTACTGATCAGAGGTTCGAAGGCTGGCCCCTCGGAAGGGTTCGACAGCCGCCTCAGAGCACTCGGGCTCCGCGCCCACTACTGATCAGGGGTTCGAAGGCTGGCCCCTCGAAGGGTTCGACAGCCGCCCCAGAGCACGCAAAGAGAGGGATGACTCTGGGTACGTCCGATACATGGCCGAGGCTCGGGCTATGCTCCCGAGGTACCCTAGGACATTTCTGAGACCAGCAGGAGCGATTTTGTAACGGAATCCCATCAGAGGGAGGCATCGAGCCCTCGGACCCTATCAAACGGGACCGGGTCCGGCAAATCACCTGCAGGTACTTTTGGAGCGCGCCTCTGGGCCACTAGCCGACCCTTATCGAACAGGGCACAAGCGTCCACTCGGATCACCCGTTAGCAACTCACTGGAGACACCATGTTCGGCACCCCCTAGGGGTAACATGGCGCTTTCCCCCTTCCTCCTTGCGGAAAGGCGACAAAGGGGCGTATGATAAAAGCCGAGTCAGTCCTCGATTGTCCCCTCGCTCCGTGCAGAGGCTCGGGGGCTGCCCTCGCAAACCTGGCTCCGGCCAAACCGTTGACAGCGTCAACAAACCAGCCCGAGAACTCGGAACCTGACCATGCACCCGGGCTACGATCAGATCGCATGAGGGAACAACCAGACCGGCCGAGGCATCACAAAAGGCATTAAGACCTCAAAGCAGTCAAACCACTCCTCCGAGGCCTCGGGGGCTACACCCGGCGGGTGCGCTCGCGCGCACCCACCGGAACAAAATGTACCCGAGAAAGGCCGGTCCCCTTGCAAAAAAGTGCGACAAAGCCTCCAAGCGAGTACCAGCACTCCTTTTGAGGCTCGAGGGCTACTGTCGGGTACCATAATTAGGGGTACCCCAAGACTCCTAAACTCGGCTGGTAATCACCATCAGCGCAAACTGTAGAGGCTGATGGGCGCAATTCAGGTCAAGGCTCCGTCCACTCAAGGGACGCGATCTCGCCTCGCTCGAGCCCAGCCTCGAGCAGGAACAGTAGACCCAGGTGGATTCACGCCTCGCCCGAGGGCCTCCTCAAAGCAACGGGCGCACCCCCGACTCGCCCGAGGCCCAGCTCGGGCAGGCTTCGCCGTGAAGCAACCTTGGCCAGATCGTCTCGCCAACCGACCGTATCGCAGGAGCATTCAATGCAAGGATCGCCTGACACCTTATCCTGACGCACGTTCCTCAGTCGGCAGGGCCGAAGTGACCGCAGTCACTTCGCCCCTCCACTGACTGACCTGACAGGAAAACAGCGCCGCCTGCCTCGCTCCGACTGCTGTGCCACCTGCCAAGATGAGACTGACAGCAGCTAAGTCCAGCCTCAGGCGTCACACGAAGCTCCGCCTCGCCCGACCTTGGGCCTCGGCCTCAGAAGAAGTATCCGCCTCGCCCGACCCCAGGGCTCGGCCTCGACCTCGACCTCGGAAGGCGGTCTCCGCCTCGCCCGACCCCAGGGCTCGGCCTCAACCTCGACCTCGGGAGGAATCGCGTCCTCGCTCGACCCCGGCCTCGGCCTCAGTAGGAGTTTCCTCCTCGCTCGACCTTGGGCTCGGACCGACCACGCCACAGGGGGAATCATCATTACCCTACCCCTAGCTAGCTCAAGCTATGGGGAACAAGACCGGCGTCCCATCTGGCTCGCCCCGGTAAACAAGTAATGATGGCACCCCGCGTGCGCCCATGACGACGACGGTCCTCAGCCCCCTACGGAAGCAAGGAGACGTCAGCAAGGTCCCGGCAACCCCGACAGTTGTGCTTCTACAGGGCTTAAGCGCTCCTCCGACGGCCACGACATCGCATGCACAGGGCTCTAGCACCTCTCCGACGGCCACGACATTGCATGCACAGGGCTCTAGCACCTCTCCGACAACCACGTTGGCATGTACATAGGGCTCTGGCTCCTCTCTGCTGGACACGTTAGCATATTGCTACACCCCCGGTTGTACACCTGGACCCTCTCCTTACATCTATAAAAGGAAGGTCCAGGGCCCTCGTACGAGAGGGTGGTCGCGCGGGAGGACGGGCTGACGAACAGGCTCTCTCTCTCTCTCTCTCTCTCCCTCGCGAACGCTTGTAACCCCCTACTGCAAGCGCATCCGCCCTGGGCGCAGGATAAACATGAGCCGCGGTTCTCTTTCCCCCTTGTGTTCCATCTCGCGCCGACCCATCTGGGCTGGGACACGCAGCGACAATTTACTCGTCGGTCCAGGGACCCCCCGGGTCGAAACGCCGATAGTATTGATAATTAGTTAAAAGTCAGAGTAATAATCAAAATCTGCTACCTTCGCTGACATAATCTTCATTCATGCGTGCCTTGAGTCTGAGCATGTCGTACGCCGGACATATCGGCAAGGCGCTCGCTGGTTTTGCCACGACGACGCCGGGCAACTGAGGAAGCTAGTTGTGCATGAGGGTGCTCCTCCGACATGTTTGCTCGCTCCCGCATCTGATCTCCATGCATGCATGCTTGCTAGGTCACCGACCGCCAAGCGAGTCACTCATGAGAGTGAACGATCCCTAGAAGAGATCCGCTCTCACATTCTACCAAATGAATCTGCATAGCTATGCCTAGTAACAATTTTCTAAGAATCACTTGTAGAGTGAATTCTATAAAATGATTCTTTAAAATGGACTGAAAGGTGAGAGCTAAAAATGTTGTTTCTCCGGATTCACTCCAACTGCATAGTCATATACTTTCTATAGAGTATATGATATAATTTTATTTGATAATCACTTTTAGTCACAGAATCACTTCTCTCAGACAATGACTTCTGACATTTCTCAGAAAATCACTTCTAACAGATAATTAGAATCAGTGAGAGCTCTACGAAACATGCTTTAAAGCGGGAGCTCTACCAAACAGACTATGAGTGTGTTTGGTTTGACTTTTGGCTTTGACTTTTGCCCCTCTAAAAGCCAAAAGCCAACCAAAGGGCTGGATCCAGGAAGCAGCTTTTTCTAAAAGCCGACTTTCTCGTAGTGCAAATCTAAAAGCACCCATGGACCTGCTTTTAGTGGCTTTTCGGATGGAACTGTGACAACATATATCGAAGAATTTTTAACAACTTTTAGTAGTTTCCACCAAACGGTTTTTAGCTTTTTAACAGCTTACATCAGCTTTTTCCACAGCTCACAGCAACTTTTTTCACAGCCACAACCCAACCAAACACACCCTATAAATGACTATGTACAACCATTTGAAACAAGTTAGAGGGTGTTTGGTTTCTAAGGACTAATGTTTAGTCCCTTCATTTTATTTCTTTTTAGTGTATAAATTGTTAAATATAGAAACTAAAATAAAGTTTTAGTTTCTATATTTGACAATTTTGGAATTAAAATGAATAAAATTTAGGGACTAAACATTAGTCCCTAAAAACCAAACACCCCCATAGTCGATCCCAGATCTCATACCCTTTGGTTAATAGGGACTGAAATAGTACTTGAAAAACGTTGGGGTTTCAGCTTACAAGGAGAATCTACTGAAAATACATTCTTGCTGAACTATCTGAGATCGAAGCTATTGCTCTGCTTGTGCATCGCGGTAAGTAGGTAACCACATGGAATTCTGATAGAATCGATTATCGTACCCAAAAAACATTGGAGTAAAAATATGTACACAAAAAAAGGTGCGTCACAGGAGTGTAAGCCCCGTTCTGTTAGTCCAATAGTGGACCAAGTGAATAACTGTGAGACAAAGTTGGCCATTTAACCCAGAGCCGGCTCCCTTTTAATTGGGCTCCACACGTGTCTCAGCCCCCCACCGAAGCAGGGAGAGCCAGCTCGTGGGCCGTACACGTGTCCGTGGGCGCATCGCTGCGCATTAAGGCCCGGGGACTTTCCAGGGCTTTGAAAGCCCGCTCACTTCATCCTGTGACGCGGCCAAGAATGCCACCACGCTCCTTATATACACGGTCTCATGTACCTGAACCGGCGATACGGGACTAATCGTCCTTGACTGGGAATGTGGCATGCTATGCCTGTGTCCACTCCCTCCCACCACCTCCACCATGGCCCGAAGCAGCTTATGGGCCGCTCATTCCCGCCGTTTATTCTTAGGGCTCTTCCTCAACTCTCGCACTGCCGCCGCCGCTGCTACGCCTACGCAACCGTCACCGTCATCCCCATGGCTTCCACGGCGACCACGCGCCGCCGGCCGCGGCGGGGTTCCAAGGGCCCCAACGCCGACCTCTCGCGCACCCTAACCGACTGCACCCGCCGCGGGGACGCGGCCGCCGCCATGGCCGCTTTCGACGCCGCCGTCGACGCTGACGCCGACGCCGTTCCCCGCCTCTCCGCTCACCAGTACAACCAACTCCTCCACCTCCTCGCCGCCACCGACCGCTCCTCCTTCCCCAGCCCCCCCGCCGCCGCCGCGCGCCGTGTCTTCGCCCACATGCTCCAGGCCGCGGCGCCGCCCTCCGAGGCCACCATAACCTCCCTCGCGCGCGTCATCGCCGCCGACCCGGCGTCGGCCGCCGATGAGGCGTTCGAGCTCGTGGCCACAATGAAGGACAAGTACGGCCTCTCCCCGCGCCTCCGCTCCTACGGCCCCGTCCTCGCGGCGTTCCGGCGTGCCGGGGAGGCCGCTAAGGCCTACGCTGTCGAGGCGCACATGACGGCCTCCGGCGTCTCGCCTGAGGAGCCCGAGCTTGCCGCGCTGCTGGATGTCAGCTCCAGAGCCGGGGATGCGGACAAGGTGTATGAGTATATGCATAAGCTGAGGCAAGCCGTCCACTGTGTCAGCGAGGAGACTGCCGGAGTTGTGGAGGCCTGGTTCAGGAGCGACGAGGCGGCAACTGCCGGCAAGCCTCAATGGGATGCCGCTCAGGTGAAGGACGCCATTGTGGCGAACGGTGGTGGCTGCCACCGCCTTGGGTGGCTTGGAACCGGCCCTTGGACGGTGCAGCGGGTAAGAGTTGGGGATGCTGATCAGTGTGGGGGATGTAGATTCCATCTCGCTTGCATTGACATTGACATGGAGGAGACACAGAGGTTTGCTGATTCCGTTGCTGGTTTGGCCCTCGAGAGGGAGACAAAAACAAATTTCAGCCGATTTCAGGTGCCCTCCCTCTCCCATTGCTGTGACCTGTGATTACTTACCTCTCAACTTTCTATGGCCCAATGGCTAAGGTTGGCATTCTGGTTATCTTACTGCCAACTGAAGTTGATTATTCATTTGCTAAATCACGAAGAATTAATATTATGGGGGGGAATAGACGGGAAGATGGTGCATTCTGCCATATTTTACAATTTACACTAACTACTAATGGTGATCTGATGTGTGCTTTAAGTATGTAAACATGATTGGGTGCTCAATGAGCCTATGTACATCAGAGGAATTAAGCCGAGGAATTGAGCCACATATTTGAGGCATCCTTGTGCACCTAGAAATTGCTTCCTGTTTTGCCCATCCTTCAGAGAAAACGGGGTTCTAACTGCTTGTTCATGTAGCTGATCCTAGATCCTAATAACTAGACTAAGCTGTCGCTTATAACTTGTGTTATAGCTAATGCATTGCAGTCGTATGACAATAGATCTTGCTTATTGATGTAACTTTGTTTATTAGGTTCTTCCTATATTAGAAACAATACCCATTTGTGAACATAATCTCACATGCTCATTATGACTGTTATAGGAGTGGTTGGAAGCAAATAAAGACTACCAAGCTATAGTCGATGGTGCGAATATTGCACTATATCAACAAAATTTTGCGGAGGGCGGTTTCAGTTTGACCCAGGTCTGTGCACCACTTTGCGCTGAATTTCAACATGTTGACATCGAGAATTAAGCAGTGCATGCTAATTATTGTTCAACTTTGCATGCTTAATATAGAGCAGCTGGATGGCGTTATAACAGAGCTTCGGGATAGATATCATGGAAAATGGCCACTTGTCATACTACACAATAAGCGAATTTCCAAGCTTATGGAAAATTCGTCTAATAGGCATTTGATTGAGACCTGGAGAACAAATGGGGCTTTGTATACTTCACCAAGTGGGTCAAATGATGACTGGTAATGCTAAGTTTCTAGCCTTCAGTATCTCTGAACTTGCTGTTTATGCTCAATTCTCAAAGACAACGGAAAGACCTTGTGGTTGCGGCCACCTTTTCTTGTAAACTGGGAGGTGTTTCTTGTTTATGTTGTAATTCTGCAGAGATCGCAGACATCTATTATCACATAGTTTGTTGATTATTCACTTTTCTTCATTGTTATGTTTCCTCCTGGATGTTTCTAATTATATGAGATGCAAACATCCAGGTATTGGCTATATGCAGCGATCAAACTAAATTGTTTGCTTGTGACTAATGATGAAATGAGAGATCACATATTCGAGCTTCTAGGGCCGTCTTTTTTTCCAAAGTGGAAGCAACGCCATCGGGTGAGCTCTGCAAAACCGATCATATAGTGCTATTTCTCTGTGCATGGTTAATTGGTTATTACAAAGGAACCCTGGTTCTAGAAGCTTAGAATACTGGTACATAGTTTGGACTAAAGAGAATGTAACGAATTCTCTTTGTTAACCTGCTCCACGCATTAGATTTTGTCTTTTACTGTTAATTGTTATTTGCTAACTGTCTAAAGTAGTTGCAACTGCGCAGGTAAAGTACACCTTTAATAAAGGAAAAGCGGTGCTTGTGATGCCACCCCCTTACTCTTCAGAACTTCAAGTAAGTGTTCTATTTTCAGCATTTTCTAGAGCTTAGTATCTGATGTTGGTCATCTCATCTTGATTGCAGGAGTCGGAGATGGGATCTTGGCACATTCCAATTGAAGAGAAGTCTGGGAATGAGAGAGGCAGGATTTGGCTTTGTATTGGCAGGGGAGGTTCCTGCAAAGAACATGGCGAAGTTCCTTCGACTAATGGAGCTGTCCACAAAGTTCCTCAAACTGAGGCATCTAACGTGGTGCAGCAGGGGCTGACAGAAAATAAGGATGAATCGATAACTGGTAAAAGAAAGGATAGAGATTGATCACCTTCACCTATCCAGGAGCACCATCTGCTCTTGAGTCTGCCATCTTGTGAGCGATTGTGGCCACTTGTTGTTGATTCAGCTGAGGCATTTCAAGAATAGGGATGCAGCGATAATGCCATCCCAGATATGTAGGGTGTGATAATTATTAATCACTTTCGCTGGGTTGCAGACTTTCATTCTTCACAAATTGGGTGTGATCTTAGACGATTTCTGTGCTATGTATCTGACTGCATCCATGATCATCTAGTGTTAACTCCAGAATACCAGCTAATGAACTTTTTTATTACCATCAAACTGAGGCACATTTGCAAGTGCATTGTTGAGCTACTGCACCAGAATGGTACCGACGCTATTGATGTTGCAGCACTGCTGGAGCTATTAGTGTATACTATGTAGGTTTGATGGTGTAGCAGCACTTAGTATTACTATTAGTGTATACTAGTTCTATAATCCCCTCCTGTTCAAGTCGAATTATCCTAATCTTCCTATGTTTACCGTTTGCTATTACCAAAAAGACTTAGTATTACAGTCATCAAATAACAACTAGCTGTCATGGCTCTTTGGTACCATTCAAGTTCCTCTTCCCTCCACAAATGTGCACGTCTCCTTAAAATAGTGCTCCAGATCAATTTCCACCGCACTACGAAGTTGAAAGTCTTTAATTTTTTTTGAAAAAAAACCTCTTGTCCTTATTCCAATGTCATACACCAATACTGAGAGAACTCATCCCGTTGCAACCAAATTTAAACGAAGGTTGTTCGTCGCTATGGGTACCATTTCCCATATCAAACAATAGAGGTGTGTGATCCAAATTTTCCTAGTCTAAGCATGGACAGGGGTATTTGGCATGACTCTAGAGCAGCAAAAACTTCAAATGGGGTATTTTGCTGTCCATGCTCCTGCGTTTTTTTCGCCTCGTTTCGCTATCCGGCGGTCCTAAGCAGTCGTTGCCCAATTCTTGAATCGTTTTCTCCGAAATCCCTTTCCTTGATTCCCACGCTTTCATCCTCTTTGGTTTTGGTTTGCTTGGCTTTGTGCTTTTATTGATTGCATTTTTAGTCGGTGATTATGCTTAGCTAGTTCGCCACACGTGTCTTTAAATTGTTTTCCCCAGAACCAGAAACCTTTTCCTACCCCCACCCCCTTTTCCTCTTTGGTGGTTTTATTGTTTACGTTCTCTGTCGTTAAGATCCATCATCACGTTCATTTCATTTGGGTTTATTCCAACTATTGTCTTCCATCTCCTGATTTTGGCAGATGCAGTTAGGAAATTTACTTAGGTTAGTTTAAATTATATTATAGAGCTATGACTGTGCATTACATTGTGATGATAGTTATATTAATCGAATTATTTAGTCCGGAAGGCTTGCTGGGAGATAAGTTGATTTGTTCAGAGGCCAGGACAGTAAGATATGCTTGCTGGCTTAGCTGTTTGATTTCTTTTTATAGCGGCAATTTCTTCCTGAAGAACTGTACTTACTTAGCGGCTTCTACAGGTACAACCTTCCTCTTCCGTGGTTAAATAAAAAAATGACGATAGTTATTATTACATGACATGCATATTGGCGCTCATGCAATTCTGATTTCTCTTTATAGCAACAATTTCTTCCTGAAGAACTGTACTTATTTAGTTACAACCTTCATCTCACTATTACGTGTTTCTAGATACTCTTTTATAATAGCACATTCACTTTTCTGTTACAAAAGCATAAATCAATACAAAAAGACTCAAAAACAGATACTAAATATTCACATGAGGTATGCTTTATGAACTTAATACAACAAGTTCACATTCCACCATACTTAATTGTTCAATCAAGCCTCATCGCAGGCCACAGATATTTTACCATCTAATATTCTTGAAAGTTCCTCCAACACATTAGAAACACCGGCGAAAAGGTTCTTACAATACCTTTTTTGTCTTCTTAACTTTGAACATTTTTACCATGACAAATAAGCATATTGTTGTTCAGATTTTGTTCATCAAGCCGTTCCAGTGTTCTTGTGTTTTAATACCTCCAAACATGATTCACTGATAGCTGATTCTTATGTAACTTTGCGCCTCACGCATGCAAACTGTAATGTCAGTGGCAGTAAGTTTTTCTTTTACAAAAGATTAGCTGGTTTCATTTGAGAAATGAATTTATCAGCAAATCAACAACCACATATGAGAACAATATATATATGTTGATTACAAAAAAAATGTTGAGAAATTGTGGTAAAAATATATAAAAAAACCAACTTTAGTCTGTACCATTGGATTGGGGTAAAAAAAGCCAACAACCACTTCTGCATGTATATATATGTCGAAATTTTATGAACATAATATAGCTATAGACTTGCTCAACAAATGTCATTTTGCACATATTTTGTAATGATACTATCTACTGTTTTGAACCTTGCCTAACCATACATATTACTGATTGTAAAATATAATAATTTAAGTCTGGATATATCCCTCCTCTACGTAAAAGTACTATTGGATCAAATTTTATAACGCGCAGGACGCGCACCATCCACTAGTTGAATAAAAAGGGCCACATATCATTTTCTTCTCTTTTGGGTTCCTAATAATATTGGAATCACCAGCGACAATTATCGGCTGCGATTCCTCGAAACACATCTGGACCAACTCTGTAAGAAAGGTTTATTTATGTTCTACTTGTGCAAGCCCATAAACTGCTATGAGACCCCATTGGAAGCCATGATCTTTATTCCCAAGATGGAAGTTTACATACAAGACTCACTCGTTGCAATGCTGAAAACTTCCAAATTTATTCAAAGTAAAATACCACCGGAGCGACCATGAGGTCGATCCAGTGCCAAATGAACTCTCATCCCCCACAGATGTTATTGAGTAGAACCCTCTTTTTTCTCAAGAGAGCAATAAAATCTAGCTTTGTTCTCTGGATATATCCGAAAGAAATCTAAATTTAGTCAAATCACTAAGACCTCTACTCCCCCCACCCCCAATTAAAAAGATTTCATTTTGTACTCTTCTTATGCTTCTCCATGATGATCCCCGTCATCAGCCATATTAAATCACCACAAAAGTGACCAAGAGTGAGATTTCCTAATTCGTCGTCCTCTTTATCAACTAAAAAAATTCAGAATATGAGTTTGATAGATTGATACTATGCTTGACAATCATAGTTTTAGTTTCCACTAATTATTCAAACCTGAAAAAAAGATAAGGATTTGGACTTAAAAATCTACATTTAACTTCCTATCGATATCAGAAAACATCTCGAAAAAAGCTTTGAAGTGTCTGTATGTTGTGTCCACATCTTCTTTACCACACATTTCTCGTACACTGCAACCAATGCAAAATAGTGAAGTTAGTATACAGTGCTGCAAATTTCCTAGGTCTAAAAGAAAAGCAACAATGACATGAGATATTTGTCAACATAAACTATTGTTTAGGTTAAGTTTACTAATTATGCATTTATATGTGTACATATAAATTATAATTGAGAAGTTTTCTACAAATACAATTGCAAAGAACTGTTTCTATGAAATGTTAAATGGGCTGGGCAATAATACCTGTGCATCGAAAGCTGAGGGATACCACAGTCTACAGTCCGTATGCCAACACCAGAAGCAAGTATGGGTCCAATAGTGGAGCCACATCCCATATCATTCCTCACAACAAATTCCTGTGTGGTATTTACATCAGTCAAATCACTCCAAAAACCATCAAGCGGAAGGCTCAGTGATTGTGTTATCATCTTGTTTCTCTAGCATTTAACATTTTTATCAGGTGGGTATGAGTGTACCACAAGCAATATAGATAATAAAACAGGGAAAAAATATCAGCATTGCCTCTGTTTGCTAGGCGCGTGCATGTCCATGTGTTCAAAGTAACCTAAGATACAGAAAGCTAAAGAGCACCTGAACGGGAAGATTATGAATCCTTGCTATTTCTTTGAAGAGGAAAGCTGTAACAGCACTTGTGGCATAACGTTGGTTAGCATTGTGCTTGATGACAAGTCCCTTCTGTAGTTCTGGTCTGTGGCACTCTTCATGCTTTTCGGCATAGTTCGGGTGCAGAGCATGAGCCATGTCCGCCGAAACTGAAAGTGCCGATAGAATTAAGCTAGAGCAACTAATCGATAATATCAAGCTAGAGCCCTAAATGTTCAAATCTTACCAAGGAATGAAGAATGTATTGCACGTTCCAAAGCTCCCTCCCCCATCGACTGATGCATCAAGGAATCGATGATTCGTCTCATAGCCTGGAACATGGTTGGTGCACCAGCCCCTTGCATTGAATCTGAACCCACCTGAATATTGCAGGTATGAACATGAATAATCAAATTACCCAATTAAAAAAAGTAGCATTCCTTGGAATACTGGTGTTCTAATTCTTGCTTGTGGCCAGTTCAAGCATAAGCCACCATAAGCAGGGTCCAACTAAGGATCGGGAATCTAGAAATGTAAGGGCTTGTTTGTTTTAATCTCAATCCATGTGGATTGGAGGGGGTTGAGTGGGTTTAAATCCCTACCAAGTGAAAATCTCTTCTAGTCCATGTCATTCCCCTCCAATACCTGATGGGATGGGAATAACCAAACAAGACCTAAACATATATTTTTCACCGGCTGGGTAAAATTTAATGTGATATGCTCATGTAGAGCATCACTTTTGTGTATACAACGTACCTCCTCATTATCGAACATAGCAACCATTCTTATGGCCTTCTCATTGGATAATTGTTCTGCCATCTTGGAAGAGTCCATGAGAGATCTGAGAGCGCAATAACATGAAGCAAGATTATCCAGTCTTCCAGAATAGATGAACTCATTGTTTCCCCCACCAAGGCAGCTAGGCTGGGTATCACATACGTTCAACTCCATACCAATTATTTCATCTGGGTCACATCCGATTTCCTCTGAGAGAATCTGTGGAGCACGGGGATAGTAAAAGATATAACTTCAAGCCATCTGAAGCATTTTCCAACTAAATTTTAGTACAGTCATGGGGAGAATCCCAAAAGCAAAGATGAGAAATTGGAGTTACCTGCAAAAGTAGTGGATGGTGGGTGACTTTTGTAGAGTTAGAGCTTTTTTCATCAGAATTTGTAGGTGTGTCTTCATGTTTTGTGGCAAGAAGTGGAACAAGATGAGTCTCTAGGTTAGGCTTGAACCCATCAGTATTCACTGTGCTACAATGAAAATGAATTCATTCATATAAGGGGAAAGGCCATGCTTTTTTTCAATATCCAAAAACATTAAACAATAAGGGTAGCACCAAATAGTATAGACAGGTAGATCCTAAGGTGCATATGCCATATGGTAAAGAAAAAAAGAAACAATGCTGCCTAGGCAATTGTTTTGTAAAAGAAAAAACAAAAACTGGCATAAAGAAGTATATGCTACAAGACATAGAAGGGATAACAAACTAGAGAAATATTCACTTATTAAGAGTTTGGGACTGGCAAGAGAAATGGCAAGACATAAAACATGATGTCTAATAATCATTACAAGCAGAGCATGAGGAAATAACCGGTTAAGATGGATAGCCAGTGTCGGTACACGTATCAATGGCCTGGTGAGTTTGACAAGCTCATGCTTAAAGGAACCATCTGTAGCCTTGAGGATGAGTCTCCCAGCCAAAGTTAGATCTCTATCGAACCATGTATGCCACAGCCCACTTCCATACGTCTGCACATTGACCATCTGGTGGCCAGATTTGATAGTGGCAGACCTGGGTTTGAGCTTGAGACAGGGGCTATCAGTGTGGGCTGCAATTATGTTGAATCCGTTCCCAACTCTGTACCTGCAGTCGGTTACATGTCGGTCGATGTGGGCTGATATCATATTCATACATATCGAGTGGCACGCAATTGACAAATGTGATACGATGTGATAATGATATAATGAGAGGGCGAGGTGGGTGACTGACTTTTCCCCGATGGCAAAGGCGACCAAGCAGGACATGTTGCGCGTGAAGAAGTAGCGGCCGCCGGGCTGCAGGTCCCAGTCATCACTCTCGCTGAGGAGCTTGAAGCCCGCGTCGAGCAGCTGCCTCTTGGCCTCAGCTGGAAGCACGGAGAAGGAAGTTAGAGCGTGCCGGGAGCGGAATTCGTTGGCGCGATAGCAAGGAGTCATATCGCCGAACATTGGGCGGGCATGAGGACGGCGAGGGGGCGAGGAAGGGGAGCGGCCTGCCGACGAACCTGTGGCGTGGAACTGCGTCCATGATTCGTTGAGGTAGTCGAGGAGGCCGGCGACGATGGAGGGCGGGGCGGCGGAGGAAGCGTCGGGGGCCAAGGCGGGGTGACTGGAGCAGAGAAGCCGCGAGGCGGGAAGACGACCGCGCCACAAGCACGACGTTGCGGAGGCGGAGAGAGCTGAAGGGAGGGCAGGGCTGCGGCGGGAGGAAAGCAGAGGCCTCGGGAGGTGGAGGCGGAGCAGAGCCATAGACGGGTGACGGCGGCACCGGCTGGCCGCTGGACTGGCCAGTGGGTGGTGGTGGAGACGGGCGAACAGGAGTCGGCCGAGCGGAAGAGATGACGAGGGAGAGGGGTTGGGGTCTGGGGAGGACGCAAGTGCAACGGAAACCCAATATGGATACTTAGAAACGGGACTCATATAAACGGGACTCATATAGGAACTGGATATTTGTTCGGATGATAAGTGATAGATATAAAATATTATTCGATCGATATCGGATACTTGTCGAATAATACATTAATTACTTATCATAAAATATCCTTGTTCAACCACGAAATCGTAAATAAATTATCAAGACTACTAAATATTTTATAAGAAGATAACCTCAAGTTTCCACATAAAAATGGTAAAGTGAAGTATTGATTATATTGAAACTTAAATACTTAGAGTGATTTTACATGTAACTCACGCAATAAGTGAAATGAAATGGAAAAAATATTGATATCTTGTGGATTTTATGGTCCCATTATTTTTATGACTATATGTAGCAATGTGTTGTACCTCCGTATAATTTCATGAATTCCTGAGACTATTTATGCATTATTAAAATAGACTGTGCCAACTAACACAAAACATTTTGATGATGAAGGATGAATCTCTCCTATAAAGTCTAATCCCCATCCTCTAAAAGGCCAATGTTTAATGATAGGATGTAATTCGGTTGCAGGGACCAACTATAAGGTCACCGAATTTCTAACATACTTGGTGAAAGTCGCCTAAAAGGGGTGCATAGGCGGAATCTGAAAATTGTAAACTTAAACACACACTACAAGCCGGGGTTAGCGTTAGAACAAATATCAAGTCTGGGAGAGAGGGGGAAAACAAATCAACCAAGAAATAAAGCGGATGAACACGGTGATTTGTTTTACCGAGGTTCGGTTCTAAAGAACTTAGTCCCCGTTGAGGTGGTCACAAAGACCGGGTCTCTTTCAACCCTTTACCTCTCTCAAACGGTCACCTAGATCGAGTGAGCTTTCTCCTTAATCAAGCGGGTCACTTAGACCCCATAAGGACCACCACACACTTGGTGTCTCTTGCTTTGATTACAATTCACTTGGGAACAAGAATGAGGAAGGAAGAAAGCGATCCAAGCAACAAGAGCACAAAGAACACGAACAAAACACTCTCTCAAGTCACTAAGTGGTTGGAATGAGTTTGGGGCTTGGAGGGACTTTAATTCTTTTGAATTGTGTCTAGGAGTGAATGCACTAGCTCTTGTATTGAATGAGAACCTCAGAAAACTTGGATGCTTGGAGTGGTGGTGGTTGGGGGTATTTATAGCCCTCAACCACCAAACAACCGTTGGGGCAGGCTGCTGTCGATGGGCGCACCGAACAGTCCGATGCGCCATCGGACACTGTCCGGTGCACCAGCCACGTCACCCAACCGTTAGGGTTCTGGAGCAGTTGATCGTTGGAGGCTTTGTCCTCTAGTGGCACCGGACAGACACTGTTCGGTGTCCGGTGCACCTCTGACTTCTGTTCTGACTTCTGCCGCGCATTGTAGCGCTGTCAGGGGCACTGTTTGCAGTCGACTGTTGCGCTGGTAGCCGTTACTCCGCTGGTGCACCGGACAGTCCGGTGAATTATAGCGGAGAGTGCCTGAAGAAACCCGAGAGTGGCTAGTTAGACTCTGTACGGTCCTGGTGCACCGGACACTGTCCGGTGGCACACCGGACAGTCTGGTGCGCCAGACCAGAGCACATCCGGTTTCTTTGCTCCTTTGTATTTGAACCCTAACTTCAATCTTTTATTGGTTAGTGTTGAACCTTTATGCACCCGTTGAATATATATTCTAGAGCAAATTAGTTAGTCCAATATTTGTGTTGGGCATTCAACCACCAAAATTAATACTGAGAAAATGTTAACCCTATTTCCCTTTCAATCTCCCCCTTTTTGGTGATTGATGCCAACACAAACCAAAGCAAATATATAAGTGCAGAATTGAACTAGTTTGCATAAGGTAAGTGCGTAGATTACTTGGAATTAAACCAATTTATAATCTTACTAGATATGCATGGATTGCTTTCTTTCATTTAACATTTTGGACCACCTTTGCACCACTTGTTTTGTTTTTGCAAATCTTTTTGGAAAATCTTTTCAAAGTCTTTTGCAAATAGTCAAAGGTATATGAATATGATTGCACGAAGCATTTTTCAAGTTTTGAAATTTCTCACCTATTTCAAATGCTTTTCCTTTGACTAAACAAAACTCCCCCTGAATGAAATTCTCCTCTTAGTTTTCAAGAGAGTTTTAATAGATACTGTCGGCGTTTCGAGACCGGGGGGTCCCTAAGCCGACGAGTGAGTGTGCTGCGTGCCCCAGCCCAGATGGGTCGAGCGCGTGGGCGAGCGCGAAGGGGGGAGAGGCGAGGTGGCCGGAGACGAGCGTGAGAGAGGTGGAAGTCCCGTGGCCTTCGTGTTCGTCCCGCGCCTAGGTCGGGTGCGCTTGCAGTAGGGGGGTTACAAGCGTCCACGCGGGTGAGGGAAGCGAGCGGCCCCAAGAGAGCGCCTGTCTCGTCCTCGGTCCCGCGCGGCCAACCTCCTCTAAGAAGGCCCTGGTCCTTCCTTTTATAGTCGTAAGGAGAGGATCCAGGTGTACAGTGGGGGGTGCAGCAGAGTGCTACGTGTCTAGCGGAAGGAGAGCTAGCGCCCTAAGTACATGCCAATGTGGCAGCCGGAGAGATCTTGGCACCCTGCTGGTGTGATGTCGTGGCTGTCGGAGGAGCAACGGAGCTTGGCGGAAGGACAGCTGTCGGAGCGGTCGAGTCCTTGCTGACGTCCACCTGCTTCCGTAAGAGAGCTGAGAGCCGCCGCCGTCATAGAGCTTGGGAGGCGCCATCATTGCCTATCTGGCGGAGCTGGTCAGATGGGACACCGGTCTTGTTCTCTGCGGCCCGAGTCGGCTCGGGGTAGAGTGATGATGGCGCTCCCTGTTGACGTGGCGGGCCCGCGCCCGAGGCTGGGCGACGTGGGGGCTCCTCCGAAGCTGGGGTCGAATCTGTCTTCCGTTGCCGAGGCCGAGCCCGAGCCCCTGGGTCGGACGAGGCGGAAGTCGTTCGGCAGAGGCCAGGGCGGAGTCCGAGCCCTGGGGTCGGGCGAGGCGGAGTTCGTCGTCTTCCGGGGCCGAGCCCGAGTCCGAGCCCTGGGGTCGAGCGGAGCGGAGTTCGCCGTCTTCCGGGTCTTAGCCCGAGTCCGAGCCCTGGGGTCGGGCGGAGCGGAGTTCGCCGTCTTCCGGGTCTTAGCCCGAGTCCGAGCCCTGGGGTCGGGCGGAGCAGAGTTCGCCGTCTTCCGGGTCTTAGCCCGAGTCCGAGCCCTGGGGTCGGGCGGAGCGGAGTTCGCCGTCTTCCGGGTCTTAGCCCGAGTCCGAGCCCTGGGGTCGGGCGGAGCGGAGTTCGCCGTCTTCCGGGTCTTAGCCCGAGTCCGAGCCCTGGGGTCGGGCGGAGCGGAGTTCGCCGTCTTCTGGGTCTTAGCCCGAGTCCGAGCCCTGGGGTCGGGCGGAGCGGAGTTCGCCGTCTTCCGGGTCTTAGCCCGAGTCCGAGCCCTGGGGTCGGGTGGAGCGGAGTTCGCCGTCTTCCGGGTCTTAGCCCGAGTCCGAGCCCTGGGGTCGGGCGGAGCGGAGTTCGCCGTCTTCCGGGTCTTAGCCCGAGTCCGAGCCCTAGGGTCGGGCGGAGCGGAGTTCCCTATGGCGCCCCTGGCGAGGCCTGACTGCCTGTCAGACTCACTCTGTCGAGTGGCACTGCAGTCGGAGTGGCGCAGGCGGCGCTGTCCTTCTGTCAGACCGGTCAGTGGAGCAGCGGAGTGACGGCGGTCACTTCGGCTCTGCCAGGGGACGCGCGTCAGGATAGAGGTGTCAGGCCACCTTTGCGTTAAATGCCCCTGCAACTTGGTCAGTCGGTGCGGCGATTTAGTCAGGGTTGCTTCTTAGCGAAGCCAAGGCCTCGGGCGAGCCGGAGATGTGTCCGCCGTTAAAAGGGGGGCCTCGGGCGAGACGGAAGTCCCTCGAGGTCGGCTGCCCGAGTCCGAGGCTAGGCTCGGGTGAAGCGTGATCGAGTCACTCGTATGGACTGATCCCTGACTTAATCGCACCCATCAGGCCTCTGCAGCTTTATGCTGATGGGGGTTACCAGCTGAGAATTAGGCGTCTTGAGGGTACCCCTAATTATGGTCCCCGACAGTAGCCCCCGAGCCTCGAAGGGAGTGTTAGCACTCGCTTGGAGGCTTTCGTCGCACTTTTTTGCAAGGGGACCAGCCTTCCTCGGTTGCATTTTATTCCGGTGGGTGCGCGCGAGCGCACCCGTCGGGTGTAGCCCCCGAGGCCTCGGAGGAGTGGTTTCACTCCTTCGAGGTCTTAATGCCTTGCGTAACGCTTCGGCTGGTCTGGTCGTTCCCTCATGCGAACTGGTCGTAGCCCGGGTGCACGGTCGGGGCCCAAGTTCTGGGGCTGGTATGTCGACGCTGTCAACGGTTCGGCCGGAGCCGGGTTTGCGAGAGCAGCCCCCGAGCCTCCGCACAGGGCGAGAGGACGATCAGGGACAGACTCGACTTTTTGCATACGCCCCTACGTCGCCTTTCCGCAAGGAGGAGGGGGGGAGTGCGCCATGTTACCCTCGATGGGCACCGAACATGGTGTCTCCGGTGAGCTGCAAGCGGGTAATCCGAGTGGACGTCCGTGCCCCGTTCGTTGGGGGTCGGCTAGGGGCCCAGAGGCACGCCCAAAAGTACCTGCGGGTGATCTGCCGGACCCGGTCCCCTGGCGACGGGGTCCGAGGGCTCGATGCCTCCCTCCGATGGGATTCCGTTACAAGATCGCTCCCGCTGGTCTCGGAAATGTCCTAGGGTACCTCGGGAGCGCAGCCCGAGCCTCGGTTATGTATCGAACGTACCCCTGGTCATCCCTCGCTCGGCGTCTGAGGCGACTGTGAACCCTTCGGGGGCCAGCCTTCGAACCTCTGATCAGTAATGGGCGCGGAGCCCGAGTAGCCTGAGGCGGCCATGGAGCCCTTCGGGGGGCCGGCCTTCGAACCCCTGACCAGTAGTGGGTGTCGGGCCCACGCGATCTGAGGCGACTGTTGAACCCCTCGGAGGGCCAGCCTTCGAACCTCTGATCAGTAGGGGGGGGCTCGGAGCCCGGTTCCTTCACAGGGAAGGATCCTTTTCGGGGTATCCCCTTTCCCGGTCCCTGTTGTAAGAGATAGAGAAAGAGGAAAAAAGGAAAAGGATACGAAATCGAACGACGTGGCGTACCTTTTTTGGCGCGGTTATTACGGCGAAGGCGAAGCGTCGTCCGCTTCTCCTGCCAGAAGCGCCGCCTGTCCTGCCGCGGAGTTAATGCGACGGGGCGAGTGGTTGGCGGGGCGGCCGTTGCGCGTGCGCGAGCCGTTCGAGGAACGGATCACGGGCGCACCGTCTTCACGCCGTGGGAGGAGGCTCTCTTGCTGTCCCTGGATGGGACGTGAGCCTGGCTGACGACGTGACTGCTGCTCCCGTCCGCCTGCCACCGTCATTACTGCCGACCCACTTTCGGCCGCATTGACCGTCGTGCCAGGCTGGCGCCGCTGGGTCGTGCGCTGGGTCGCCTCGAGTCGCGGCATAGGCTCCGCAACCGAAGAGGTGCGACGGTGGCACAAGTGGTGGCGCGGTTGCTTGCATGCAGCAACTGGCGCGCTGGTTGCGTGACGCGTGGGCCTGGGCCTCCAAGCTGGCGTGTTAGAAGTCGGAGAAGCGCGTCCACCTGGCGCGGTTGCATGCCGCCTGCATGGCTGCCCGCCCCTCCCACCCGTTGGTCTGGGCAAAAGTGGGGGGTCGCTTGTAACCGCTGGGCGGTTGTGCGCACCACGCGCGGCGGTTTGGCTTCTTCTGCTCGGAGCCGGTCTGCATGACATGCGGGACCCAGCCCCCGAGTCGCAGGGGTGGGCCTTGGAGCGTGTTGGAGAAGACTCAGCCCGCGGCGTTTGGGGGCGCACGTAGGGAGAGTTGCCTTTAAAAGGAGGGCGACCCCTTTCGGAAGGCAACCATGTCTTCTTCCTCCCTCATGCATCGTGTCTTTCCATCTTCCAAGCCCCCGGATGGGGGGTACCCTCCGTCTTTCCGCCTCCTCATTGGAGGAACGCAACTCCGTGGGAGTTGGTACCTTTCAGCCATCGTTCGGCTTCAAGGATTTTCATCACGCAGCCCGGCCGCACCCCTCCACCGGTGGTCACCCGGGATGGCGACCTCCGGCTTGATGGTGGGGGAAAGCGAGCCGGGCTGCGGCCTTTGCCCCTCCCTCAGCCTCAAGGATTTTCATCACCAAGGCTGGGGAGGGGAGAGTGCCGAGTTGGGGTCGGCCCCTGCGCGGGCGGCGGCCCGCTCCTTCACTCAGTGATGGGGGGAGGAGCGGTTGTTGTCCGTGGCGCTGGCAGCTGCAGCGTGCCCGGTCTTCAGACGCGAGTGGCTTCGGAGCCGCTCGCGGCGCCGACGTCCGCCACGGCAGCTGGAAGAGGTTCTTCCGCCGGTGCGATTGCCGGGGCCGGCCACGGGCTGACCTCCAACTTCTCGGCCTTCTGCCCGTCCTTGCCTCACAAGTTTTGGCATGGGCGGGGGCCTCCTGGCAGCGGCATCCACCCCGAGGTCAGCGTTGCCGCTGTTCGGCCCCCCGGAGCAGAAGTCGTCGTCGTCGCCGCTGCTGGAGCAGGTGACGGCGCGTCGTTCGTCGGCCTTCCGTTGCTCCGCAGGCCTTCCCCCTCGGAGTGGGGTTGTCCGTACCTGCGGAGGGGGAACCGGAGTTCCGTTTGTAATGGCACTTCGAATGCCAGTGTTTTTGTTCATTGCGGCTGTCGAGGCCTGAACATGTATGTAATTTCGGCACGGAGCCGTGTTTTTTCCTCATTTTCGAGCACTAAGTCTCGCCTGTTGATTATCTGAACCGCTTCACCAAGCATGAGTCGCCCCGTGTCAAGGTGACGAGTGAGGTATCCGTATCCCGAAGGCGTAGGAATCCCTCGGCTCGATCGGCCTTGTTGTCTGAGGCTCCTCTAGCTTAGTTAAAGAGACCCCTCGGCCGCTCTTCGACGAGCCGAGGCCAGGGGTAGCGATATCAGTACGAACAGAGGCGGAGTTGGCTCGAAAATGGGAACCTGGTTGGCCGGAGCCTAGCCGGGTTGTCCGTAAGCGGATCCGACGCCGGAGTCAACCAGCCGAGGCCTCGGGTCGGGCTAGCGCCCTTGGAAGATGGTTGGCCGAGGCCCCGGGGGTAGCCGGCCGAGCCGCCTGCTCGGGCCGGATTCCCGGAGAAGTCCCTGGACCGCGCCGCCGTCCGAGGCTGGGTCGGACCTTGCTGAAGACGTCGTCGATGCCGAGGGTGCTACGGCCCCCTTCAGCGTGAAGACCCGAGCCTGCAGGATCAGATCGTCTTGTAGCGTGTGCCTTCTGCGACCGCTGAGGCCAGAAAACACACCCTCGCTGCGCTTGTAAAGCTGCGTCTCTTTTCCTCTTATTCCGAGCATCTGGACTTTTTTTGTCGGTAACAGGGATGTTTGTGCGGGCGAGAGTTGCTTCTCGCGGAAGGTGATGAGTGAGGTATCCGTATCCCGGAGGCGTAGGAGTCCCTCGGCTCGGTCGGCCTTGCCGCTTACGCGTACTTTCGCCCGTCCATGAGGCCCTGTCTCCGACTTAGTCGAGAAAGCTTGAAGGACCGCTTTGGCAGAAGGGCTTCCGAACGTGAAGACTTGTTCGGTCCACGGAGTCGCTTTATCCGAACGTGAGTTACTTATCGCAGAAGGTGATGAGTGAGGTATCCGTATCCCGGAGGCGTTGGAGTCCCTCGGCTCGGTCAGCCTTGGCTGCTTACGTGTACTCCGTCGTTTCCAGGATCCGCTTTTCAAAGTAGTCAAAAAGCACGAAAGAAATTCTGCTAAAAAGAGATCTTTTTTCGAGGAAAATTCGACGCAGAGGGGGTCTCCCCCCTTTTAGCCCCCGAGGGAGGGTCGGGCTCTGCCGAGGCGAGGCCGACCCTTCCTTGATGACTAAACTTTGCGTGGGTGCGAGGTATACGAACAACTTGAAAACATCTTAAGGGTAGAAGCGACGTAGCTGTTTGATGTTCCAGGCGTTGCCGTAGATCTCGCCTTGATTGTTGGCCAGCTTGTATGTTCTGGGCTTCAGGACTTTGGCGATGACGAATGGCCCCTCCCAGGGGGGCGTGAGCTTGTGCCTCCCTCGGGCGTCTTGCCGCAGCCGAAGCACCAGATCGCCCACCTGGAGGTCTCGGGACCGGACCCCTCGGGCGTGGTAGCGTCGCAGGGACTGCTGGTACCGCGCCGAGTGTAGTAAGGTCTTGTTCCGAGCCTCCTCTAGCTGGTCCAGCGATTCTTCTCGGCTAGCTTGGTTGCTTTGATCGTTGTAGGCCCTCATCCTCGGGGAGCCGTATTCCAGGTCAGTGGGCAAGATGGCCTCGGCCCCATAGACCAGGAAGAACGGCGTGAAACCCGTGGCCCGGCTTGGCGTTGTCCTCAGGCTCCAGATCACCGAGGGCAGCTCCTTCATCCATCGCTTGCCGAACTTGTTGAGGTCGTTGTAAATCCGAGGCTTGAGCCCTTGTAGAATCATGCCGTTGGCACGCTCCACTTGCCCATTCGACATGGGATGAGCCACGGCGGCCCAGTCCACCCGAATGTGGTGATCTTCGCAAAAATCCAAGAATTTTTTGCCGGTGAACTGGGTACCGTTGTCGGTGATGATGGAGTTTGGGACCCCGAAGCGATGGATGATGTTGGTGAAGAACGCCACCGCCTGCTCGGACCTGATGCTGTTCAGGGGTCGGACCTCGATCCACTTGGAGAATTTGTCGATGGCGACCAGCAGGTGCGTGTAGCCCCCGGGCGCCTTCTGCAAGGGACCGACGAGGTCCAGACCCCATACAGCAAAGGGCCAGGTGATGGGTATCGTCTGCAGAGCCTGAGCGGGCAGGTGGGTCTGCTTCGCATAGAATTGGCACCCTTCGCAGGTGCGGACAATTCTAGTGGCGTCAGCCACCGCCGTTGGCCAGTAGAAGCCTTACCGGAAAGCATTCCCGACAAGGGCTCGGGGTGCTGCATGATGGCCGCAAGCCCCCGAGTGTATTTCTTGCAGGAGTTCCTGACCTTCGGCGATGGAGATGCATCGCTGGAGGACGCCCGAGGGGCTGCGGTGGTAGAGTTCCTCCTCGTCGCCCAGCAAAACGAACGACTTGGCGCGTCGCGCTACCCGCCGAGCCTCGGCTTGGTCGAGGGGTAGCTCTCCTCGGTGGAGATATTGCAGGTACGGGGCCTACCAATCTCGATCAGGCGTGGCCCCACTCTGCCCTTCCTCGACGTCCAGTGCCTCGCCCTCGGGGGCCGAGGGTACCTCGGGCTGTGCCGAGGGTACCTCGGGCTGTGCCGAGGGTGCCTCGGGCTCGGGAGCGTCGTCGATCTTGACAGAGGGTTGATGCAGATCCCGGGAGAAGACGTCCGGGGGAACCGTCGTTCGCCCCGAGGCTATTTTAGCCAGCTCGTCCACAGTTTCGTTGTAGCGCCGAGCGATGTGGTTGACCTCGAGCCCGAAGAACTTGTCTTCCAAGCGCTGAACCTCATCGCAGTAGGCCTCCATCTTCGGGTCGCGACAGTGGGAGTTCTTCATGACTTGGTCGATGACGAGCTGTGAGTCACCGCGGGCATCGAGGCGTCTGACCCCTAGCTCGATGGCGATCCGCAACCCGTTGACCAGAGCCTCGTACTCGGCCACATTGTTGGACGACGGGAAATGGAGGCGGAGCACGTAGCGTAGGTGCTTCCCAAGGGGCAAGATGAAGAGTAGGCCCGCGCCGGCTCCCGTCTTCATCAACGACCCGTCGAAAAACATGGTCCAGAGCTCCGGTTGGATCGGAGCCGTCGGCAGCTGGGTGTCGACCCATTCGGCCACGAAGTCCGCCAACACCTGGGACTTGATGGCCTTCCGAGGGGCGAACAAGATTGTTTCGCCCATGATTTCCACCGCCCACTTCGCGATCCTGCCCGAAGCCTCTCGGCACTGGATGATCTCCCCCAGGGGGAAGGATGACACCACAGTTACCGGATGAGACTCGAAGTAGTGTCGTAACTTCCGCCTTGTCAGGATCACAGCATACAACAGCTTCTGAACTTGCGGGTAGCGGATCTTGGTCTCGGACAGTACTTCGCTGACGAAGTAGACTGGCCTCTGAACGGGCAACACATGCCCTTCTTCTTGCCTCTCGACCACAATCGCGGCGCTAACCACCTGAGTGGTAGCGGCGACGTAGACCAAGAGGGCTTCTCCATCAGCTGGGGGCACCAAGACAGGCGCCTTTGTAAGGAGCGCCTTCAGGTTCCCGAGGGCTTCCTCGGCCTCAGGGGTCCAAGCGAAACACTCGGCCTTCCTTAAGAGGCGGTACAGAGGCAGACCTCTTTCGCCGAGGCGTGAGATGAAGCGGCTCAGGGCCGCAAGACATCCCATGACCCTCTGTACGCCTTTTAAGTCCTTGATGGGTCCCATGCTGGTGATGGCTGTGATCTTCTCCGGGTTGGCTTCGATGCCTCGCTCGGAGACGATGAACCCCAGGAGCATGCCTCGGGGCACCCCGAAGACACACTTCTCGGGATTGAGCTTGACTCCTTTCGCCTTGAGACATCGGAATGCCACTTCAAGGTCGGAGAGGAGGTCGGAAGCCTTCCTTGTCTTGACTACGATGTCATCGACGTAGGCCTCGACTGTGCGACCGATGTGTTCGCCGAACACATGGTTCATGCACCGCTGGTACGTCGCGCCCGCATTCCTCAAACCGAACGGCATGGTGACATAGCAGTACATGCCGAACGGCGTGATGAAAGAAGTCGCGAGCTGGTCGGACTCTCTCATCAGGATTTGGTGATACCCTGAGTAGGCATCAAGGAAGGACAGGGTTTCGCACCCAGCAGTGGAATCCACGATTTGATCGATGCGAGGTAGAGGGTAGGGAACCTTCGGACATGCTTTGTTGAGACCAGTGTAGTCTACACACATCCGCCATTTCCCCCCTTTCTTCCTCACAAGCACAGGGTTGGCAAGCCATTCGGGATGGAATACCTCTTTGATGAACCCTGCTGCCGTTAGCTTGTGGATCTCCTCGCCTATCGCTCTGCGCTTCTCCTCGTCGAATCGGCGCAGAGGCTGCCTGACGGGTCGGGCTCCGGCCCGAATATCCAGCGAGTGCTCGGCGACATCCCTCGGTATGCCGGGCATGTCCGAGGGACTCCATGCAAAGACGTCGGCGTTTGCGCGGAGAAAGTCGACGAGCACTGCTTCCTATTTGGGGTCGAGCCCGGAACCGATCCGAATCTGCTTGGAGGTGTCGCCACGGGGGTCGAGAGGGACGGCCTTAACCGTCTTCGCTGGTTCGAAGTTGCCGGCATGACGCTTCACATCTGGCACCTCTTTGGAGAGGTTCTCCAGGTCGGCGATGAGGGCCTCGGACTCGGCGAGGGCCTCGGCGTACTCCACGCACTCCACGTCGCATTCGAACGCGTGTTTGTACGTGGGACCGACGGTGATGACCCCGTTGGGGCCCGGCATCTTGAGCTTCAGGTAGGTGTAGTTGGAGACGGCCATGAACTTCGCGTAGAATGGCCTTCCCAGTACCGCGTGGTAGGTTCCTCGGAACCCGACCACCTCGAACGTCAAGGTCTCCTTTCGGAAGTTGGAGGGCGTTCCGAAGCAGACGGGGAGGTCGAGTCGTCCAAGGGGCTGGACGCGCTTCCCAGGGATGATCCCGTGGAAGGGCGCAGCGCCAGCTCGGACGGAGGACAGATCGATGCGCAGGAGCTTGAGGGTCTCGGCGTAGATGATGTTGAGGCAGCTGCCCCCATCCATCAGGACCTTGGTGAGCCTGACGTCGCCGATGACGGGGTCGACGACGAGCGGGTATTTCCCCGGGCTCGGCACGTGGTCGGGGTGGTCAGCCTGGTCGAAGGTGATGGGCTTGTCGGACCAGTCTAGGTAGACTGGCGCCGCCACCTTCACCGAGCAGACCTCCCGGCGCTCTTGCTTGCGATGCCGAGCCGAGGCATTCGCCGCATGCCCACCGTAGATCATGAAGCAGTCGCGGACCTCGGGGTACTCTCCTGCTTGGTGATCTTCTTTCTTGTCGTCGTCGTGGGCCCTGCCACCCTCCGCGGGTGGCCCGGCCCTGTGGAAGTGGCGCCGAAGCATGACGCACTCCTCGAGAGTATGCTTGACGGGCCCCTGATGGTAGGGGCACGGCTCCTTGAGCATCTTGTCGAAAAGGTTTGCACCTCCGGGGGGCTTCCGAGGGTTCTTGTACTCGGCGGCGGCGACAAGGTCCGCGTCAGCGGCGTCGCGTTTCGATTGCGACTTCTTCTTGCCCTTCTTCTTGGCGCCGCGCGGAGTAGACGCCTCGGGAGCCTCTTCCGATGGGCGGCCCTGGGGCTGCTTGTCCTTTCGGAAGATAGCCTCGACCGCCTCCTGGCCAGAGGCGAACTTGGTGGCGATGTCCATCAGCTCGCTCGCCCTGGTGGGGGTCTTGCGACCCAACTTACTCACCAGGTCGCGGCAGGTAGTGCCGGCAAGGAACGCGCCGATGACATCCGAGTCGGTGATGTTGGGCAGCTCGGTGCGCTGCTTCGAGAATCGCCGGATGTAGTCCCGGAGCGACTCCCCCGGCTGTTGCCGGCAGCTCCGAAGGTCCCAGGAATTCCCGGGGCGCACGTATGTGCCCTGGAAATTGCCAGCGAAGGCTTGGACCAAGTCGTCCCAGTTGGAGATCTGCCCCGGAGGCAGGTGCTCCAACCAGGCGCGAGCAGTGTCGGAGAGGAACAGGGGGAGGTTACGGATGATGAGGTTGTCGTCGTCTGTTCCACCCAGTTGGCAGGCCAGGCGGTAGTCCGCGAGCCACAGTTCTGGTCTCGTTTCCCCCGAGTACTTCGTGATAGTAGTCGGGGGTCGGAACCGGGTCGGGAACGGCGCCCGTCGGATGGCCCGACTGAAGGCCTGCGGACCGGGTGGTTCGGGCGAGGGACTCCGATCCTCCCCGCTGTCGTAGCGCCCCCCACGCCTGGGGTGGTAGCCTCGGCGCACCCTTTCGTCGAGGTGGGCCCGATGGTCGCGTCGATGGTGCTCGTTGCCGAGGTGGCCCGGGGCCGCAGGCGCGGTGTTGCGCGTGCGTCCGGTGTAGACCGAGGCTTCCCGCATGAATCGGGAAGTCGCGGCATGAGGTTCCGAGGGGTATCCCTGCCTTCGGGAGGCAGTGCTCTCGGCCCGTCGGGCCGCAGCGCCTTCCAGGAGATTCTTGAGCTCTCCCTGGATCCGCCGACCCTCGGTAGTTGATGGCTCCGACATCGCGCGGAGGAGCATCGCTGCGGTTGCCAGGTTCTAACCAACCCCGCTGGATGCAGGCGGCGGCCTGACCCTGACATCGTTGGCGACGCGGTGCTGGAGACCTTGGGGCAGGTGACGTATTTCTCCGGCCGGGGGTTGGCCCGCCCATACCTGCCCGACGTCCCGTCGGATCGGCTCAAGCGCTCCTGTTCCCTCGTCGAGCCTGGCCTACGCCCCGCGGACTTGCTCGAGCTGTGGGTCGTGACCCCCCGCCGGAACGGGGACCACAGCTAGCTCCCGCGGGATGTCGGCGCGAGGCACCGGCCTAGGAAGATCACCATCCACCGGCATGCCGAGATGGTTGCCTTCGGAGGGATCCCCTAGCTCGATGTGGAAACATTCGCGGCTTGGGCCGCAGCCCTCGTCGTCAAGGCTGCGGCTACCGTCGGAACAGTCGGAGAGGCAGTAGTCACATGCGGTCATGAAGTCCCGCATGGCACTGGGGTTGCCAAGTCCAGAGAAATCCCAACAGATGCTGGGATCGTCATCTTCCTCGGACCCAGAGGGCCCGTAGGTCGAGACGTCCGTCAACCGGTCCCAAGGCGACCGCATATGAAACCCCAGTGGGGTTGCACTCGCCTCAATGAGAGCGCCCGCCAAAGCAAGGTTGCTAGGCGGGTTGAGGCCGAGTCGAAATGACGTAAGATGGGAATTAGTCAGTACCTTTTGGTCGACGCGGAGCGATGTAGTCACATCGGGGACTGGTTGCGCCGTCATCTCAGGTACAAGGGCGACGTCCTGCAAGCTCTCCGCGAGCGCGCTGGCGTCGTCTTCTCGCTCGGGATCGGCGTGTCGCGGGGGGACGGCGCTTGCCTTCGTCTCGAACGCGAGGTCAACGTCCGGCGTGCCTTCCGTCGGGGCGTCGGGGGCGTCGATTCGCTCGACGGCCGACGAAGCGCGGCCTCCTGCTTGGCCTTGGTTGCCCCGCCTCCTCCTCCGTTGGCGGGGGAGAGGACGGAGCGAGCTCGAATGTTGTTCTTCCACCATGCGGGGAAGATGTCGTCGATTCCGCCGCCGGCGGGCGGGTTGTCGGCCGCCATTGTCGTTGTCGCATGGCGGTGGAAGGAGTATCATGTCGTAGCTGCCGTCGAAGGACATGAACTCAAGACTCCCGAAACGAAGCACCGTCCCGGGCCGGAGAGGTTGCCGGAGACTGCCCATCTAGAGCTTGACGGGAAGCTGTTCGTCAGCACGCAGCAGGCCCCTACCTGGCGCGCCAACTGTCGGCGTTTCGAGACCGGGGGGTCCCTAAGCCGACGAGTGAGTGTGCTGCGTGCCCCAGCCCAGATGGGTCGAGCGCGTGGGCGAGCGCGAAGGGGGGAGAGGCGAGGTGGCCGGAGACGGGCGTGAGAGAGGTGGAAGTCCCGCGGCCTTCGTGTTCGTCCCACGCCCAGGTCGGGTGCGCTTGCAGAAGGGGGGTTACAAGCGTCCACGCGGGTGAGGGAAGCGAGCGGCCCCAAGAGAGTGCCTGTCCCGTCCTCGGTCCCGCGCGGCCAACCTCCTCTAAGAAGGCCCTGGTCCTTCCTTTTATAGTCGTAAGGAGAGGATCCAGGTGTACAGTGGGGGGTGCAGCAGAGTGCTACGTGTCTAGCGGAGGGAGAGCTAGCGCCCTAAGTACATGCCAATGTGGCAGCCGGAGAGATCTTGGCACCCTGCTGGTGTGATGTCGTGGCTGTCGGAGGAGCAACGGAGCTTGGCGGAAGGACAGCTGTCGGAGCGGTCGAGTCCTTGCTGACGTCCACCAGCTTCCGTAAGAGAGCTGAGAGCCGCCGCCGTCATAGAGCTTGGGAGGCGCCATCATTGCCTATCTGGCGGAGCTGGTCAGATGGGACACCGGTCTTGTTCTCTGCGGCCCGAGTCGGCTCGGGGTAGAGTGATGATGGCGCTCCCTGTTGACGTGGCGGGCCCGAGCCCGAGGCTGGGCGACGTGGGGGCTCCTCCGAAGCTAGGGTCGAATCTGTCTTCCGTTGCCGAGGCCGAGCCCGAGCCCCTGGGTCGGGCGAGGCGGAAGTCGTTCGGCAGAGGCCAAGGCGGAGTCCGAGCCCTGGGGTCGGGCGAGGCGGAGTTCGTCGTCTTCCGGGGCCGAGCCCGAGTCCGAGCCCTAGGGTCGGGCAGAGCGGAGTTCGCCGTCTTCCGGGTCTTAGCCCGAGTCCGAGCCCTGGGGTCGGGCGGAGCGGAGTTCGCCATCTTCCGGGTCTTAGCCCGAGTCCGAGCCCTGGGGTCGGGCGGAGCGGAGTTCGCCGTCTTCCGGGTCTTAGCCCGAGTCCGAGCCCTGGGGTCGGGCAGAGCGGAGTTCGCCGTCTTCCGGGTCTTAGCCCGAGTCCGAGCCCTGGGGTCGGGCGGAGCGGAGTTCGCCGTCTTCCGGGTCTTAGCCCGAGTCCGAGCCCTGGGGTCGGGCGGAGCGGAGTTCGCCGTCTTCCGGGTCTTAGCCCGAGTCCGAGCCCTAGGGTCGGGCGGAGCAGAGTTCGCCGTCTTCCGGGTCTTAGCCCGAGTCCGAGCCCTGGGGTCGGGCGGAGCGGAGTTCGCCGTCTTCCGGGTCTTAGCCCGAGTCCGAGCCCTGGGGTCGGGCGGAGCGGAGTTCGCCGTCTTCTGGGTCTTAGCCCGAGTCCGAGCCCTGGGGTCGGGCGGAGCGGAGTTCGCCGTCTTCCGGGTCTTAGCCCGAGTCCGAGCCCTGGGGTCGGGCGGAGCGGAGTTCCCTATGGTGCCCCTGGCGAGGCCTGACTGCCTGTCAGACTCACTCTGTCGAGTGGCACTGCAGTCGGAGTGGCGCAGGCGGCGCTGTCCTTCTGTCAGACCGGTCAGTGGAGCAGCGGAGTGACAGCGGTCACTTCGGCTCTGCCGGGGGACGCGCGTCAGGATAGAGGTGTCAGGCCACCTTTGCGTTAAATGCCCCTGCAACTTGGTCAGTCGGTGCGGCGATTTAGTCAGGGTTGCTTCTTAGCGAAGCCAAGGCCTCGGGCGAGCTGGAGATGTGTCCGCCGTTAAAAGGGGGGCCTCGGGCGAGACGGAAGTCCCTCGAGGTCGGCTGCCCGAGTCCGAGGCTAGGCTCGGGTGAAGCGTGATCGAGTCACTCGTATGGACTGATCCCTGACTTAATCGCACCCATCAGGCCTCTGCAGCTTTATGCTGATGGGGGTTACCAGCTGAGAATTAGGCGTCTTGAGGGTACCCCTAATTATGGTCCCCGACAGATACTAATTTTGAAAATATGTCTATTGAAGAAATTTTTATTACAAGATACTAATTGAAAAATAGACTTTTTAATACCAATTAAATCTTTCGTTTCGAAAATTTTGAAATGGTGGTGGTGCTGTCCTTTTGCTTTGGGCTTAATATTTTCTCCCCCTTTAGCATTAATTGCCAAAAACAGAGAACGTTGGAGCCCTTGTTACTTTCTCCCCATTGGTACAAGTAATAAGAGTGAAAGATTATACCAATTTGAGAGTGATGTGGAGTAACGACGAAGGATTAATGATACTGTTAGAGTAGAGTGGAAGCCTTGCCTTCGTCGAATACTCCATTTCCCTTTCAATCTACGACTTAGTATGGAAATACACTTGAAAACACATTAGTCGTAGCCTTGGTACATAACTAGTAAGAAATATGCATTTGTACCAAAATGAAAGAGATGTGATCAAAGGTATATAAATGAGCTATGTGTGCAATGTTTCAATCAAAATTCCGAGAATCAAGAATATTTAGCTCATTCCTAAGTTTGCTAAAAGTTTTCTCATCTAATGGCTTGATAAAGATATCGGCTAATTGGTTCTTGGTGTTTACATAAGCTATCTCGATACCCCCCTTTGTTGGTGATCCCTCATAAAGTGATACCGAATGTCTATGTGCTTAGTGCGGCTGTGTTCAACGGGATTATCCGCCATGCGGATTGCACTCTCATTGTCACATAGGAGAGAGACTTTGCTCAATTTGTAGCCATAGTCCCTAAGGGTTTGCCTCATCCAAAGTAATTGCGCACAACAATGGCCTGCGGCAATATACTCGGCTTCAGCGGTAGAAAGAGCTACTGAGTTTTGTTTCTTTGAAGCCCACACCAGGGATCCCCAAAAACTGACAAGTCCCTGATGTGCTCTTCCTATCAATTTTACACCCTACCCAATCGACATCGGAATATCCTATTAAATCAAAGGTGTATCCCTTGGGGTACTAAAGCCCAAACTTAGGAGTGTAAACTAAATATCTCATGATTCTCTTTACGGCCCTAAGGTGAACTTCCTTAGGATCGGCTTGGAACCTTGCACACATGCATACGAAAAGCATAATATCCGGTCGAGATGCACATAAATAGAGTAAAGATCCTATCATCGACCGGTATACCTTTTGATCTACGGACTTACCTCTCGTGTCGAGGTCGAGATGCCCATTGGTTCCCATGGGTGTCTTGATGGGTTTGACATCCTTCATTCCAAACTTGTTAAGTATGTCTTGAATGTACTTCGTATGATGTCTTGAATATCCTAGTAAAAAGCCTTCTATTGCCTTAGGAGCAAATTTAGATTTTCTACCTCTTTTAACAAGAATAAAACAATTGCTACCAAAGACCCTAAAATATGAAACATTAGGCTTTTACCGGTAAGGAGTTCGTATGATGTCTTCTTGAGGATTCGGTGAAGGTAGAGCCTGTTGATGGAGTAGCAAGCGGTGTTAATCGCCTCAGCCCAAAACTGGTCCGGAGTCTTGTACTCATCAAGCATGGTTCTTGACTTCTTGCCATGTCCAGTAGAGTTCTATTCTTTCTCTCCACTACACTGTTTTGTTGAGGTGTGTAGGGAAAAGAGAACTCATGCTTGATGCCCTCCTCCTCAAGGAAGCCTTCTATTTGTGAGTTCTTGAACTCCGTTCCGTTGTCGCTTCTTATCTTTTTGATTCTTAATCTGAACTCATTTTGAGCCCGTCTCAAGAATCCCTTAAGTGTCTCTTGGGTTTGAGATTTTTCCTGCAAAAAGAATACCAAAGTGAAGCGAGAATACTCATCCACAATTACAATATAATACTTACTCCTATCGATGCTTATGTAAGCAATCGGGCCGAATAAATCCATGTGGAGTAGTTCCAGTGGCCTGTCTGTTGTCATTATGTTCTTATGTGGATGATGGGTGCCAACTTGCTTTCCTGCTTGCCATGCGCTACAAACCCTGTCTTTGTCAAAGTGAACATTTGTTAGTCCCAAAATGTGTTCTCCCTTTAGAAGCTTGTGAAGATTCTTCATCCCAACATGGGCTATTCAGCGATGCCAGAGCCAACCCATATTAGTCTTAGCAATTAAGCAAGTATCGAGTTCAGCTCTATTAAAATCAACTAAGTATAGCTGACTCTCTAATACTCCTTTAAATGCTATTGAATCCTCATTTCTTCTAAAGACAGTAACACCTAAATCCGTAAAAAGACAGTTGTAACCCATTCTACATAATTGAGAAACTGAAAGCAAGTTATAATCTAAAGCATCTACAAGAAAAACATTGGAAATAGAATGGTCAGGTGATATAGCAATTTTACCAAGTCCTTTGACCAAACCTTGATTTCCATCCCCGAATGTGATAGCTCTTTGGGGATCTTCGTTTTTCTCGTATGAGGAGAACATCTTTTTCTCCCCTGTCATGTGGTTTGTGCATCCGCTGTCTATTATCCAACTTGAGCCCCCGGATGCATAAACCTACAAAACAATTTAGGCCTTATTCTTAGGTACCCAAACGGTATTGGGTCCTTTCACATTAGAAACAAGCACCTTGGGTACCCAAACACAAGTCTTAGAGCCCTTGTGTTTGCCCCCAATACATTTGGCAACTACTTTGCTTGATTTGTTAGTTAGCACATAAGATGCATCAAAAGTTTTAAATGAAACATTAGGTGCATTTGATGCGGTAGGAGTTTTCTTTTTAGGCATTTTAACATGTGTAGAATGCCTAGAGCTAGATGCCTCATTCTTGTACATATAAGCATGGTGAGGAACATAATGAGACTTCTTAGCATGAATTCTCCTAATTTTGTGCTCGGGATAACCAGCATGGTATAAAATATAGCCCTCGTTATCCTGAGCCATGGGAGCCTTACCCTTAACAAAATTAGACAATTTCTTAGGGGCATTAAGCTTGACATTGTCTCCCTGTTGGAAGCCAATGCCATCCTTAATGTCAGGGCGTCTCCCATTATAAAGCATGCTACGAGCAAATTTAAAATTTTCATTTTCTAGTTCATGCTCGGTAATTTTAGCATCTAGTTTAGCTATATGATCATTTTGTTGTTTAATCATAGCAACGTAATCATGGATAGCATCAACATTAATATCTCTACATCTCATGCAAATAGAAACATGATAAACAGTGGATGCAGAGGGTTTGCAAGATTTTAATTCATCTATCTTAGATTTTAGCATGGCATTTTCATCTCTAAGACAGGAAATAGAAACATTGCAAACATTTAAATCCTTAGCCTTAGAAATTAGTTTATCATTCTAAATCTTAAGGCTAGAAATTGATTCATTCAATTTGTCAATCTTAGCAATTAAACTAGCATTATCATTTTTAAGATTGACAATTGAATCATGACAAACATTTGGTTTTTCAACCTTAGCAAGTAAATTACCGTTTTCATTTCTAAGGTTGGAAATGGTGTCATAGCAAATGCTAAGCTCCTTTGTCAAATTTTCATTCTTTTCTACTTCCTGAGCATAAGCATTCTTTACCTTAACATGTTTCTTGTTTTCCTTAATAAGGAATTCCTCTTGGCTATCCAAGAGTTCATACTTCTCATGAATAGCACCTATTAATTCATTTAATTTTTCTTTTTGTTGCATGTTAAGGTTGGCAAAGAGACTAAGCAAGTTATCTTCATCATCACTGGAACTACCCTCATCACTAGATGTAGTATATTTAGTGGAGGCTCTAGATTTTACCTTCTTCTTTTTGCCGTCCTTTGCCATGAGGCACTTGTGGCCGATGTTGGGGAAGAGAAGACCTTTGTTGACGGCGATGTTGGCGGCAACCTCGTCGGTGGAGCTCTCATCGGAGTCCCATTCCCGACACATGTGGGCATCGCCGCCCTTCTTCTTGTAGTACTTCTTCTTTTCCTTCCTCTTTCCCTTCTTGTCGTCGCCCCTGTCACTATCACTAGACATAGGACATTTAGCAATGAAATGACCGGGCTTACCACACTTGTAGCACACTTTCTTGGAGCGGGGTTTGTAATCCTTCCCCCTCCTTTGTTTGAGGATTTGGCGAAAGCTTTTGATGATGAGTGCCATTTCCTCATTGTCGAGCTTGGAGGCGTCGATGGGGAGCCTACTTGACGTAGACTCTTCTTTCTTCTCCTCCATCGCTTTAAATGCGACGGGTTGCACCTCGGGTGTGGAGGTGGCGCCTTGCTCGACGATTTGTTTGGAGCCTTTGATCATCAATTCAAAGCTCACAAACTTTCCTATCACTTCCTCGGGAGACATTAGCTTATATCTAGGATTACCACGTATTAATTGAACTTGAGTAGGATTGCAAAATACGAGTGATCTAAGAATAACCTTGACCATTTCATGGTCATCCCATTTTGTTCTCCCGAGGTTGCGCACTTGGTTGACCAAGGTCTTGAGCCGGTTGTACATTGCTTGTGGCTCCTCTCCTTGGTTGAGGATGAATCGACCGAGCTCTCCCTCGATTGTCTCTCGTTTGGTGATCTTGGTCACCTCGTCCCCTTCGTGCGTCGTCTTGAGGACGTCCCAAATTTCTTTGGTCGTCTTTAACCCTTGCACCTTATTATACTCCTCTCGACACAAGGAGGCGAGGAGTATAGTTGTGGTTTGGGAGTTAAAGTGCCGAATTTGGTCGGCCTCGTCTGAATCGTAGTCCTTGTCCCCTTCCTTCGGTACATGCGCTCCATACTCAACAATATCCCATATGCTTTTGTGGAGTGAGGTTAGGTGATGCCTCATTTTATCACTCCATATACAATAATCCTCACCATCAAAAAATGGTGGTTTGCCTAGGGGAACGGAAAGTAATGGAGTGCGTTTGGAAATGCGAGGATAGCAGAGGGGCATCTTACTATACTTCTTGCGCACATGGCGCTTAGAAGTGACGGACGCCGATTCGGGGCCAGAGGTGGAGGATGACGAAGAGTCGGTCTCATAGTAGACCACTTTCTTCATCTTCTTCTTCTTGTCACCTCTCCGTTGTGACTTGATGGAGGAAGAGGATTCCTCCTTGTGCTTGTGGTTGGACTCCCTCGAATGGGTTCTCCCCAAGCTTGCGGACTTGTCGCCGCCGGTCACGATTTCCCTCTTGGCGTGATCTCCTGACATCACTTCGAGTGGTTAGACTCTAATGAAGTACCGGGCTCCGATACCAATTGAAAGTCGCCTAGAGGGGGGTGGATAGGCGAAAACTGAAATTTATAAACTTAAAGCACAAATACAAGCCGGGGTTGGCGTTAGAAATAAATATGAGTCCGAAAGAGAGGGGAAAAACAAATCAACCAAGAAAATAGAGCGGATGACATGGTGATTTGTTTTACCGAGGTTCGGTTCCAATGAACCTAGTCCCCGTTGAGGTGGTCACAAAGACCGGGTCTCTTTCAACCCTTTCCCTCTCTCAAACGGTCACCTAGACCGAGTGAGCTTTCTCCTTAATCAAACGGGTCACTTAGACCCCACAAGGACCACCACACAATTGGTGTCTCTTGCTTTAATTACAAGTGCTTGAAGAACAAGAATGGGAAGAAGAAAGCGATCCAAGAACAAGAGCTCAAAGAACACGAGCAAAAACTCTCTCTCTAGTCACTAGGCTTTTGGAGTGTATTTGAGACTTGGAGAGGCTTTGATTCTTTTGAATTATGTCTTGTATTGATTGCACTAGCTCTTGTATTGAATGAGATGTCTGAAAAACTTGGATGCTTGGAGTGGTGGTGTTTGGGGGATATTTATAGCTCCAACCACCAATTCAACCGTTGGGGAGGTTGTCTGTCGATGGGCGCATCGGACAGTCCGGTGCGCTAGCCACGTCACCCAACTGTTAGGGTTCTGACGGTTTCGACCGTTGGAGCTCTAACATATTGGGGCACCGGACAGGTCCTGTTCACTGTCCGGTGCGCCTTCTGGCACTGCTCTGACTCTGCGCGAACTGTCCACGCACTGTTCAGGTTGCAGGCGACTGTTGGAGTTGACCATTGCGCTCGCTAGCCGTTGCTCCGCTGGCACACCGGACAGTCCGGTGAATTATAGCGGAGCGGTTCTCCAGAAACCCGAAGGTAGCAAGTTTGAAGTCGTGCGACCCTTTGCACCGGACACTGTCCGGTGGTGCACCGGACACTCTGGTGCGCCAGACCAGGGTTCTCTTCGGTTTCTTTTGCTCCTTTCTTTTGAACCCTAACTTGGATCTTTTTATTGGTTTGTGTTGAACCTTTAGCACCTGTAGAATATATAGTCTAGAGCAAACTAGTTAGTCCAAATATTTGTGTTGTGTATTTCAACCACCAAAATCATTTAGGAAAAGGTTTGACCCTATTTCCCTTTCAGTATTTATAGCCCTCAACCATCAAACAACCGTTGGGGCATGCTACTGTCGATGGGCGCACCGGACAGTCCGGTGCGCCAGCCACGTCACCCAACCATTAGGGTTCTAGAGCAGTTGACCGTTGGAGGCTTTTTCCTCTAGTGGCACTGGACAGTCTGGTGCCGCACCGGACAGACACTGTTCAGTGTCCAGTGCGCCTCTGACTTCTGTTCTAACTTCTGCCGCGCACTATAGCGCTGTCAGGGGCACTGTTTGCAGTCGACTGTTGCGCTAGTAGCCGTTACTCCGCTGGTGCACCGGACAGTCCGGTGAATTATAGCGGAGAGCGCTTGAAGAAACCCGAGAGTGGCTAGTTGGACTCTGTACGGTCCTGGTGCACCGGACACTGTCCGATGGCACACCGGACAGTCCGGTGCGCCAGACCAGAGCACACTTGGTTTCTTTGCTCCTTTGTATTTGAACCCTAACTTCAATCTTTTATTGGTTAGTGTTGAACCTTTAAGCACCTGTAGAACATATATTCTAGAGCAAACTAGTTAGTCCAATATTTGTGTTGGGCATTTAACCACCAAAATTAATACTGGGAAAAGGTTAACCCTATTTCCCTTTCACTTGGCATCCTTTGCAGTACTTGAAACAATCAGCTATCGTGTTAGGCCAATAGATGCCAGATCTTCACAATTACCACTTCATCTTTGAAGTCAATTGATGGGTACCACAAATACCCTCATGTATTTCGGCCATGGTTAATATAGCATCACATGGGCCAGCATCATTGATCGTTCGACGGTAGAGTTCACCACTCATTAAAACATACTTGAAAGTTGTACGCCGAACATTCCTATCCATCCTAACACTGAGATTTTGTAGGTAATTAATTATGGGTGTCCTCCAATCGCTTGCATCGGCTTCGTTATCAGCCGAATCAATCAGGAGAACTTTCCTAGCAACGTCGGATGGTTCGAGACCTGGGAATCTGGCACGACACAAGCTATCAGATTTTCGGTGTTGTGAAATCTCCCTCGCTTTATCTGATAACCTGATGCATCCTGCGCTAAATTGTTAGCTCTGCCATTCTCCACCCTGGATATGTACCGAATGCTGAATTCGTCAAAAGAATGAATTATGCCCCAACATTTTCAAGGTAACTATTTAGAGTATCATCTAAACGTTGATACTCTTCTAATACATGTTGGACAACCAGCTGAGAATCACCAAATGCCTTCACATGTTTTACTCCCATACAGTTTAGAAGCTCCAAGCCAAATAAAAGGGCCTCATATTCGGCTTGATTGTTAGTGCAGTAGGTTTTTAATCGGCTAGAGAAGTCGAAGCAGACGTTACTTAGTGAAACAAGCACAATGCCAATTCCTTGTTCTTCATTGCAAACCATCCATCAAAATACAAAGTCTAGTGAGTAACAGTGAGGTATGATACGCCTAGTTTATGAGTATCATCAATCTGATGTTCTACAATAAAATCTGCTATGACCTGGCCTTTCATAGATTTCAATTATTCATAGGCTAAGTCATATTGTATAAGTGCATAAGCCTATTTGCCAAATCTACCACTCATGATCGGGTTTGACAACATGTATTTGATCACATCGGTTTGACCAGAAACGGTGCAATGACTAGATAATAAATAACACCTACACTTGGTGCATGCATAAAACAAGCATAAGCATAACTTCTCGATGAAGTGTACCTTGTTTCAGCATCCACCAACCTCCGACTTAGGTAGGTTACTACATGATCCTTTCCTTCGGTCTATTGTGTCAGAACAGCTCCAATGACTTTATCTTCAACTGCGATGTATAACCTGAACGACATTCATGCTTTTGGCGCTTTTAACACGGGAGCCAAAGACAAATATTTTCTAATGAGATCAAATGCTTCCTGCTATTCTGCCCTTAGGTGAATTTGGCATCATTTTTAAGCCAAAGGATAGGAGCAAAGGCATCAATCTTCTCGGCTAGGCTAAAAATAAACCTTCGCAAATAATTTACCTTGTTGAGCTTCTGCATTTCAAGCTTACAGGTCGGAAGTCCCACATTACGAATGGATTTAATTCGGTCAGGGTCTATCTATATACCATGTTCATGAATGATAAATCATAAAAACTTACCAACCGACACTCCAAAAGCACATTAACATGGGTTCATTTTTAGACCGCACCGACGCATTTTATCAAAGGCTTTGCGCAAATCAGCTATATGAGAACTAAACTCAGCCAATTTGACTACAATATCATCGATGTAAACCTCCACAGTGTTTTCCAATAGCTCGTGAAAGAACAAATTCATAGCTCTCTGATAAGTAGCGCCAGCATTTTTCAGACCAAATGTCATGACAACCCACTCAAATAAACCAATGAAGTCTGGACATATAAAGGTCATTTTAGACGCATCTTCTTCGGCCATAAAAATCTGATTATATATGGCATTACCATCAAGAAAGCCAATAATTCTATTTCCCAACGCATTATTAATCAACAAGTTGGCTATAAGCATAATATATTTATCTTTAGGAGTTGCTCTATTTAAATTGCGGAAATCAATGCATGCTTTGAGCTTACCTGATTCTTTCTTTTCCACTGGCACCATATTGGAGACCCATTCTGCGTATCTGCAAGATCTAATAAAATTAGCCTCTAGCAGCTCATGAATTTCGTCCTTTATTCATGGCAGTAAGTTTGGACGAAACGTTATAGCTTTCTGCTTGAAAGATATGAAATCAGACTTAATAGGCTGCCGATGCTCTACTATCTCTCGGCTTAATCCTGACATCTCAGTGTAATTCCAAGCAAAGCAATCAGAACATTCTTTTAATAGATCGATCATTTCATCTCTAGGATTGGTCTCCAGGGTCTTGTTTACAATAGTCGGCCTCAGAGTTCTGCCATCTCCTATGTCGATCTTCTCCAACAAAGGATCGAGTGATGTAAATCCCTGTCCTAACCTGTCGAGATCCCTGAATTCCTTTATTATGCCTTCCTCGGAGGAATTAGGCGGTCTCTACGTGGCTGCAGATCGTCCGGTCTCGAAGGCCGGACCGTTCGTGACACCAGATCCGTGTTGCGGCGACTACCTGGCCTTAAGGGCCTGAAAGAGGAAATAGGGTTAACTATTTCCTATAATTAATGTTGGTGGTTGATGATCAACACAAACACATGGACTAACTACTTAGTCTAGAATTCATGTATTAAAGGTGCATAAGGTTCAACACAAACCAATAAAAGAATCAAGTTAGGGACTCAATTTGAAACGGAGCAAAGGACTTGAGTGTGCTGAAGAATGGTGCACCGGACTGTCCGGTGCACCAGGACCAACCAGCTACTCTCGGGAATTCCAGGGCGCACTCTGCTATAATTCACCAGACTGTCCGGTGTGCCACCGGACTGTCCGGTGAGCTAGCAGAGCAACGACTCTCTGGGACCAACGGTCGACTCTGACAGACGAACAGTGCAGCACAATACCGCGGCAGAAGTCAGAGCGGCGAAGTCAGAGGGCACCAGACTGTCCGGTGTGGCACCGGACTATCCGGTGCCGTAAGAGGACAAAGCCTCCAACGGTCAACCAGTTCCGAACCCTAACGGTTGGGTGACGTGGTGGCGCACGGGACAAGGAACAATGCCTGTCTGGTGGCGCACCGGACTGTCCGGTGCGCCCATCGCCAGCAGCCTTCACCAACGGCTATGTAAGTGGTTGGGGGCTATAAATACCCCCCAACCACCTCATTCATATCCATCCAAGCATTCCAAACATCTCATTCAATACAAGAGCAAAAGACTCCACTCCAAGACACATCAAATAGATTGAATCCTCTCCAAGCCTCCAAATCAACTCAATTCCATTATTGACTTGAGAGAGGGTGTATGTGTGTTCTTTGTTGCTCTTGTAATCACCCCCTCTAGGTGACTTTCAGGGCCGAACTATCCTGCGAAAGGCCGGATCGTCCGGCCTCAGGGGCCAGACTATCCGTGACCTGTGCAATGTTTCTTATGGGTGTACTCAACATTTAATTTTACCCTAACCTGATAATTAGGGTACCCGAAATTTTGAGTAGAGTTTGGATTTGACTCTTGAATACTCGAAATTTTAAAAACCCAAATAACCCAATCCGAATTTTCGAGGATACCTGAAAGCCCAACCGATAGGTTTGATCGAGTTAGCTGTGTTTGGTTTGTAGTCACAATTGTGGCATGATTTTTCTCCTCCTACTTAGATCTCATTCTTCAAGTACCTGTAAAAGTTTGAAAAGATTCTCTTAGGCGTCGTTACAGTGTGGCACGGAATTTAAGCACTTAACTTTAGACAAGTGGGACATAAAACGTGTAGCAAGTTTTGGCACACAACGAAACATATCCTAAGTTTCTAAAAATATGCACCGAAAAATCCGTAAGGTAAGTTGCCATACGTCTTGCATTAATAAGTCTTTGAGATTTTTTTAAAAAAAAATACTTTGAATTTAAATAGACTGGACCTAATCTCTACTACTCTATAAGGACCCAATGTGAGTGTCCACATTGCTTCACCATGCCCTCGCCTGCCTCCGCCCCCGCGACACCCTAGCCCCCAAACCGCGCCCGCTCCCCGCGCGATGGTCGCTCATCCTGTCACCGCACCCACTAATACCCCCACCGCAGTTTTGCCAGCGTACTCACCCCCCTCCACGGCCACCGCCACGACGACGATGATCGTCGCCTCTCCCTCCCTTGATTCATCTGCCCGCCACCATCGCCTCTCCCTCCCTCTTCCCGCGGGCTGCCAGAGGAAATATTGCCCTCGATTCAATCCCGATTCGTCCACCTGTTGTCCTGAATTCCTACGCCAAGCTCGGATCTTCTTCCTTGTTCATCCCATGGATCTGTTCCATGGTGGCCGAAGCATTCGATTTCTGTTGTTATAACATCCAACATCATGAGTTGATTTTTGACTTTTTCGTCGTCGTTCTTTTCCCTTGCTATCTCTATCGATGGCGGTTCGGCTGCTTTGGCTTCTGTAGGTTGGCGGTGAAGAGCAAGGGGACAGATAAGGCCAACAAAGGAAGCAAGGGGAACATCGATACCCAACAAGCCTGGCTTCCAACACTATCTTTGTGTTCATGTGAGATGCAACTTTTTCCCACCTCTTGTTTTATTTTTTTGCTATATACTTATTTCTGTATGCAATAGTTAGTTCGATCGGTGCTGCCCTCTTCTGGCATAGGTTTCTAGACTCTGTTGTGTAGATCCAACCGACTAGATCGATCTTTCCGTTTGTTGGCGAGCAATGCTAACCTCTTCGGATGAATTGCTCTGCGGGTTTTTGTTCTTCGTGGATCTTCCATATTTTACCGTGTAAGCAATACACATATAATGATCCATTGCTAAAATTTCAATTAAGCTTTTTGAAAGTCGCCTAGAGGGGGGGTGAATAGGCGAAACCTGAAATTTATAAACTTTAAGCACACACTAAGGTCGGGAGGTTAGGTTTAGAATTAAATTCAAGTCCGAAGAGAGGGAAAAACAAATCAACAAGAATCGAGGCGAGTGAACACGGTGATTTGTTTTACTGAGGTTTGGTTCCAAAGAACCTAGTCCCCGTTGAGAAGGTCACAAAGACCGGGTCTAGTTCAACCCTTTCCCTCTCTCAAACGGTCACTTAGACCGAGTGAGCCTTCTTCCTTAATCTCACGGGTCACTAAGACCCCACAAGGACCACCACACACTTGGTGTCTCTTGCTTCGCTTACAAAGCACTTGAGAATAAGAATGGGAAAAGAAAAAAGGCCAAGCCAAGCAACAAGAGCAACAATGAACACAAACATACCCTCTCTCAAGTCCCTAATGGAATTGAGTTGATTTGGAGGCTAAGAGAGGATCCAATCTATTTGATGTGTCGTGGAGTGGAGTCTTTTGCTCTTGTATTGAATGAGATGTTTGTAATGCTTGGATGGATATGAATGAGGTGGTTGGGGGTATTTATAGCCCCCAACCACTTTCATAGCTGTTGGGGAGGCTGCTGGCGATGGGCGCACTGGACAGTCTGGTGCGCCACCGGACAGACACTGTTCCTTGTCTAATGTGCCGCCACGTCACCCAACCATTAGGGTTCGGAGCTGGGTCGAACGTTGGAGCTTTGTCTTCTTGCAGCACCGGACAGTCCGGTGCCCTCTAACTTCACTGCTCTGACTTTTGCCTCGGCACTGTAGCTCACTATAGCACTTTGTAGAGTCGACCGTTGGCGCTAGATAGCCGTTGCTCGCTGGCTCACCGGACAGTCCGGTGAATTATAGCGGAGCGCGCCCTGGAATTCCCGAGAGTGGCTGGTTGACATCTGTACGGTCCTGGTGTCGGTGTTTCGGGTCCGACCGCGCACCCGGGGTTGCCCCTCAAGGTGCTTTGTGGAGTAGGACGGTGTTATCGACTGTAGCTCGATGGTTCGTGCTAAATGCATGAGAGATAGTGGACAGTTGTGTACAGGTTCGGGCCGCTTTGAAATGTGTAACACCCTATGTCCTGGCTGGGATGCTTTATGCGGTGGGTTACAAGGGAGCTCTCTAGTGTCGGAAAACGTAGAGAGCAGGGTGGATGGCTAAGTGACAGGTGATGTCTCTCTCTCGATCGATCGTCTTGAAGGGGTGCCCCCTAGGCCTTATATACTCGACCATGGGGCATTACATGTGGATATGATAACAATGTGAGCCGGAATAGTAGTGAACTAACTAAGTCTATCTTCCTATAGTTCAGCCGACTCATCCTCGCCTAGTTCCGACGTACGGGGCTCCTGTGCGGGAAGGTCGGGTCACTGCTTGCAGTTATTGCTCAGATGTTGTTGGGCCGTCTGGGCTTGCACCGACCCGGCCTTGTGCTGATTTGTCTCACTGGTCATTCCTCCCAGGCCCACGAGGGGGATGACCTTACGAATTATGGGGCCTTTGGACCTTTCGTGAGGTCTTTTATCCTTCTAGTGGACCTGGGGGATATCTGTCCCCCACAAGCCCCTGATCTTTGGGCTGATTTTGAAATAAACGGCCCAAAGATCCTAGGTCCAGCTTGCGGTATTTGATTTTGCCAGGGAATGCTTTTGGAAATGAGTTTGTCGGGCCACTGCTTCAGAATTCTGGGCGATCCAGTTAACACGTCTTCTTTTTATTGTCTTCTCCTGCTATTATTCCTCAAAATTTGGTGTTCTGTCTCGGGTTTGTGCTTCAAAGGTCAGCATTTTGTACTGTCGAACTGTGAAGTCCATTGGGTGCAACGAAGGTGCACCCAATGGGTGTAGCCCCCGAGCTTCGAGTAGATTTTTGCAGATAATCCACTCGAAGGTCTTCACTTCCGGTATTATCAGAAATCATTTTTATCTTCCGCTCGTGTTTTTTCAGAGGTCAGCCTACCCTTAACTTTACCTTGTGCTTTAGAAGTCAGCATTTTTGCTTCTTCGGGGATGATGATTCATTGGGTGCACCCAATGGGTGTAGCCCCCGAGCTTCGAGTGGATTTTTGAAAATAATCCACTCGAAGGTCTTCATTTCGTGCTTTTTTCTAAGAATCGTCCTTTTCTTTTGTTGAATGCCTTAGAGGTCAGCATTATGTCATCAACGTTATGCTTCAAAGGTCAGCATACATTTATGTTTTTGGAGCTGAGTACACGATCTGCTCATATCTTGCTAGGTCTGGCAATTTATTTGATCTGCAACTGATTGGACGTTCGATAGATGGGTCTTGACTAGTCTTCATGTCACTTCGTGCTTTGATGCTTCTGTTGATTAGACTTGTACCTTATCAGCTATATTTGGCTTTCCTTTGATCCTTGCTGGTATCTCTTTTCTGTCTTGGAGTATTCATTGCGTATACTGCACGGATGTGACAGTTTTGGAAAATATACTGATAATTTCTGGGCGTCCCCCCCAATGGGTGTAGGCAAGGGACGGCTTGGTACGCTGAGCGTTTAGCAAAGTGCTTCTGAGTAGTAACTTGATGTGACCGCGGGTGTAATCATATCGCCCACGCAGTTGACTGGAATCCCAATGGGTGTCGTGTTACGTGAAACGGCGTCAGCCGCCTGACGTGTCTTCAGACGGTTTGAATTGCATATTGAATTTTTGTGACTGTTCGGTGGCCGTGGTAGGAGGTGAGCGGTTGCCTTCTTCTTCTATAAATAGTGCTCTTGCTTCTCCAGCGTTTTCACGCTTCTTGCTACTGCTTTCTGCTTCATCTCCTCTCCTTCCTTCCACTTCCGCCATGGGCAAGAGCAAGAAAGGTGGCAGCTCTTCACATCACTCGGGTGACAAGCGCAAGCGCGAGCCGACTCCTCCCTCGGAGGACTTCGGCGACTCGGAATACTCGGAGGAGGAGTTCTCCTCCGAGTTCGAGGGCTCTCCGGCTCCTGCCTCTCCCCCGGTGTTGTCTGATGATTCAGACGACTCCCAGGGGATCGCCGCGGAGGTATGGACCTACATCCGGGTCGTCGAGCGTGCCGGGCTCGAGGGCTCGGATGAGTCGGAGTACTCCTCGGACGAGGAGGATTCCTCCGACTCGTCCGAGGAGGGCAGCGGCGGCGACGACGGTGACGGCGCCGACGACGGAGGCGACGGTGACGGTGGCAGCGGCAGCGGCAAGGGCGGTGACGGTAGCGGCAAGGGCGTCGGCGGCAGCGGCGGCAGCGGCAGCAAGGGCAGCAACAAGGCCAGTGGCTAGATGCCACTGGTTTTAGATGTTAGTGTAGATTAGTAGTAGAAATAGTATTAGCGAAATAATATAGTAGTAGCTAGTAGTATAGTTAGTTAAATGTAATGTAGTAGAAGGGAAAGCATCAGCTCATAATGAGTTGATTTGTAAGTTCGGTGGTACTTCCCATATAATGAAGAATGGTTTTGATCCCCCTTGTGCATATCATTCCGCTTTCTTGTTGACCGTTGTTTGTATTGATGCCTACTGCAGAGGTTGTTTCTGAACGTAACGCTTAAGTAGCAACTTAGAATCGTTGAGCCGTGCCTCAGACTGCCTTCTTCACGATGCTAGCGCTTTAGTAGTGGTGGCCGAGTGATTATCAGCGATGTCGGGGCCTTTTAAAGGTGATGGCCGAGTGATAACGGGTCGTGTCAGTGTTTTAGAAATAACGACCGAGCGGTTACTGGCGATGTCGGCATTTTAGAGGTAACAGCCGAACGATTACTGGCGACGTCGGTGTTTTTAGAAGTAACAGCCGAGTGGTAATGGGGACTGCGTCGGTGTTTTTAGAAATAACGACCGAGCAGTTACTGGCGACTTCGGCGTTTTAGAGGTAACAGCCGAACGATTACTGGCGACGTTGGTGCTTTAGAGGTAGCAGCCGAGTGATAATCAGACCGTGTCGGACACTTTGAAGGTAATAGCCGAGTGGAGTCAGATAATGTCAGCGTTTTTAGAAACAACAGCTGAGTCAATTTGAGCCGTGTCGGCCATTTTGGAAATAACGGCCGAGTGATGACATGGCGCGCCAGCTTTTTTAGAAATAGCAGCTGAGTGATGACATGGCACGCCAGCGTTTTAGAAATAACTGCTGGGTGATGACTGGGCACTTTTTGGAAACGACATCTGACCCGGGAAAACCCCATATGTACTGCACTGTCGCACGCCTCCACGCTCCGTGCCCTAGGTTTTGCTTAGCTTTTTGCATCCAGGCTTTCTCTGCTTTCCTGCAACATTGCTTCTGCTCCGCTCACCAGCGTGGTTGAGATGGCGCCCAAGCGGAAAGCTTCGAGTTCATCCGTCGCAATCATTCCCCCTATTGATCCCAACAGTCAGTTGCCCTTCGCATGTAACCATATGTATGTTGTCTCCGAATCCGACCTTCTTCATCTCGTTTCTATCGGGGTTCTTCCTCTGAAGGAGCTCTGCTCGTGGTGGATTTGCCGTGGGGTCACTGTTCCAACAGAGGACACCCACAAATCTATCATTTACGTTCCTTTTCTCATCCGCGGACTTGCTCTGCCCATTTCTCCTTTCTTCCGCGGTCTCCTTGATTTCTATCGCCTGAATCTGACCCATCTGAATCCCAATTCCATTCTGCAAGTTTCTGTTTCTTGTTCATTTATGCGAAGCCTTTCTTGGAGTTTTGCCCCACTTTGGCCTTTGGAAGTATCTTTACCACTGTCGGCCTGGGATGGCCGGGGGGCAGCACCAGCTGGTGGGGGCGCGAGCTTGGAGATGTGCCGCGGGAGGAAGACTGATTACCTCGACATCCCCCTCAAGGACAGCATCAAGGGATGGCGCTTGGAATGGTTCATCATGGAGAATCATGGGAATTCCCTCCCCCCACGGTCAGGGAGACAGCCGAATGTTCGTACTCTGAGCTGGACCGAGTCCCCCACGGATCAGGAAGTGGCTGAAGCAGGGGTTTTGTTAACAGAAGTTGGATTGCTGAAACAAAGGGGTCTGACTGCAGAAGCTGTGGTCGCTGACTTTGTTTTCAAGAACATTCGGCCACTGAAAGACAGAGCATATCCGGCTTATCTGTACCGAGGCTTGGCTGACTCAACCCGGGTAACCAACAGAAGAATTCCTGCTGTGGACTTAGTGAGCCGGCTTGAGATGATACTCAGAGGCAAGGTATCGAACATCAGCGCCCCTATTGCATACTCAGCCTGGAATTTGCCTCCTTCCCAGGCTTTTAATAATTTCGTGTCAAATCCTCCTGCTGGTGATAGCGGTTTGGGTCTTAGAGTGCGACCCTCTCTTGAAGAAGTTAGTGCTTTGGTTGCCTCGCTCGGAGAAATTCCTGACGACGAGAGACAGGTTCATTTTGAGGTGCCTTTGAATCCAAGTGATGCAGAGATAAGTGCCATGCTTGATATTTTAGCCGAGGATTCCTCTGATGCCGCTCCTGCTGAAACATTGGTGGTGGCGCCCATCCCTGAGGCTGACAAAGCTTTGGACGCTCAGAAGTCTGTCAATGTTCGTCCGAAGCGTTCTCGCCGAGCCGATCAAGCCTCTTTTCCTGCTAAGGGGGAGAAAAGGAAGAAGAGACGTCTTCGTCGGGTGTCTAGCTTGGATCAGGATGCCGGTCCTTCTGCTCCTGTTGCTGAAGAAGTGCCAGTGCCTGAATTTACTGAAGCTGATCCCAATGGGTGTGACCCATCTGACGCTGATCCCAATGAGTGTGTTGTCCGTGTTGTTGATGAGGATGATGAAGAAGAGGACAAAATCCCTCTGATTCGGAAGAACAGCCGGCGTTACATAGCTAGTGGGGAAAGTAGTGGTGTTCCTTCTCCTGCCTTATCTTCCCTCATTGGTCTGCAAGAATTATCTCTGGTGAACTTTGATCAAACTCTTGAAGACATGGTTCCAGAAGATATGTTATCAGAACCGGCAGATGGTGGCGCGATGGATGTTTGTGCTGGTGTGCTCGATGCTGGGTTGGGGTCATCCCGGGCAGCGTCCCGCGCCTCATCGACCTTGGAGCGCGATCTTGAGGGTCAAGAGGCTGGTTTGGATTGCCCTGCTCCCATGGAAGTGACTGAGGGACCCTCAGCCTTAGAGGTGGCTGCTGCAGAGGACTCGACCCTCAAGGATAGTGCTGGCGCTTACCCAGCCCCCGAGGGTGTTGCCGGAGATGATCCGGCTCGGATGGGTAGCGCAAGCTGTGACCCAGCCCCCGAGGGTGTCCGAGTGGGTTCTCCCTCCCATACTTCCATGGATGTTCACATAGGGTCTTCTCCTCCACACTCTGGTTGCATGGCGATAGCTCCAGCCTTGGATCAAGGAGTCGCTTTAGAGGCCAGCGCACCTGATGTCAGAGTTCTGACTTCTGTTGATGATACTGAATTGGTTGCTGCTGATTCGTTGCGAGTTGTTCCGGTTGGTGACCCTTCGTCGAGCCATCAATTGACCTCTCACGACTTGGGGGTTCCTTCATTCTTCTCCAACCTCCAGGTATTTTGGTTTCTTCTGGTCTGACTTTTACTTAGGCAGATGATTGTTCTGATGTTTGTATGCTTTTTAATGCCAGGCGTTGGTCGATGAGATGTCTAGTTGGCTGAAGTTGCAGGGTGTTTCTGTCCCAGAAGGAGCTTTGTCTCTGGCGCGTTGGAATCCAGTGCTGCTTCAGCGGCGTGTTTCTGACTTAGAGGCGGCAAATGCTGGTCAGTGATCTTTTGCTTCTTTTCGGCTACCTGATTAAGCTGCTTCTTATTTTTAACACCTTTGCTTGACTGTTTCTTGCCAGATATGGCTCGGCAACTTTCTGATCTTGAAGAAAAACATTCTCGAGGTCAAGATGAACTGGCCCGGCGGTGCTCTGATCTCGAGGAAAAGTATTCTCAATGTCAGACTGAACTGGCCTAGGTTTCTGCTTCTCTGAATGATGCTAACACGCTGAACTCTACTCTCCGCGCTCAGCATGACTCTGAAAAGGTGACCTGTGAATCCAGGCTTTGTTTTGCTGTGTTCTTATTGTTTGCTTGACGTTTGAAGAAGCTGATTCTTGTTTGCAGGAAGAAAAACGTGCCCTTGTTACTTCTCGTGACAATCTTGACAGGCTATACCGTGACTCCAGCAATTCGTTGACTATCTTGGAGAGGAGTCATCGCTTCACCAGGGAGGAGTTAGACAATCATCGTTATAAGCTGCAGGAATCCTTGGATGACGTGATTCGCCTCAGGTAGTTGATATCGACCAAAGATGTTGTCATTAAGGATCTGCGTGCTTCCAAGAAATCCATTGCCCAGGAGCTAGAGACTGCTCAGCTGGCTGTCAAGGTTGCTGAAGAGACTTCCGCTACTCTGAGGGCCCAGCGCGATAAAGCTATGGATAAAGCCATTCGCGCGGGGCGGATTCTGATGAGGAGACCTGGTGTGGCTGTTCCTGACGACATAAGGGCTGATGTGAACGCTGCTCCTGATTCCTCAAGTCGCCCTTCTTCGTCGGTTGCTCTTGAGAAGAACATTGCAAAATAGAAAAACATTGCATGTTTTGAACGCGTGGTTAACATGCTTGGATGTTTTGTTAGAGGACACCTTTTAGTGCTGAATGCTACTATTGTTTTCCTATTGTTTAGAATTCAACAGTATCTGCATTTGTAGAAGTAAATGCAGTGTGATGATTTCGAAATTTCATCATGGGGCACAGAAGTTGCCTTAAGACGGGTGATTGCGAACGTGCCAAGCGTGCAGTGCCAATTTAAATTAGCATCAATTTAAACCGACTGCTCCGCTAGTAGGGCGTAGTGGTCACCCCGAGTTTTAGATAAGCGTGAGCATGTCGCACCGCCTTAAGTCATTGCCGACTTAAACCGATTGCTCCATTAGTAGGGCATAGTGGTCACCCCGAGTTAAGTATGCGTGAGCATGTCACACCGCCTTAAGTCGTTGCCGACTTAAGCCGATTGCTCCGTTAGCAGGGCATAGTGGTCACCCCGAGTTAAGTAAGCGTGAGCATGTCGCACCGCCTTAAGTCGTTGCCGACTTAAGCTGATTGCTCCGTTAGCAGGGCATAGTGGTCACCCCGAGTTAAGTAAGCGTGAGCATGTCGCACCGCCTTAAGTCGTTGCCGACTTAAGCCGATTGCTCCGTCAGCAGGGCATAGTGGTCACCCTGAGTTAAGTAAGCGTGAGCATGTCACACCGCCTTAAGTCGTTGCCGACTTAAGCCGATTGCTCCGTTAGCAGGGCATAGTGGTCACCCCGAGTTAAGTAAGTGTGAGCATGTCGCACCGCCTTAAGTCATTGCCGACTTAAGCCGATTGCTTCGTTAGCAGGTCATAGTGGTCACCCTGAGTTAAGTAAGCGTGAGCATGTCGCACCGCCTTAAGTTGTTGCCGACTTAAGCCGATTGCTCCGTTAGCAGGGCATAGTGGTCACCCCGAGTTAAGTAAGCGTGCCAATTGACAGTGAACAATCTGAGTGCCTTTGAAACCTTTTTTATTGATGATATTTTTCTCGATTTACAGAATACATCGTTGTTCCGAGAGCCTCCGTGATGTAGCTATGGGTAGAACTTCCTGAGATGTTCTATGTTCCATGAGTTCCCAATTTCCGTTCCGTCCATCTGAGTGAGGCGATATGATCCCGGTCGAGTGACTTCTGCTACTATGAATGGTCCTTCCCATAGAGGTGACAATTTATGCCGTCCCTCCCCCGTTAGAATTCGGCGGAGGACGAGATCTCCCACTGCGAAGGATCGACGTCGTATGGCCTTATCATGATAGCGCCTCAGAGTTTGCTGGTATCGCGCTGATTGAATCACCGTATTCAGTCGCTCTTCTTCGAGTACGTCAACGTCTTCTAGCCTAGTAGCTTCAGCTTCTGCTATGTCATCAAAGATTAACCTTGGTGCCCCGAACTTGAGATCGGCAGGTAGCACTGCCTCCGAACCATAAACCATAAAGAAGGGGGTATTTCCATGCAGAGCTCGAATGGGTTGAGTTCTCAGGATCCAGACTACGTATGGTAGTTCTCTGATCCATTTTCCTGCGAATTTCTCGTTCTTGTCGAAGACTTTCTTTCTGAGTGCTTCTAATATCATCCCGTTAGCTCTTTCTACTTGCCCGTTGGCCCTTGGATGTGCCACCGAGGTATATTTGATCTGAATGCTCTTTTGCTCACAGAAATCGAAGAATTCCGAACTGGTGAAGTTGGATCCTAGGTCGGTTATGATGCTATTTGGTATCCCGAACCTAAATATTATATCTTGTATGAATTCCACTGCCTTAGCTGAAGTTAGAGAAGCAATGGGTTTGAACTCTATCCATTTAGTGAATTTATCGATAGCCACCAGTACATGAGTGTATCCTCCTTGAGCTTTTTTGAAAGGTCCAATCATATCCAATCCCCAGCACGCGAACGGCCAAGTTATGGGTACAGTCTGCAGCTGCTGTGCTGGTAGATGCTGCTGTTTTGACAGCTACTGGCAAGCTTCACACCTCTGGACTAACTCGGCTGCGTCACTCTTCGCTGTTGGCCAATAGAAACCTAACCTGAAAACTTTCCCAACTAGGGTTCTGGATGCTGCGTGTACTCCACATTGCCCAGCATGGACTTCATCCAGAAGTTGCTTTCCAGTGGCTGAGAGAATGCATTTCATGAGGACTCCTGATGCACCCCTTCTGTATAGTGTTTCCCCAATGAGTGTATAGTGAGCTGATTGTCTTGCGATGCGCTCGGCTGTATTCTTGTCATCTGGCTCCTCATTTTTTATATATTTGATGATCGGCCTCCTCCAGTCATCAGGATCTGACTCTGGTTGGCTCAAGGTATTACATTCTTCTGCTTGATCCAGTGAGATGCTTGGGTGTGGTATTTCTTGAACAAAGATTCCAGGTGGGACCTGAGTTTGACTGGATCCTAGCTTGGACAATACATCAGCTGCCGTGTTTCGATCTCTTTATACATGGTGAAATTCCAGACCTTCAAATTTATCTTCTAGTTTCCGGACGGCAGTGCAGTATTTTCCCATTGAATCGCTCGAACAATCCCATTCTTTGTTTATCTGACTTATGACTACCAGAGAATCTCCATATACCATCAGTCTCTTGATGCCCAGTGATATAACAATGTTTAGTCCATGAATCAGAGCTTCATATTCTGCTGCATTGTTAGAGGCTGGAAATAACAACTAAAGGGCATATCTAAGATGCTCGCCTCCAGGTGCGGTAAAGAGGATCCCTGCGCCTGCTCCCTGCAGCTTTAACGAGCCATCAAAATACATTCGCCATACTTCTGCATTTTCTGGGTTATTTGGTACTTGTTGTTCGGTCCACTCTGATACGAAGTCAACCAGTGCTTGAGTTTTAATGGCAGTGCGAGGTCAAAATTCGATGTCATGAGATCCCAGCTCGCAGGCCCACTTGGCTATTCTCCCGATGGCTTCTTTGTTGTGAAGAATATCTCCTATCGGAAATCCCGTGACTACTACGACTTTGTGGTCGTCGAAGTAGCGACGGAGCTTGCGTGCAGTTAGAAGTACTGCATATAATAGCTTCTGAACTTGAGGGTATTTCTTCTTCGAGGGACCCAGAACTTCACTGATGAAATAAACAGGATGCTGTACTGGGTATGCATGTCCTTCTTCTGCTCGCTCGACTACCAACGCGGTGCTCACCACGTGAGTCGTGCAAGAGATATATAGCAGCGGCTCTTCAGCTGGTTGAGTCGGCGTGGCTCGACGTGGTGGTTTCAGCACTGGTGGTGTTGTCAAGAACTTTTTCAGTGCATCTAGGGCTTCCTGTGCTTCTGAAGTCCACTGAAACTTGTCCACCTTCTTGAGTAACTTATAAAATGGTAAGCCTTTTTCTCTCAGCCTGGATATGAATCTGCTCAGGGCTGCCATACATCCGGTAAGTCTTTGAACTTTCTTCTGTGATCGCGGTGCCTCCATCCTCATGATAGCTTCGATCTTTTCTGGATTAGCTTCAATTCCCCGGTGGCTGACAATAAACCCGAGTAACTTTCCTGCTGGTACCCCGAAAACACATTTTTCGGGATTAAGCTTCCATCAATATCGTCGTAGACTGTTGAAAACCAGTTGTAAATCTTCAACGAAATTTTCTGAATTTTCTGTTTTGATTACCACATCATCCACATAAGCTTCCACACGCTTGCCCTAGTGATCGGCTAAGCATGTCTGAATAGCTCTCTGATAAGTTGCTCCAGCGTTTTTGAGGTCGAACGACATGGAGGTATAGCAGAAAGCACCGAATGGAGTGATGAACGCTGTTTTTTCCTCGTCTTCTTTCGCCAGGCTAATCTGATGATACCTAGAGTAGCAATCCAAGAAGGACAGCATAGAAAATCCAGCGGTGGAATCTACCACCTGATCTATCCTAGGGAGCCCGAAGGGATCCTTTGGACAGTGTTTGTTGAGATCCGTATAGTCGACGCACATGCACCAATCCACTTTATTCTTTTTGAGTAGAAGAACAGGGTTGACTAACCACTCGGGATGTAACACCTCTCTAATAAATCCAGCCGCGACCAAGCGAGCCAGCTCAGCGCGAATGGCCTCTCTTGTCGGGCGTGAAACGACGCAACTTTTGCCGGATCGGCCTCGCCTGGGGGTAGACCTTCAATTTGTGCTCGACCAGTTCTCTTGGAACTCCCGGCATATCCGCAGGTTGCCATGCGAACACGTCACGGTTATCTTGCAAGAACTGGACGAGCGCGCCTTCCTATTTGTCATCCAGGCTGGAGCTGATGATGGCGGTTTTGCGTTCATCAGTGAACCCAAGGTTGACTCTTTTGGTTTCTTCAGTCGACCGCATAGAGGTCGCAGCTTGAGCCTCATTTGTGGGTACCGCGAGGTCTTCCTCAGGCTTAGAGTTTGCCTGAGCGGAAGAAGTCGCCGATGGTTTGGTGGTGAGGGCCGCCTGGATGGCCACTCGGAAACATTCTGCGACGCCTTGGAAGTCAGCGCGCACAGTTATAATCCCTTGCGGCCCTGGCATCTTCAATATCATGTATGTGTAATGCGGAATGGCCATGAATTTCGCCAATCTAGGCCTCCCGATGATGGCGTTGTACCCGCAGTCGAAGTTTGCCACTTCGAACCTTAGGAACTCGGTTCTGTAGTTCTTCGGAGTTCCGAAGGTGACCGGCATGTAGATGTGGCCTAGCGGGTATTCTCCTTCAGTCGGCACGATGCCGAAGAAAGGAGTATCTGACTCGTGGAGCTCTTTGAGGTGAACTCCCAAGCCTTGGAGTGTCCGAGGGAAGGTGACGTTGATGCTGCTCCCCCCGTCCACTAATACCTTCTTCACCCTGCTCTCTCAGATCACCGGATCGACGAGGAGCGGGTATTTGCCTTGGTGGTCAAAGTTGAGCCACTGATCTGCCCGAGTGAAGGTGATCGGGTGCTCCGACCATCGGTATGGGGCGGGAGGACCGGTGGTCGCCACCAGTATTTGGCGATCGTTGAGCTTTTGTTGTCTCTTGTTCTCCTGTGATCCGTGTCCGCCAAAGATGACGTTGACCTCTCTGTCGACACGTGGGAAGGCTCCACCTCCTCCTTCCTCCTGTTGCTGGGGTTTTCGCGGTTCTCCTGGTCCTCCCCGCGGCGGAGGAGGAGGTAGAGGTTGGAAAGGTCGGCCGTGCCCGACGAAGTGCTTGAAATCTCTACAGTTCCGAAGGGTGTGGCGCATGTCCTTGTGGTACGGGCACTAGGTGTCGAGGATGTCGTCCAGCGTGCGTTCACCTCCACGAGGTCCTCCCCGGGCGCGAGAGGCAGGTGATCCGGCGGCGTGGACTTCTTCGTGAGGTTTCTTCTCCCAACGCTTGTCGGGCTACTGATTCGTGTCGCGTCGCGGTGCCGCTGGTGCTGGTTTTACTCCTCCGATGAGGTCCTGAGCTCGCTCATCGGCGGTGATGTAGAGGTCGGCTTCCCGGAACAGTTGCTCGGAGGTAGTCGACGCCTTCTATAATATGGTTCGGACGAAGGCCGAGTCATTGGATCCTCTGTAGAAGTCCTCGATCACTGCTGCCTCCGCGACCTCGGGGATACGATTTCTCATGGTCTGGAACCTTTTGAGGTACGACCAGAGAGTTTCGTCCCCCCGACGCTTGATGGATTTGAGGTCCCATGGTTGCGCCGGTTTGTCGGAGAGGGACTGAAAGTTGGCGGTGAAGCGCCGACTGAAGTCGCTCCAGTCGTTGATGCAGTGTCGGGGTAGGTGTCGCAGCCATTGCAGCGCGTCTTGCCCGAGGACAATAGGTAAGTACGTGGTCATTATGTCCTCGGTCGCCCCAGTATCTCGAGCAGCGATGGTGTAGATGGCCAGCCAGCCTCCTGGATCCTCCTTAGGTTCATATTTGTCGACGTTGGATACCTTGAAGTTAGGGGGCCATTGAATGGCCCTGAGGCGTGGAGTAAGTGCCGATACTCCACACGTGTCCTCCTGTCGTCGATGATGTTGTCTGTCCCGGGGAGGGGAGTGATCGTCATGGTGCCTCGACCGTCCCCAGGTGGTACCTCCAGTTGAAGCCGTGGCCGACTCGGTCCTGGTAGCCTGGCTCCGTGCTGGGATGCCATGGTCCCGGTCGTACTCTTCCCGTCGACGGATTTCGTTCTCGTGTCGCCGTTCACGCGAAGCATTGATGGAGCTTCGCGCGTCTTGGCGACTGTTGATGGCGTGTCGTAGATCGTTCGACGGGTGAGCGAGAGGTAGAAGGTGATTGGCTGCCTGAGTGAACAGCCGCCGATAGCCCTCAGCGTCGGGGGTCCAAGGGAGGCCATCAGCTATCCGAGCCAGCACCCCTCTGACTTCACTCGGTGTGTTCATGGCTCGGGCGAAGTCGGGGTTCAGGTTGCGCCCGAAGAGTGGATTTTCCCAACGTTGCCTTGCCTCCTGCTTGGCTTGTTCTTGAGCCCGTCGACGATCACGCCGTCGGGAATTCCTTCGTTCCCTAAAGACACGTTCCTCCGGAGTTTCTCCTATCTCTAAGACCCCGTCCCGCGATACAGGCTGCGCCGGGTCCCGCTCTCCGGCCTCGTGATGTCGCCGGATATTTTGGCGTCGGTTCCTTCGTCGACAGGATTCCCGCTGAGGAGGTTCCTCTACGGGTGCAGTCGGCTCGTCGTCGGAGACGGGGGGCGACTCCGCTCTCCCGATGAAGAGGACATCGGGGTAGAATGGAGTAGCTGTCACAGTGATCTTCTTTCTGTTCTCCTTTGAGGGCGAAGGTGCAGAAAGATTAGCTTGATGGTCCTCTGCTTTCTTTTTCCTTGTGATTCGTGTCCATTCTTTCGTCGGAGATGTGGACAGCGGAGTTCTCCGGGCTGAGGGACCTTCAGCCCCTATCTTGCCGGGGGTGATCTTTTTTAGGAGCGCTAGAGGTTGCATTTTTTCCTGCCTCGCCCCGATTTTCTCGGAGACTTCTGAGGAAGGATTTCTCTCAGGCGGGTCCGCGAGGTGATGCAGAGTTCCCTTCTCATCCGCTACAGATGAGATAGTGCCGAAGCAGAATATGGATCCGGGGCGGAGGATGATCTTGTGCTGGAAGGTGACGGCCATTGAGCTAGCTTAAATCGATGACACACCCCCTACCTGGCGCGCCAGTTGTCGGTGTTTTGGGTCCGACCGTGCACCCGGGGTTGCCCCTCAAGGTGGTTTTTGGAGTAGGACGATGTTATCGACTGTAGCTCGATGGTTCGTGCTAAATGCACGAGAGATAGTGGACAGTTGTGTACAGGTTCGGGCCACTTTGAGATGCGTAACACCCTACGTCCTGGCTGGGATGCTTTATGCGGTGGGTTACAAGGGAGCTCTCTAGTGTCGGAAAACGTAGAGAGCGGGGTGGATGGCTAAGTGACAGGTGATGTCTCTCTCTCGATCGATCGCCTTGAAGGGGTGCCCCCTAGGCCTTATATACTCGACCGTGGGGCATTACATGTGGATATGATAACAACGTGAGCCGGAATAGTAGTGAACTAACTGAGTCTATCTTTCTATAGTTCAGCCGACTCATCCTCGCCCAGTTCCGACGTACGGGGCTCCTGTGCGGGAAGGTCGGGTCACTACTTGCATTTATTGCTCAGATGTTGTTGGGCCGTCTGGGCTTGCACCGACCCGGCCTTGTGCTGATTTGTCTCACTGCTCGTTCCTCCCAGGCCCATGAGGGGATGACCTTACGAATTATGGGGCCTTTGGACCTTTCGTGAGGTCTTTTATCCTTCTAGTGGACCCGGGGGATATCTGTCCCCCACACCTGGTGCACCGGACAGTCCGGTGCGCCAATTCTCAGCACACTCAAGTCCTTTTGCTCCTTTAAAATTGTGTCCCTAACATTGAATCTTTTATTGGTTTGTGTTGAACCTTATGCACCTGTGATACATGAATTCTAGACAAACTAGTTAGTCCATTGTTTGTGTTGATCATCAACCACCAAAATTAATTATAGGAAAAGGTTAGCCCTATTTCCCTTTCAATCTCCCCCTTTAGAGATGGCAATGGGTACCCGAAACCCGATGGGTTTTTACCCCATTAGGGTACAGGTTTGGGTTAATTTTCATACCCATGGGTTTGTTAATGGGCATAAATGTATACCCGACAGGTTCATGGGTACGGGTTTGTTCCTATAGTACCCAAACCCGTGAACCCGTGGGTTTTTTAAACCCGACCAAACCTAGTGCATATTGTCATTTTATTTTATAAACGACAACAAACTTGTTATCTAGCTATTTACTTCCTAATTTTTATCAAATAGTGAATGTATAAGTAGTTGGTGACAGTGTTGCTTGCTTGCTATTATAGTTATTACTAGCGTTATATATGTGGTAGATGTATAACTTAGTGCAAGGTAACTTGATTATTCAACTTATTATTTGTATTTAATTCTCTCTACTAATATTTTTATACCAAATCATGAACTCGTTGTTCATTACATAAATTTTGGACCATGACCTCATTAATCATTACGATACTTATTGATTATAAAAAGAATAAGTATATTGGAGATAAAAACCCGCGGGTAACCCGTGGGGACCCGCAAACCCGATGGGTACGGGTTTGGGCAAAATTTCAAACCCGTCATGGGTACGGGTTTTTTAATGGGTATAAATATTTTTCATGGGTACGGGTTTGGGATAGCAAAACCCGGCGGATTTGTACCCGTTGCCATCTCTATCCCCCTTTTTGGTGATTGATGCCAACACAAACCAAAGCCAATATAAAGTGCGAAATTGTAACTAGTTTGTATTCGAAATGTGCATAGGTTACTTGGAATTTAAACCAATTGAAAATCTCACTGAGTATGAATGGATTGCGTTTTCTTTTTGTCGGGGGCCATAATTAGGGGTACCCTCAAGACTCCTAATTCTCAGCTGGTAACCCCCATCAGCACAAAGCTGCAAAGGCCTGATGGGTGCGACTAAGTCAGGGATCGGTCCATTCGAGGGACTCGATCACGCCTCGCCCGAGCCCAGCCTCGGGCAAGGGCAGCCGACCCCGGAGGATCTACGTCTCGCCCGAGGCCCCCCTCCAGCGATGAACATACTTCCGGCTCGCCCGAGGCCGAGTCTTTGCCAAGAAGCAACCCTAGCCAAATCGCCACGCCAACCGACCAAATCGCAGGGGCATTTAATGCAAAGGTGGCCTGACACCTTTATCCTGACGCGCGCCCTTCAGTCGATAGAGCCGAAGTGACCGCAGTCACTTCGTCGCTCCACTGACCGGCCTGACAGAAGGACAGCGCCGCCTGCGCCGCTCCGACTGCTGTGCCACTCGACAGAGTGAGGCTGACAGGCAGCCAGGTCCGGCCTCAGGCACCATAGGAAACTCCGCTTTGCCCGACCCAGGGCTCGGACTCGGGCTCAGCCCCGGAAGATGGCGAACTCCGCTCCGCCCGACTCAGGGCTCGGACTCGGGCTCAGCCCCGGAAGACGGCGAACTCCGCTCCGCCCGACCCAGGGCTCGGACTCGGGCTCAGCCCCGGAAGACGGCGAACTGCGCTCCGCCCGACCTAGGGCTCGGACTCGGGCTCAGCCCCGGAAGACGGCGAACTCCGCTCCGCCCGACCCAGGGCTCGGACTCGGGCTCAGCCCCGAAAGGCGGCGAACTCCGCTCCGCTCGACCCAGGGCTCGGACTCGAGCTCAGCCCCGGAAGACGACGAACTCCGTTTCGCCCGACCCCAGGGCTCGGACTCGACCCTGGCCTCAGCCGACGGTCTCCGCCTCGCCCGACCCAGGGGCTCATACTCGACCTCGGCCTCGGAAGACAGACTCGACCTCGACCTCGGAGGAGCCTCCACATCGCCCAACCTAGGGCACGGACCGACCACGTCAACAGGAGGCGCCATCATTACCCTACCCCAAGCCGACTCAGGCTACGGGAAACAAGACCGGCGTCCCATCTGGCTCGCTCCGCCAGACAAGCAATGATGGCGCCCCGCACGCTCTATGACGACGGCGGCTCTCACCCCCCTTACGGAAGCAAGAGGACGTCAGCAAGGACTCGACAGCTCCGATAGCTGTCCTTCCGCCAGGCTCCAGCGCTCCTCCGACGGCCACGACACCACACGAACCGGGTGCCAAAACCTCTCTGGCTGCCACGATGGCATGTACTTAGGGCGCTAGCTCTCCTCCGCTAGACACGTTAGCACTCTGCTACACCCCCCATTGTACACCTGGATCCTCTCCTTACGCCTATAAAAGGAAGGACCAGGGCCCTCTTACAGAGGGTTGGCCGCGCGGGGAAGAGGACGAGACTGGCACTCACGCAAGGCCGCTCGCTCCCTCCCGCGTGGACGCTTGTAACCCCATACTGCAAGCGCACCCGACCTGGGCGCGGGACAAACACGAAGGCCGCGGGATTTCCACCTCTCACGCCCGTCTCCTCTCCGGCTGCCTTTTCCCCCCCTTCGCGCTCCGTCTCGCGCCGACCCATCTGGGCTGGGGCACGCGGCGACAGTTTACTCGTCGGTCCAGGGACCCCCCGGTCTCGAAACGCCGACAGTTGGCGCGCAGGTAGGGGCCTGCTGCGTGTTGACGAACAGCTTCCCGTCAAGCTCCAGATGGGCAGTCTCCAGCAACCTTTCCAGCCCGGGACGGTGCTCCGTTTCGGGAGTCTTGAGTTCATGTCCCTCGACGGCAGCTACGACATGATACTCCTTCCCCCACCGTGCGACAGCGACAATGGCGGCCGACAGCCGGCCCGCCGGCGGCGGAATCGACGACGTCTTCCCCGCGTGGTGGAAGAACAACATTCGATCTGACCCCGTCCCCTCCCCCGCCGACGGAGGAGGAGGCGAGGCAACCGAGGCCAAGCAGGAGGCGGCACCTCGTCGGCTGTCGAGCGAGTCGACGGCGTCGGCGCCCCAACGAGGGGCACGTCGGGCATCAACCTCGCGTCTGAGACGAAGACGAGCGCCGTCTCCCCGCAACACGCCAATCCCAAGCAAACGGACGACGCCAGCACGCTCGCGAAAGGCTTGCTGGGCGTCACCCTCATACCTGAGACGACGGTGCAGTCAGTCCCTGACGTGACTTCGTCACCGCCCATCGACCAAGAGGTACCCACCGATTCCCATCTCACACCTTTTGGATTCAGCCTCGACCCGCCAAGCGACTTCGCTTTGGCGGGCGCTCTCGTAGAGGCGAGTCCAAACCCTCTGGGGTATCGTATGCGGTCACCCTGGGACCGGCTGACGGACGTCTCGGCCTACGGGCCCTCGGGGTCCGAGGAAGATGACGAGCCCGACTTCTGTTGGGATTTCTCCGGACTTGGTAACCCCAGTGCCATGCGGGACTTTATGACTGCGTGTGACTACTGCCTTTCCGACTGCTCCGACGGCAGCCGCAGCCTCGGCGACGAGGACTGCGGCCCAAGTCGTGAATGTTTCCACGTCGATCTAGGGGGTCCCTCCGAAGGCAACCATCTTGGTATGCCAGAGAACGGTGATCTCCCTAGGCCTGTGCCTTGCGTTGACATCCTACGGGAGCTAGCTGTGGTCCCCGTTCCGGCGGGGGGTCATGACCCACAACTCGAGCAAATCCGTGGGGTGCAGGCCAGGCTCGACGTGGGAGCAGGAACACTTGAGCCGATCCGCCGGGACGTCGGGCAGGAATGGGCGGGCCAACCTCTAGCCGGGGAAATGCGTCATCTACCCTAGGGTTTCCAGCACCACATCGTCGATGATGTCAGGGTAAGGCCGCCACCCGCTTCCAGTGGAGTCGGCCAGAACCTGGCTGCAGCGGCAATGCTCCTCCGCGTGATGCCGGAACCATCAACCACCGAGGGGCGGCGAATCCAGGGAGAGCTCAAGAATCTCCTGGAGGACGCCGCGGTCCGACGGGCCGAAAGCTCCGCCTCCCGAAGGCAGGGGTACCCCTCGGAACATCGCGCCGCGACTTCCCGATTCATGCGGGAAGCCTCGGTCCACACCGGGCGCACGAGCAACACAGCGCCTGCGGCCCTGGGTCGCCTCGGCAACGAGCACCATCACCACGACCGTCGGGCCCACCTCGACGAGAGGGTGCGCCTAGGCTACCAGCCCAGGCGTGGGGGACGCTACGACAGCGGGGAGGATCGGAGTCCCTCGCCCGAACCACCCGGTCCGCAGGCTTTCAGCCGCGCCATACGACGGGCGCCGTTCCCGACCCGGTTCCGACTCCCGACTACTATTGCAAAGTACTCGGGGGAGACGAGACTGGAACTGTGGCTCGTGGACTACCGGCTGGCCTGCCAACTGGGTGGAACGGACGATGACAACCTCATCATCCGCAACCTCCCCATGTTCCTCTCCGACACCGCTCGCGCCTGGTTGGAGCACCTGCCTCCGGGGCAGATCTCCAACTGGGACGACCTGGTCCAAGCCTTCGTCGGCAATTTCCAGGGCACGTACGTGCGCCCTGGGAACTCCTGGGACCTCCGAAGCTGCCGACAGCAGCCGGGAGAGTCTCTCCGGGACTATATCCGGCGATTCTCGAAGCAGCGCACCGAGCTGCCCAACATCACCGATTCAGATGTCATCGGCGTGTTCCTCGCCGGCACCACTTGTCATGACCTGGTCAGCAAGCTGGGTCGAAAGACCCCCACCAGGGCGAGCGAGCTGATGGACATCGCCACCAAGTTCGCCTCTGGCCAGGAGGCGGTTGAGGCTATCTTCCGGAAGGACAAGCAGCCCCAGGGCCGCCCACCGGAAGATGCCCCCGAGGCATCAACTCAGCGCGGCACCAAGAAGAAAGGCAAGAAGAAGTCGCAAGCGAAACGCGACGCCGCCGACGCAGATCTTGTCGCCGCCGCCGAGTACAAGAACCCTCGGAAACCCCCCGGAGGTGCCAACCTCTTCGACAAGATGCTCAAGGAGCCGTGCCCCTATCATCAGGGGCCCGTTAAGCACACCCTTGAGGAGTGTGCTATGCTTCGGCGCCACTTCCACAGGGCTGGGCCACCCGCGGAGGGTGGCAGGGCTCGCGACGACGACAAGAAGGAAGATCACCAGGCAGGAGAGTTCCCCAAGGTCCGCGACTGCTTCATGATCTACGGTGGGCAAGCGGCGAACGCCTCGGCTCGGCACCGCAAGCAAGAGCGTCGGGAGGTCTGTTCGGTAAAGGTGGCGGCGCCAGTCTACCTAGACTGGTCTGACAAGCCCATCACCTTCGACCAAGCCGACCACCCCGACCATGTGCCGAGCCTGGAGAAATACCCGCTCGTTGTCGACCCCATCATCGGCGACGTCAGGCTCACCAAGGTCCTCATGGACGGAGGCAGCAGCCTCAACATCATCTACGCCAAGACCCTCGGGCTCCTGCGTGTTGATCTGTCCTCGGTCCGGGCAGGCACTACGCCTTTCCACGGGATCATCCCCGGGAAACGCATCGAGCCCCTCGGACAACTCGATCTTCCCGTCTGCTTTGGGACACCCTCCAACTTCCGAAGGGAGACCCTCACGTTCGAGGTGGTCGGGTTCCGAGGAACCTACCACGCAGTACTGGGGAGGCCATGCTACGCGAAGTTCATGGCCGTCCCCAACTACACCTACCTCAAGATCAAGATGCCGGGCCCCAACGGGGTCATCACCGTCGGCCCCACGTACCGACACGCGTTCGATTGTGACGTGGAGTGCGTGGAGTATGCCGAGGCCCTCGCCGAATCCGAGGCCCTCATCGCCGACCTGGAGAGCCTCTCTAAGGAGGTGCCAGACATGAAGCGCCACGCCGGCAACTTCGAGCCAGCGGAGACGGTTAAGTCCGTCCCCCTCGACCCCAGCAGCGATGCCTCCAAGCAGATCCGGATCGGCTCCGAGCTCGATCCCAAATAGGAAGCAGTGCTCGTCGACTTTCTCCACGCAAACGCTGACGTTTTCGCGTGGAGTCCCTCGGACATGCCAGGCATACCGAGGGATGTCGCCGAGCACTCGCTGGATATCCGAGCTGGAGCCCGACCCGTGAAGCAGCCTCTGCGCCGATTCGACGAAGAAAAGCGCAGAGCCATAGGCGAGGAGATCCACAAGCTAATGGCGGCAGGGTTCATCAAAGAGGTATTCCATCCCGAATGGCTTGCCAACCCTGTGCTTGTGAGAAAGAAAGGAGGGAAATGGCGGATGTGTGTAGACTACACTGGTCTAAACAAAGCATGTCCGAAGGTTCCCTACCCTCTGCCTCGCATCGATCAAATCATGGATTCCACTGCTGGGTGTGAAACCCTGTCTTTCCTCGATGCCTACTCAGGGTATCACCAAATCAGGATGAAAGAGTCCGACCAGCTCGCGACTTCTTTCATCACACCCTTCGGCATGTACTGCTATGTCACCATGCCGTTCGGCTTGAGGAATGCGGGTGCGACGTACCAGCGGTGCATGAACCATGTGTTCGGCGAACACATTGGCCGGACGGTCGAGGCCTACATCGATGACATCGTAGTCAAGACGAGGAAAGCCTCCGACCTCCTTTCCGACCTTGAAGTGACATTCCGATGTCTCAAGGCGAAAGGCGTGAAGCTCAATCCCGAAAAGTGTGTCTTCGGGGTACCCCGAGGCATGCTCTTGGGGTTCATCGTCTCCGAGCGGGGCATCGAAGCCAACCCGGAGAAGATCGCGGCCATCACCAGCATGGGGCCCATCAAGGACTTGAAAGGCGTACAGAGAGTCACGGGATGTCTTGCGGCTCTGAGCCGCTTCATCTCGCGCCTCGACGAAAGAGGTCTGCCTCTGTACCGCCTCTTAAGGAAGGCTGAGTGCTTCACTTGGACCCCTGAGGCCGAGGAAGCCCTCGGGAACCTGAAGGTGCTCCTCACGAACACGCCCATCTTGGTGCCCCCTGCCGCCGGAGAAGCCCTCTTGATCTACGTCGCCGCGACCACTCAGGTTGTTAGCGCCGCGATTGTGGTTGAGAGACGAGAAGAGGGGCATGCATTGCCCGTCCAGAGGCCAGTCTACTTCATCAGCGAGGTACTGTCCGAGACCAAGATCCGCTACCCACAAATTCAGAAGCTGCTATATGCGGTGATCCTGACGCGGCGGAAGTTGCGACACTACTTCGAGTCTCACCCGGTAACTGTGGTGTCATCCTTCCCCCTGGGGGAGATCATCCAGTGCCGAGAGGCCTCGGGTAGAGTTGCAAAGTGGGCGGTGGAAATCATGGGCGAAGCGATCTCGTTCGCCCCCCGGAAGGCCATCAAGTCCCAGGTCTTGGCGGACTTCGTGGCTGAATGGGTCGACACCCAGCTCCCAATAGTTCCGATCCAACCGGAACTCTGGACCATGTTCTTCGACGGGTCGCTGATGAAGATAGGAGCAGGCGCAGGCCTGCTCTTCATCTCGCCCCTCGGAAAGCACCTACGCTACGTGCTACGCCTCCACTTCCCGGCGTCCAACAATGTGGCTGAGTACGAGACTCTGGTCAACGGGTTGCGCATCGCCATAGAGCTAGGGGTCCGACGCCTCGACGCTTGCGGTGACTCGCAACTCGTCATCGACCAAGTCATGAACTCCCACTGCCGCGACCCAAAGATGGAAGCCTACTGCGATGAGGTTCGGCGCATGGAAGACAAGTTCTACGGGCTCGAGCTCAACCACATCGCCCGACACTACAACGAGACTGCGGACGAGCTGGCTAAAATAGCCTCGGGGCGAACAACGGTTCCCCCGGACGTCTTCTCCCGAGACCTGCATCAACCCTCCGTCAAAATCGACGACACGCCCGAGCCCGAGAAGGCCTCGGCCGAGCCTGAGGCACCCTCGACTCAAGCCGAGGTACCCTCGGCTCGGCCCGAGGCACCCTCAGCCCAGCCCGAGGTACCCTCCGCTCAGACCGAGGCACCCTCGGCTCGGCCCGAGGCACCCTCGGTTCAGCCCGAGGTACCCTCGGCCCCCGAGGGTGAGGCACTGCGCGTCGAGGAGGAGCGAAGCGGGGTCACGCCTAATCGAAACTGGCAGACCCCGTACCTGCAATATCTCCACCGAGGAGAGCTACCCCTCGATCAAGCCGAAGCTCGGCGGTTGGCGCGGCGCGCCAAGTCGTTCGTCTTGCTGGGGGATGGGAAGGAGCTCTACCACCGCAGCCCCTCAGGCATCCTCCAACGATGCATCCCCATCGCCGAAGGTCAGGAGCTCCTACGAGAGATACACTCGGGGGGCTTGCGGCCATCACGCAGCACCTCGAGCCCTTGTTGGAAACGCCTTCCGACAAGGTTTCTACTGGCCGACGGCGGTGGCCGACGCCACTAGAATTGCCCGCACCTGCGAAGGGTGTCAGTTCTACGCGAGGCAGACCCACCTGCCCGCTCTGGCTCTACAGACGATACCCATCACCTGGCCTTTTGCTGTGTGGGGTCTGGACCTCGCTGGCCCCTTGCAGAAGGCACCCGGGGGTATACGCACCTGTTGGTCGCCATCGACAAATTCTCCAAGTGGATCGAGGTCCGACCCCTAAACAGCGTCAGGTCCGAACAGGCGGTGGCGTTCTTCACCAACATCATCCATCGCTTTGGGGTCCCGAACTCCATCATCACCGACAACGACACTTAGTTCACTGGCAGAAAGTTCCTGGACTTCTGTGAGGATCACCACATCCGGGTGGACTAGGCCACCGTGGCTCACCCCATGACGAATGGGCAAGTAGAGCGTGCCAACGGCATGATTCTACAAGGACTCAAGCCTCGGATCTACAACGACCTCAACAAGTTCAGCAAGCGATGGATGAAGGAACTCCCCTCGGTGGTCTGGAGTCTGAGGACAACGCCAAGCCGAGCCACGGGCTTCATGCCGTTCTTTCTAGTCTATGGGGCCGAGGCCATCTTGCCCACAGACTTAGAATACGGTTCCCCGAGGACGAGGGCCTACGCCGACCAAAGCAACCAAGCTAGTCGATAAGACTCGCTGGACCAGCTGGAAGAGGCTCGGGACATGGCCTTACTACACTCGGCGCGGTACCAGCAGTCCCTGCGACGCTACCACGCCCGAGGGGTCCAGTCCCGAGACCTCCAGGTGGGCGACCTGGTGCTTCGGCTGCGACAGAACGCCTGAGGGCGACACAAGCTCACGCCTCCCTGGGAAGGGCCGTTCGTCATCGCCAAAGTTCTGAAGCCCGGAACGTACAAGCTGGCCAACAGTCAAGGCGAGGTCTACAACAACGCTTGGAACATCCAACAGCTACGTCGCTTCTACCCTTAAGATGCTTTCAAGTTGTTCGTATACCTCGTTCCCACGCAAAGTTTAGTCATCAAGGAAGGGTCAGCCTTGCCTCGGCAAAGCTCGACCCTCCCTCGGGGGCTAAAAGGGGGGAACCCCCTCTGCGTCGAAATTTTTCCTCGAAAAAAGATCTTTTCTGCCAGAATATCTTTCGTGCTTTTCGACTACTTCGAAAGTGGATCCTGAAAACGGCGGAGCACACGTAAGCAGCCAAGGCTGACCGAGCCAAGGGACTCCTATGCCTCCGGGATACGGATACCTCACTCATCACCTTCTGCGATAAGTAACTCGTGTTCGGATAAGTGATTCCGCGGACCGAACAAGTCTTCACGCTCGAAAGCTCTTCTGCCGAAGCGATTCTTCGGGCCTTCTCGACTGCGTCGGTGACAGAACCCCATGGACGGGCAAGAGCGCGCGTAAGCGGCAAGGCCGACCGAGCCAAGGGATTCCTACACCTCCGGGATACGGATACCTCACTCATCGCCTCCCGTGAAAAGCAACTCCCGCTCGCACAGACAATTCTGTTACCGACGAAAAGGTCCAGATACTCGAAACAAGAGGAAAAGAAACACAGCTTTACAACACGGTGATGGTGTGTTTGGGCCTCAGCGGCCGCAGAGAACACACACTACAAGATAATCCGATCCTGCAGGCTCGGATCTTGACAGTTGAAGGGAGCAGCAGCACCCTCGGCGTCAACTACACCTTCGACGAGGTCCGACCTAGCCTCGGACGGCGACGCGGTCTGAGGATCTCCACTCTGAAGGACGACATCATCATCACGCCCGGGCCATCGCCGCCAGGGTCTTCTCCAAGAATCCGGCTCGAGCAGGCAGCTCAGCTGGTCACCCCGAGGCCTCGGCCAGCTGTCCCCCGAAGACATCAGCCCGGCCCGAGGCCTCGACAGATCAACTCCGGCGTCGGTCCCGCTAACGGATGACCCGACCAGGCTCCGGCCGACCAAGTCTTCTTTTCGAAGCCAACTCTGCCTCTGTCTGTGCTGACACCGCCACTCGCACCACTGTCACGCCTCCTCGACTGCGGAACCAGTACCGCGACTCGAGGCAACCCTGCGTACGACCCAGCAGCGCCAGCCAGGCACGACGGTCAATACGGCCAAAAATGGGCCGGCAGTAATGGCGGTGGCAGGCGGGCAGGAGCAGCGGTCACGTCCCGTCCAGGGACAGCGAGAGAACCCTCTCTCACGGCGTGAAGACGGCGCGCCCGCGTTTCGTTCCTCGAACGGCTCGCGCACGCGCAACGGCCGCCCCGCGAACTACTCGCCCCGTCGCATTAACTCTGCGGCGGGACAGGCGGCGCCTCTGGCAGGAGAAGCAAGCGACGCTTCGCTTTTGCCATAATGACCGTGTCCAAAAAGGTATGCCACATCATTTGATTTCGTATCCTTTTCCTTTTTTTCTCTTTCTCTCTCTTACAACAGGGACCGGGAAAGGGGGATACCCCGAAAAGGATCCTTCTCCGCGAAGGAAATAGGCTCCGAGCCTCCCTACTGATCAGAGGTTCAAAGGCTGGCCCCTCGGAGGGGTTCAACAGCCACCTCAGAGCGAGTGGGCCCCGCACCCACTACTGGTCAGAGGTTCGAAGGCCGGCCCCTCGGAAGGGTTCAACGGCCACCTCAGGCTACTCGGGCTCCGTGCCCACTACTGATCAGGGGTTCGTAGGCTGGCCCTCGAAGGGTTCACAGCCGCCTCAGACACAGAGCGAGGGATGACCCTGGGTACGTTCGATACATAACCAAGGCTCGGGCTACGCTCCCGAGGTACCCTAGGACATTTCCGAGACCAGCGGGAACGATCTTGTAACGGAATCCCATCAGAGGGAGGCATCGAGCCCTCGGACCCCGTCGAAAGGGGACCGAGTCCGGCAGATCACCCGCAGGTACTTTTGAGCGCGCCTCCGGGCCTCTAGCCGACCCCTAACAAATGGGGCACGGGCGTCCACTCGGATTACCTGCCAGCAGCTCATCGGAGACACCATGTTCGGCGCCCTCTGAGAACAACATGGCGCTTTCCCCCCTCCTCCTTGCGAAAAGGCGACGCAGGGGCGTATGCAAAAAAGTCGAGTCTGTCCTTGACCGCCCTCTCTCCCTGTGCAGAGGCTCGGGGGCTGCTCTCGCAAACCCGGCTCCGGCCAAACCGTTGATAGCGTCAACATACCAGCCCGAGAACTTGGGACCCGACCGTGCACCCGGGCTACGGCCAGCTCGCATGAGGGAACGACCAGACCAGCCGAAGCATTGCGCGAGGCATTAAGACCTCGGAGGAGTCAAACCACTCCTCCGAGGCCTCAGGGGCTACACCCGGCGGGTGCGCTCGCGCACACCCACCGGAACAAAACGCAACCGAGAAAGGCTGGTCCCCTTGCAAAAAAGTGCGACAAAACCCTCCAAGCGAGTGTTAACACTCCCTTCGAGGCTCGGGGGCTACTGTCAGGGGCCATAATTAGGGGTACCCTCAAGACTCCTAATTCTCAGCTGGTAACCCCCATCAGCACAAAGCTGCAAAGGCCTGATGGGTGCGACTAAGTCAGGGATCGGTCCATTCGAGGGACTCGATCACGCCTTGCCCGAGCCCAGCCTCGGGCAAGGGCAGCCGACCCCGGAGGATCTACGTCTCGCCCGAGGCCCCCCCCCAGCGACGAACATACTTCCGGCTCGCCCGAGGCCCAGTCTTCGCCAAGAAGCAACCCTGGCCAAATCGCCACGCCAACCGACCAAATCGCAGGGGCATTTAATGCAAAGGTGGCCTAACACCTTTATCCTGACGCGCGCCCTTCAGTCGACAAGCCGAAGTGACTGCAGTCACTTTGCCGCTCCACTGACCGGCCTGACAGAAGGACAGCGACGCCTGCGCCGCTCCGACTGCTGTGCCACTCGACAGAGTGAGGCTGACAGGCAGCCAGGCCCGGCCTCAGGCACCATAGGAAACTCTGCTTCGCCCGACCCAGGGCTCGGACTCGAGCTCAGCCCCAGAAGACGGCGAACTCCGCTCCGCCCGACTCAGGGCTCGGACTCAGGCTCAGCCCCGGAAGACGGCGAACTCCGCTCCGCCCGACCCAGGGCTCGGACTCGGGCTCAGCCCCGGAAGACGGCGAACTCCGCTCCGCCCGACCCAGGGCTCGGACTCGGGCTCAGCCCCGGAAGACGGCGAACTCCGCTCCGCCCGACCCAGGGCTCGGACTCGGGCTCAGCCCCGGAAGACGGCGAACTCCGCTCCGCCCGACCTAGGGCTCGGACTCGGGCTCAGCCCCGGAAGACGACGAACTTCGTTTCGCCCGACCCCAGGGCTCGGACTCGACCCTGGCCTCAGCCGACGGTCTCCGCCTCGCCCGACCCAGGGGCTCGGACTCAACCTCGGCCTCGGAAGACAGACTCGACCTCGACCTAGGAGGAGCCTCCACATCGCCCAACCTAGGGCACGGACCGACCACGTCAACAGGAGGCGCCATCATTACCCTACCCCAAGCTAACTCAGGCTACGGGAAACAAGACCGGCGTCCCATCTGGCTCGCTCCGCCAGACAAGCAATGATGGCGCCCCGCACGCTCTATGACGACGGCGGCTCTCACCCCCCTTACGGAAGCAAGAGGACGTCAGCAAGGACTCGACAGCTCTGATAGCTGTCCTTCCGCCAGGCTCCAGCGCTCCTCCGACGGCCACGACACCACACGAACCGGGTGCCAAAACCTCTCCGGCTGCCACGATGGCATGTACTTAGGGCGCTAGCTCTCCTCCGCTAGACACGTTAGCACTCTGCTACACCCCCCATTGTACACCTGGATCCTCTCCTTACGCCTATAAAAGGAAGGACCATGGCCCTCTTACAGAGGGTTGGCCGCGCGGGGAAGAGGACGGGACTGGCGCTCGCGCGAGGCCGCTCGCTCCCACCCGCGTGGACGCTTGTAACCCCCTACTGCAAGCGCACCCGACCTGGGCGCGCGACAAACACGAAGGCCGCGAGATTTCCACCTCTCACGCCCGTCTCCTCTCCGGCTGCCTTTCCCCCCCTTCGCGCTCCGTCTCGCGCCGACCCATCTGGGCTGGGGCACGCGGCGACAGTTTACTCGTCGGTCCAGGGACCCCCCGGTCTCGAAACGCCGACACTTTTATTTAACATTTTGGACCACTTTTGCACCACACGTTTGTTTTTGCAATTTTTTTTGGAAAATATTTTCAAATTCTTTTTGCAAATAGTCAAAGGTATATGAATAAGATTGCAAGAAGCATTTTCAGGATTTGAAATTTCTCCCCTGTTTCAAATGCTTTCCATTTGACTAAATATAAACTCCCCCTGAATGAAATTCTCCTCTTAGCTTTCAAGAGGGTTTTGAGATAGATATCAATTTGAAATTTTACTTTCATAAATCAAGTGAAACATAGATACCAATTGATATCAAATACTATTTTTAAAATACATCAATTGAAATAGATACCTAGTTGAAAAATACCAGTTAAAACTTCATTTCGAATTTTTTTGAAATGATGGTGGTGAGGTCCTTTTGCTTTGGGCTTAATACTTTCTCCCCCTTTGGCATTAATTGCCAAAAAAACGGAGAACTTAAGAGACCTTGTGCATCTTTCTCCCCCTTTGGGGCCTAATACTTTGTCTCGAATGGTAATGTAAATATGAGTTAAGGGTCATACCATTGAGAGTTTGTGGGAGTAACGACAAACGGTAAATGATACCGTTAGAATTGGAGTTGAAGCCTTGTCTTTGTCGAATACTCCATCTACGACTTATTATAGAAATACACTTGGAAACACATTAGTCGTAGTCTTGGCACAAGAAGAATAAGAAATATGCATTTGTACCAAAATGAAAGAGACATGATCAAAGGTATATAAATGAGTTATGTGTGCAATGTTTCAAACAAAATTCCGAGAATCAAGTATATTTAGCTCATACCTAAGTTTGCTAAAGGTTTTCTCATCTAATGGCTTGGTAAAGATATCGGCTAATTGGTTTTGGGTATTGACATAAGCAATTTCGATATCTTTCTTTTACTGGTGATCTCTCAGAAAGTGATACCGGGTGTCTATGTGCTTAGTGCGGCTGTGTTTAACGGGATTGTTCGCCATGCGGATTGCATCTCATTGTCACAAAGGAGAGGGACTTTGCTCAATTTGTAGCCATAGTCCCTAAGGGCTTGCCTCATCCAAAGTAATTGCGCACAACAATGGCCTACGACAATGTACTTGGCTTCGACGGTGGAAAGAGCTACGAAGTTTTGTTTCTTTGAAGCCCATGACACCAGGGATCTTCCCAGAAACTGACAAGTCCCTGATGTGCTCTTTCTATCAATTTTACATCCGGCCCAATCGACATCGGAATACCCAATTAGATCAAAGGTAGATCCTTTAGGGTACCAAAGCCCAAACTTAAGAGTATAAACTAAATATCTCATGATTCTTTTCACGGCCCTAAGGTGAACTTCCTTAGGATTTGCCTGGAACCTTGCACAAATGCATACAGAAAGCACAGTATCTGGTCGAGATGCACATAAATAGAGTAAAGACCCTATCATCAACCGGTATACCTTTTGATCTACGGATTTACCTCTCGTGTCGAGGTCGAGATGCCCATTGGTTCCCATGGGTGTCTTGATGGGTTTGCCATCCTTCATTCCAAACTTCTTAAGTATGTCTGGAATGTACTTTGTTTGGCTGATGAAGGTGCCATCTTGGAGTTGCTTGATTTGAAATCCTAAGAAATACTTCAACTCCCCCATCATAGACATCTCGAATTTCTGTATCATGATCCTACTAAACTCTTCATAAGTTGACTTGTTAGTAGACCCAAATATAATATCATCAACATAAATTTGGCATACAAACAAGTCTTTTGCAACATTTTAGTAAAGAGAGTAGGATCGACTTTACCAACTTTGAAGCCATTAGTGATAAGGAAATCTCGCAGGCATTCATACCATGCTCTTGGGGCTTGCTTGAGCCCATAAAGCGCCTTTGAGAGTTTATATACATGGTTAGGGTACTCACTATCTTCAAAGCTAGGAGGTTGCTCAACATAGATCTCTTCCTTGATGGATCCATTGAGGAAGGCACTCTTCACGTCCATTTGATAAAGCTTGAAGCCATCGTAAGTAGCATAGGCAAGTAATATACGAATTTACTCAAGCCTAGCTATGGGTGCATAAGTTTCATCAAAGTCCAAACCTTCGACTTGTGAATAACCTTTAGCCACAAGTCGGGCTTTGTTTCTTGTCACTACACCATGCTCATCTTGCTTGTTGCGAAATACCCACTTGGTACCTACAAAATTTTGATTAGGACATGGAACTAAATGTCATACCTCATTCCTCGTGAAATTGTTGAGTTCCTCTTGCATAAACACTACCCAATCCGGATCTCTTAGTGCATCCTCCACCCTGTATGGCTCAATAGTGGACACAAAAGAGTAATGTTCACAAAAATGTGCAATCCGAGATCTAGTGGTTACCCCCTTATGAATGTCACCAAGGATGGAATTGACGGGGTGATCTCTTTGAATTGCTTGGTGGACTCTTGGGTGTGGCGGTCTTTGATCCCTAATTCCTTGATCATCTTCCTTATCTTCATTATCTTCATCTCCCCCTTGATCATTGTATTCCTCTTGAGGTGGCTCATCCTCTTCATCTTCATCATTTTGAGCCTGATCCTCGTCTTGAGTTGGTGGAGATGCTTGTATGGAAGATGACAGTTGATCTTGTGCTTGTGTGGGCTCTTCGGATTCCTAGGACACACATCTCCAATGGACATGTTCCTTAGCGCAACGCAAAGAGCCTCTTCATCATCTAACTCATCAAGATCAACTTGCTCCACTTGGGAGCCATTAGTTTCATCAAGCACAATGTCACAAGAAACCCCAACTAATCCAGTGAATTTGTTGAAGACTCTGTATGCCCTTGTGTTTGAGTCATAACCAAGTAAAAAACCTTTTATAGCCTTAGGAGCAAATTTAGATTTTCTACCTCTTTTAATAAGAATAAAGCATTTACTCCCAAAGACTCTAAAATATGAAACATTGGGCTTTTTACCAGTGAGGAATTCATATGATGTCTTCTTGAGGATTCGGTGAAGGTAGAGCCGGTTGATGGAGTAGCAAGCAGTGTTGATTACTTCCGCCCAAAACCGATCCGGTGTCTTGTACTCATCAAGCATGGTCCTCACCATGTCCAGTAGAGTTCTATCCTTCCTCTCCACTACACCATTTTGTTGAGGTGTGTAGGGAGAAGAGAACTCATGCTTGATGCCCTCCTCCTCAAGAAATCCTTCAATTTGAGAATTCTTGAACTTCGTCCCATTATCGCTTCTTATATTTTTTATCCTTAATCCGAACTCATTTTGAGCTCGTCTCAAGAATCCCTTTAATGTATCTTGGGTTTGTGATTTTTCCTGCAAAAGAACACCCAAGTGAAGCGAGAATAATCATCCACAATAACTAGACAGTACTTACTCTCGTCGATGCTTATGTAAGCGATCGGGCCGAATAGGTCCATGTGGAATAGCTCGAGCGGCATGTCTGTCGTCATTATATTTTTGTGTGGATGGTGAGCGCCAACTTGCTTTCCTGCTTGGCATGCGCTACAAATCCTGTCTTTCTCAAAATGAACATTTGTTAGTCCTAAAATGTGCTCTTCCTTTAGAAGTTTGTGAAGATTCTTCATCCCAACATGGGCAAGTCGGCGATGCTAGAGACAACCCATGTTAGTCTTAGCAATTAAGCAGGTGTCTAGTTCAGCTTTGATTATCATTAAAATCAACTAAGTATAGCTGACCCTCTAGCACTCCCTTAAAAGCTATTGAATCATCACTTCTTCTAAAGACAGTAACACCTATGTTAGTAAAAAGACAGTTGTAGCCCATTTTACACAATTGAGAAATAGAAAGCAAATTGTAATCTAAAGAATCTACAAGAAAAACATTTGAAATAGAATGGTCAAGTGATATAGCAATTTTACCCAAACCTTTGACCAAACCTTGATTTCCATCCCCGAATGTGATAGCTCGTTGGGGATCTTTATTTTTCTCATAGGAGGAGAACATTCTCTTCTCCTCTGTCATGTGGTTTGTGCACCCGCTATCGATTATCTAACTTGAACCACTAGATGCATAAACCTACAAAACAATTTTAGGCCTTGTTCTTAGGTACCCAAACGGTCTTGGGTCCTTTCACATTAGAAACAAGCACCTTGGGTACCCAAACACAAGTTTTGGAGCTCTTGTGTTTACCCCCAACATATTTGGCAACTACTTTGCCTAATTTGTTAGTTAAAATATAAGAAGCATCAAAAGTCTTAAAAGAAACATTATGTTCATTTGATGCAGCAAGAATTTTCTTTCTAGGCATTTTAACATGTGTGGTATGCCTAGAGCTAGAGGCTTCATTTTTGTACATAAAATGCATGGTGAGAAGCATTATGAGGTTTCCTAGCATGAATCTTCCTAATCTTATGTTCAGGATAGTTTGCAGGATATAAAATGTAACCCTCACTATCCTGAACCATAGGATACTTGCCCTTTACAAAGTTATACAATTTTTTAGGGGCATTAAGCTTGACATTGCTTCCCTGTTAGAAACCAATGTCATCCTCAATGTCAGGGCGTCTCCCATTATAAAGCATGCTACGAGCAAATTTAAAATTTTCATTTTTGAGCTCATGCTCGGCAATTTTAGCAGTTAATTTAGCTATGTGATCATTTTGTTGTTTAATCATGGCAAGATGATCATCCATAGCTTCTACATTAACATCTCTACATCTAGTACAAATAGAAACATGCTCATCAGTAGATGTAGATGGTTTGCAAGCATTTAATTCTTCTATCTTAGCATTTAATCTAACATTCTCATCTCTAAGACAGGAAATAGAATCATTGCAAACATTCAATACTTTAACCTTAGAAACTAAACTAGCATTTTCATTTCTAAGACTAGAAATTGAATCATGACAAATGCTAAGATCCTTAGTTAAGTTTTCACATTTTTCTACTTCCTGAGCATAAGCATTTTTTAGTTTAACAAAAATTTTGTTTTCTTTAATGAGGAAGTCCTCTTGGCTATCCAAGAGTTCATCCTTCTCATTAATGGCTTCAATTAATTCATTTAATTTTTCCTTTTGGTCCATGCTAAGGTTGGCAAAGAGAGACATTAAATTATCTTCATCATCACAAGAGCTACCCCTCATCACTAGATGTTGTATATTTGGGGTGGCTCTAGAGTGTACCTTCTTTTTCTTGCCGTCCTTAGCCATGAGACACTTGTGGCCGACGTTGGGGAAGAGGAGGCCCTTGTTGACGGCGATGTTGGCGGCGTCCTCGTCGGAGGAGGAGTCGATGGAGCTCTCGTCGGAGTCCTATTCCCGACATATGTGGGCATCACTGCCCTTCTTCTTATAGTATCTCTTCTTCTCCTTCTTCTTCCCTTTCTTGTCGTCGTCCCTGTCACTTCCACTAGAAATTGGACATTTTGCTATGAAATGATCGGACTTACCACACCGGTAGCACACCTTCTTGGAGTGGGACTTATAGTCCTTCCCTCTCCTTTGCTTGAGGATTTGGCAGAAACTCTTGATGATGAGCGCCATTTCCTCATTGTCGAGCTTGGAGGCGTCAATTAGAAGCCTACTTGATGTAGACTCCTTTTCTTCTTCTGTCGCCTTGAATGCGATGGGTTGCACCTCGGGTGTAGAGGTGGCGCCTTGCTCCAAGTTGACAATGTGTTTGGAGTCTTTGATCATAAGTTCAAAGCTCACAAACTTGTCAATCACTTCTTCAGGAGATATTAGTTTGTATCTAGGATCCCCATATATTAATTGAACTTGAATAGGATTACGAAAAACAAGGGATCTTAGAATAACCTTGACCATTTCATGGTCATCCCATTTGGTGCTCCCGAGGTTGCGCACTTGATTGACCATCGTCTTGAGCCGGTTGTACATGGCTTGCGGCTCTTCCCCTTTGTTGAGGACGAATCGACCGAGTTCTCCCTCGATCGTTTCGCGCTTGGTGATCTTGGTCATCTCGTCCCTTTGTGCGCGGTCTTGAGGACGTCCCAAATTTTTTTGGCGCTCTTTAACCCTTGCACCTTGTTATACTCCTCTCGACACAAGGAGGCGAGGAGTATAGACATGGCTTGGGAGTTAAAGTGCCTAATTTGGGTGACCTCGTCCGAGTCATAGTCTTTGTTCCCCACCTTTGGTACCTGCGCTCCAAACTCAACAATATCCCAAATGCTTTCGTGGAGTGAGGTTAGATGGTGCCTCATTTTATCACTCCACATACAATAATCTTCACCATCAAAATATGGTGGTTTGCCTAGGGGTACGGAAAGTAATGGATAGCACTTTGAAATACGGGGATAGCGTAGGGGCATCTTACTATACTTCTTTTGCCCATGGCGCTTAGAAGTAGTGGATGACTCGGAGCTCGATGTGGAGGGTGACGAAGAGTCGGTTTCGTAGTAGACCACCTTCTTCATATTCTTCTTCTTGTAACCTCTCCGATGCGACTTGATGGAGGAAGATGATTCCTCCTTGTGTTTGTTGCTAGACTCCCTTGAGAGAGTCCTCCCCAAGCTTGCGGCCTTTCGTCGGTCATGATCTCCCTCTTGGCGTGATCTCCAGACATCACTTCGAGTTGGTTAGACTCTTAATGAAGCATTGGATTTGATACCAATTGAAAATCGCCTAGAGGGCGGGGGTGAATAGGCGAAACCTGAAATTTATAAACTTTAAGCACACACTAAGGTCGGGGGTTAGCGTTAGAATTAAATTCAAGTCTGAAGAGAGGGAAAAACAAATCAACAAGAATCGAGGCGAGTGAACACGGTGATTTGTTTTACCGAGGTTCGGTTCCAAAGAACCTAGTCCCCGTTGAGGAGGTCACAAAGATCGGGTCTATTTCAACCCTTTCCCTCTCTCAAACGGTCACTTAGACCGAGTGAGCCTTCTTCCTTAATCTCCCAGGTCACTAAGACCCCGCAAGGACCACCACACACTTGGTGTCTCTTGCTTCGCTTACAAAGCACTTTGGAATAAGAATGAGAAGAGAAAAAAGGCCAAGCCAAGCAACAAGAGCAACACTGAATACAAAAATACCCTCTCTCAAGTCCGTAATGGAATTGAGTTGATTTGGAGGCTAAGAGAGGATTCAATCTATTTGATGTGTCGTGGAGTGGAGTCTTTTGCTCTTGTATTGAATGAGATGTTTGGAATGCTTGGATGGATATGAATGAGGTGGTTGGGGGTATTTATAGCCCCCAACCACTTCCATAGCCGTTGGGGAGGCTGCTGGCGATGGGCGCACCAGACAGTCCGGTGCGCCGCCACGTCACCCAACTATTAGGGTTCAGAGCTGGGTCGACCGTTGGAGCTTTGTCTTCTTGCGGCACCGAACAGTCCAGTGCCACACCATACAGTCTGGTGCCCTCTAACTTCGTTGCTTTGACTTCTGCCTCGGCACTGTAGCTCACAGTAACACTTTGCAGAGTCGACCGTTGGCGCTAGATAGTAGTTGCTTGCTGGCTCACCAGACAGTCCGGTGGCACACCAGATAGTCCGATGAATTATAGCAGAGCGCGCCCTGGAATTACCGAGAGTGGCTGGTTGACATCTGTACGGTCCTGGTGCACCGGACACTGTCCGGTGGTACACCGGACAGTCCGGTGCACCAATTCTCAGCACACTCAAGTCCTTTTGCTCCTTTAAAATTGTGTCCCTAACTTTGAATCTTTTATTGGTTTGTGTTGAACCTTATGCACCTGTGATACATGAATTCTAGACAAACTAGTTAGTCCATGTGTTTGTGTTGATCATCAACCACCAAAATTAATTATAGGAAAAGGTTAACCCTATTTTCCTTTCACTTTTACTACCGCCCAGATTTATTTGGATCTGAAGTTCATTATAGATGCTAGATATTTTAAGTACTTTAGCACTGTTGTGGAAGATGAATAGATGATTATATTATGGTCATACGATTACTTTAGCATTGCTTCGGGTCATCATGTTTCTGAAGCATTTGCGTTGTCTGAAAAAAAAATATAAAGCAAGGCATATTTAAACAATGTATTATAAAATGAAATTTCTTGTTTTCTAGAAACTCAATATAGCATGGATCATTAGGTTATTGACATAATGAAAGAAAAATCTCAGAATTAATATGTGAGATTTAATGAATGATTACATGTACCTTGGTAACATATTGCCTCCAGCTAGCCACATATAATTGTAGCATCAACTTCATTTGATGGAACACAACAAATATACCTCTTCTTACAACTATGTTGTTCTTGCCTCTTCCTGCCTTCATATTTTGAAAATCTCTCACAGATTTATTCCCTTAGTTCCTAAATTGATGCTGTAGTTTGTGTGACCTATTTTCTACAGGTTTTAGGATGCCAGGAGGGTTTTAACTCACCATCATTACATTGGAATTATTTTTAGTATGTTGCGGTTGTTAGCTTCTTAGTACCATGGAATTTTTTTAGCACCACAGAGTTAAGACGCTATCCTAGATTTTGCGTTGTAGATTTGGTGCTCAGGTTGATGTAACTATTTCATGTGCAGAGAACCACACAACCTGATTTATCTTGGTAGGAAATTATCCTCTACTGTCATATGGGACATGGTTTGCTCAAACCAGTAAGCATCAGCCCCCCTCAAACCAGTAATCATTACATTGGCTCTCTTAAGAATGATGATCATTTACAAATTTTCAAATATTGTGGATGTATGTCACTAAATAATTGATAACGCCTTCATATTAAACTAGCCTTTCTCTAATGTTGAGGTTGTGGA